>NW_020173656.1:1599246-1753856 GCF_003031525.2 Neophocaena asiaeorientalis asiaeorientalis
TGCTGTCTACAAGAGACCCACTTCAGACCTAGAGACACATACAGACTGAAAGTAAGGGGATGGAAAAAGATATTCCATGCAAATGGAAACCAAAAGAAAGCTGGAGTAGCAATTCTCATATCAGACAAAATAGACTTTAAAATAAAGACTATTCAAATAGACAAAGAAGGACACTATATAATGATCAAGGGATCGATCCAAGAAGAAGATATAACAATTGTAAATATTAATGCACCCAACATAGGAGCGCCTCAATACATAAGGCAAATACTAACAGCCATAAAAGGGGATATCGACAGTAACACATTCATAGTAGGAGACTTTAACAAAAATGAAAATAAATAAGGAAACACAAGCTTTAAATGATACATTAAATAAGATGGACTTAATTGATATTTATAGGACATTCCATCCATAAACAACAGAATACACATTTTTCTCAAGTGCTCATGGAACATTCTCCAGGATAGATCATATCTTGGGTCACAAATCAAGCCTTGGTAAATTTAAGAAAATTGAAATTGTATCAAGTATGTTTTCCGACCACAACGCTATGAGACTAGATATGAAATACAGGAAAAGATCTATAAAAATACAAACACGTGGAGACTAAACAATACACTACTTAATAATAAAGTGATCTCTGAAGAAATCAAAGAGGAAATAAAAGAATACCTAGAAACAAATGACAATGGAGACACGACGACCCAAAATCTATGGGATGCAGCAAAAGCAGTTCTAAGAGGGAAGTTTATAGCAATACAATCCTACCTTAAGAAACAGGAAACATCTCGAATAAACAACCTAAACTTGCACCTAAAGTAATTAGAGAAAGTAGAACAAAAAGACCCCAAAGTTAGCAAAAGGAAAGAAATCATAAAACTCAGATCAGAAATAAATGAAAAAGAAATGAAGGAAACGATAACAAAGATCAATAAAACTAAAAGCTGGTTCTTTGAGAAGATAAAATTGATAAACCATTAGCCAGACTCATCAAGAAAAAAAGGGAGAAGACTCAAATCAATATAACTATAAACGAAAAAGGAGAAGTAACAACTGACACTTCAGAAATACAAAAACAATAAAGATGTAAAAAAATAATAATAAAGTAAAATAAAATAATATTTAAGGTAGACAGTGAAATCACTAAAGGAAGAAGATAAAACCCTGACTCCATAAATGTTCTAGGTCCTAATTTTAAGAAAAAGTTCAAATCTTTAGTTTTGGGCACTTAACACCATAGCTATAATTCTGGATAAACTTAGGAAAGAAGGAAACAATGTTTAGTGTCATTATTTCTAAAAGTAAGCCGGTAGGAAAAGACCTCCCTGTGATTTCGAGTTGTGTAATATGATCTCAGCTAAGAAAACTGGAAAAGGCGAAGTATTGCAGGAGACACTCTGGTCTGTAGCATCAACCATTTTGCTGCTGCCCCCATGTAGCAAAAGCAGCTCACCTCTACGCCATGTTCTCTAAGTGCCTGCAATATGATGAGTGTGTTACACACATTATCTCATTTAATCCTCAGTAACAGCCCTATGAATCCGTTATTATTATTCCCTTTTTACAAATAAGGAAACTGAGACTTCAGAGGTGAGCTTAGACATTTGTAGGTGACAGCTGGGATTAAAATCCAAGTGTGTCTGAGTCCACAGTATCTTGCTATACTGAACTACTGTATTATATTTAATCACTTCCTCTTATAAAGCATAGGACCAGATCCTTTGATTTCTCTATTCCACTTCCAGTACAATGTATTGCATTTACCACAAAGTCTGTTTTGATTATGGTTACTAGTAATGTCACTGTGGTTAATGAGAAAGGTCATAAACAATTGTTACTATTGCTATTGATAAAACCAACATGTATTTATATGTCATTTATAGCTTATAAGGCACTTTTGCCATTATATTAATTTTGATTAATTTTTCAATAACTCTGTGAGGTGGGCATGTCCCTGTTTTACAGACAGGAAACTGAAGCTCAGAGAGTTTAAATGATTGGTACAAATCTGTTAACCTGTCAATGTTACGTAGACCCCACTGGCACAACCCTGAGAGGGATGCCTCCTTAAATCCTGTGCCCCAGGCATCCCCCTAGGTCCCGTCCTGAGACCAAGCCTCAACTTGAACTCAATTCTCCTAGTTATGCCTGTGATCAGTTTCTGTCAGCTTGTAAGATACTGATGTTCCTGATCTACCGGAAAAGATTGACGTGGTAAGTTAACGATGAGTAAGGCAGACTAAATACAGATGAATCAAGATTTCTAAGACTCTTGGTGAGATGCAGCTTCTTCTTGGGCCCTTTGACTGGGGAGCCTCTGGGAGACTGCAATTATGAACCATTTATCTCTGCACCTGCAGCCTTGGCCTTGGGCTTGGTGCACGGTGGATACTTAATACTTCTGGAATGATGAAAGAATGAGTGAACCAGTCAACAGATACTTCTGAGTTTGAAGTTCTCCAGTATCTTCTTAACCTACTGCTTCCTCTTTTGACTTGTTCTTAGGATTTGGAGAAGATGGAAGGAAAAGCAGGGAGCCTTGTTGAGCCTCAGGCAAGGTAGGACATAAGGGAAGGGGGTCGTGCAACACAAGCCTGTTGTGTCTTCCCGCTTCTTACTGACTCAGATCCCTGACCCCCAGATACCTCCCTCTGTGGTCTTGGAGGCGGCAGGGGAGTCCTTACCCTTATGGGAGGAGACATTTCACCTCAACTTCCCTGTTCCAGTTTATTCTCTAGGAAAACTGGGCTCTTTTCATATGCAATCCAGAAGCTGCCACCACTTTGTAGAATGTTAAGATGCAATTTTATATAAAGATTCTTTCTTTCTATTTTAGCAAGAAAGAGAAGCAAGACATCCCAGTTTTTAACATGGATTGAAAATGGAGTTTTGCCAGTTTTCTGGGTTCTACCCTGCCATGCTCTGTCAGCCAAGGTAGGAGAGGAAGAAGCAGTCTGTGTTCCTAGAGCATTTTTTTCAGAATAGGAAAGTGTCAGTGATTTAGATAATTGAGTGTCTGGATGAAAATTTACCTGTGCCATAACTTTAAATAAAAAGGGTTTTGATTAAATAATATCAGCAAAACAAACAGGATGAGGAAGTAGAATTTCTGTCTAATTTAATGAAATAACTATTTCTATTGACTGTATATATAAGTAATGGTAATTGTGATCCAATTCAATGTACTTATTAAAACATACGGCCTTCTACTAATCAGGAAACATTTATTAGTCTAGTTTGGTTACATAAATGCCTTTCTTGGGTTTTGTTACTGTTGACAACAGATTTTAGCCTCCCTCTTGCCAGAGATTATCTGTGTCCATGAGGTTTTACCTGGGAAAATGTCTCAGGGGAAGGGCCTGCTGGAGAAGTGTCTGTCAAGACCAACCCTGGCCTGAGAAAGGTGATAAAACTGTGCAAGGAAAAAAAAAAAAACTGTGCAAGGAAATGGAATGTATACAGAAAGGTCTTTGGATGCAATTCCAAAAGCGGTTGAATCTCCACTCTGGTGCTACGATATTCAGTAGCGTTGAGATCTTTCAGCATGCTCCTTTACACGATAAAACTGTTAAAAGAGGTGAAGAAATTGGCCTGTGAGGCAGTAATTCCATCCGTGCCCAAATATCTTGTAAATAAGGAGAGGTTTTAAGTGCAGAGTGACTCCCTGCTTTCAGGAGCTTCCAGGGTGAGGCGGTGCTGAAGGAAGATGTTGACAAAGAGCAGAGGGAAGCTGACAAGGGCCCTTTTCCTTCCTGGCCTGGGAAACAAGCCTGGTCTTAGAGCTGAAAGGACCTCCAGACGTTACCTGGGCAACACCAGTACCACTGGCGTAAATATAAATATCTGCCTAATAAGAGTTCACTGATGAGACCAGCAGAAAGTTAGTGATGCTGGGAAGGTGAGAACTCAGGTTTTCTGCCACTTCAGCTGAAGGAATCTGTGTAATTCTGCTCTGCTTTCCCTGGCCTGGCCAGCCCTCCATGTTTGTGTTAGAAACATCAGCACAGAGCATCACAATCTATCATGCATCTTTACACATCACAAATAGGAGTTGTACCACGATGTAGCAAAGCACCAGCCTCCGAGTGCCTGGGGGACTCTCCTCTCATCTCTTCTCTCCACCTTACACACACACACACACACACACACACACACACACACATATGCAGGTTTATATTGTCCGAACTCTTCTTCAAAACCTTCCTGGACCAAGCCCACCATAGCGGTCCCTCCATCAACTAAAATACCGAGGAACTCATTATCAACTAAAATACCAAGGAACTCATTATTTCCTCTGCCAGAGATTTCTTGTCACTCCCAAAAGAATTAGCAGCTCTCAATCAAACATTTCACTGTCTTTCACAATGCCTGTACTTAGTTGACACTTAGTTAAGATTTTCTGGTCAAGTGAATAATTTCAGTTCAATAAATAAACACCCAGAAGTTACTCCTCCTTCCCTCTCATCTCCATGTTTGTCCCCCATCCTGTAGCCCTTCAGGACCCCTGGGTAGCACGAGGCCTGCTGGGTCAGTCGGGTGGTTAGTGATCAGTCCCCTCCCTGTAAGATGAAGGGGCTGGGCTTATAGTCTGTAGGAGCCTTTCTGGTTTAATCTGATGGACTGATGTGATACTAGACTTTCAAATGGTCATTTGTTCGTGCCTTAGGCAGCAGTTTCATAATTTCACTTTCAACCTTTGAATAAAGATTTAAAATTAAGTTTTTTCGGTCTCAGTCTCTGTGGCTCCTTGTTTTCCTCTTGATTATCCAAGTTCACTTCTGCCCCTGGAAAAATGTAGACTACTGTCCTAAGTGCTATCCTGTGGTCCATTAGGAAGCACTCCCCAATCCCCATCCTGCCCCAACCCTTTCTGCCATGATTCATGCAGAGCTCCCCTCTCCCTGGCCTGGGAGGACTGTCACCCCCAGCCAAGCCCTCCGCCCTTCGCCTTACCTGACCTTCTCCAGGGCACCCTCCCCCACGTCTCCCCCACCTACCGTGCTGACAGCTGTGGGATGAAGGCTCTGAGCGCCCTCCTACCAAATAGGCCCTGCTGTCCCATCCCCTCAAGACTGGGACCTTTCGTTTGAAAGTCTTACGGTCCTTGTTATTTGATTTTGTTTGTTTGTTTGTTTTCTATTGGTGGGCTTCTATTATCTTCCTCTCCACACACTACCCACCCATCCCCTGCTCTCCCTGACATGCCCCGCTGGCTCCCCCTTGTCCTCCAGATCTTGGGAGACCCTCGTGTAGAAACAAGGAACCACAGCTGCCTTCCAGGCTTCCACTCACCCACAAACCCAAACAACCAAGTGTGCAATTATAACTGCATCCTCCCTCCTAAATCAAATTTCCTTCTGACTGAGAGCTGGAAAGGCAGCTGGCGTAGCAGCTAGAGCCCCATCAACCTAGCCAAGAAGGCCCGGTGTCCTCCAAAGGGGAGTAGCACCTGCCCAGACACACCTGCCCCGGGCTCCGACCCCAGGCCACGCCCTCTGTGTTACCAAGCCCAGAGCGTTACCATTCCGTGCCCGGGCTTCCTAGACTACAGCTCTCAGAAAATCAAAACTATATCTCAGTCACTTTACGGCCCGCCCCCACACATCCAGGCCTGGCACATAGCTGTGGTCAGCAAGTCTTGTTGAATGAACAAATGAATGAGTGGCCATCTGGCCACGCTCCTTCCTCTACACGCAGATTTCTCATTCTGGTGAGCCCTCCAAACTCATGCTCTGCGTCCCATGACTGGCTCTGTGTCTCTTCCTCTACGCTCTGTTCTCACTACCTACTGTACCAATGCTTGTGAACTGCAAGTTACCCCTCTAGGATTTAAACTAAGCGGGACCAATTCTTTTGCCTTTCTTCACAAAACTTGCCTTTTCACCATTATCTTCCTTGGATTTGGACTCTCTCCAGATGGCCCACCTCCCTCCTGAGTTGTCAAGCTGAGAAAGAGGTTAGGTTTGTAAGGCCAAACCCTTAGGTTTTATCTATTCAGATGGGAGTCTCTGAGAAGTTTGGCCTTTTGCTCTCGGACAGGATCCTAAGTTTCAATGAGCCAGAATGACAAAATGACGCCAAAAGCAGCCACTTCCCCTATGCACTGGTCATAGCTGCAGTGGGGTGTGACCACCGCTCATCACCCTATGAGCACATTTTAGGAGGTCTGTACTGCAGAGAAGACGGTCTTTACAATCAAGGTGGGAATTAACTGGCAAGAGCATGGTGGTCCAGGATACTGCTGTGGTCTCTGCACTTCCATCCTCTTCTGTTTACCAAGGTCTTTTAAAAACGATTATTGCTGAACACCTAGGACTGTAGGGTTCATGAGCTGCATGATAGGAAGGCTTAAGCTCAAGTCGTCTGAGTCCTGGAAGAGGATCAAAACCCAAGCTGAAGCTCCTTCCCGCCTGACTCCCAAGGCCATTGTTATTGTGTTTAGCTTTGGATAAACTTTCCTATGGAACGGGACTGCTCACAGCGGTTCATTTTAAACGTGCTGGCTTAGCTCTGGCTTCATGTGTGAGCGCAGGCCTGTCATCATGCATTCCAGGTCACTCTCTGAAATGAATTTGTCTTTCCTCAGTGTTTCTCTGAGCCGGGGAGCAGACATTCCTCCGGCTCTGCATTAATCCAATTACTAAACACCTGCAGACATGCAATAACAGTTTGGGTGCCAAAAGCCTCAGAAATGGTTTTAGAGCCGAATGTAATCTGCTGTCCTGCTATCAGGAGTCACGTTACACACCTGCCAAGACCCAAGCCAAAAAAATAACATTCCCGGTTCTCACTCCAGGCAGGAATGCTCCGTGCACGTTACAGAGACAGAGTGACAGGCACTTTAGCTTGACTACCACAGAGCCCATTAAACATTTTGAACTGCTCAGTAATTGTATCCAAAGTCACTTTAGCACTAAAATATTTACAAGGAAAGTGTGACAAAACAGGATTTTTCTTCCAGGGACAGGTAAGGCAAAACCCTCCCCCACCAAAACCAACTCAGTGAACGCGATGATGCGTGCTGATCCCCTGTGCTTCCGAACATGTCAGAGGGGGCTTCTTATAGGATAATCTCCAGGACGCCTCATGGCCACAAGGATGCCTGCAGGGAGAAAATAATCCCACCCCATCGTCTCGTTCTACCTCACTGTAGAGCGTCTGAGTAATTTAGAAATTCAGAAGCCAAAGACACTTGATGTCCCTGAAGATCCTGCACTCGAGCCTAAGACCAGCGATGCGTGGAGGACAGGGATGATACCTTTTCCCAGCACAGCCACCTCTAAAAGAAATGAAGGAAGGCCTCGGCGAGTCTGTCGAACAACCCAAAACAAGTCTCGATTGAGAACTGTTTTTTTTTTTTTTCTAGGCTGGTTTTGGAAAAATTCTACTGCTACCTATGGTAAGAGTTAAATAAATCATTCACAGAAATCCCTTACTTCCATGCTTTTTACAAGAAGTTTCTCTACAACCGGAGATGCCATGTTATTTCATCTTCACCGACTTAAGCTCTTAAGGCTGGGGACAGTGTCTGCTCATTTCCACAGACTCGGGACCTGCAGAGAGCGGGCGTGGATTACAGTGGCAAATGTTCGCTGAATGTATTCTTGGGTCAAGGGTCCTTTCCCATGATATGCACCACCCTGGGCTAAGCAGGCATCCAAGTGAACATGATGACGTCCTTTCCTTCCCTCGGTCACTTAGTCTACAAAAAGAAACCACTGGAAAGATCAGCGACCAGGATATGAGAGTAGCAAGTATCCAGGGGAAGGAGGCAGAAAAGGGCGCATCCTTTACACGGCCTCCTTTGAATTAGCCGCCCTCACCTCTGAACAAACCTCACTCTGAACCAAGATTTGCAAACTCCCTCAGGCAGCCTGCCACTTCCCACCTCAGAGCACTTAGAGTCCATACCCCTCATCTGGCACTCCTGCAGCACTAAAATACGACATGTGATTGGTCGCTGCATGTGTGAGTCTTGTCTTCCCAACGCGGGCATGAGCCCCCAGGGGCAGGAAGGGACATGTTTCTCACCTCTCTGGTTTGGCCTCTCCTAGCTCCAACAGTCCAGGCACTTAGCAAAGAGAGGGCCCCTCACGGTTTACTCTCCTTGGATTTTCTTTCTACAAAAATACACAGCTGAGACCCTCAGCTAACTTGGTTTCCAGCTATAGTCTAAGTCTTTGCCAGTCAAAGTGTGGTCCATGGGCCAGTAGCATCGGAACCACCTGGAAGCTTGTTAAAAATGCAGAATCTTAAGCCCCACACTAAACCCACTGTATCAGCCCCTGCATTTCAGCAAGATTCTCAGGAGATTCAAATGCATGTGAAAGGCTGGGGAGCCTAGTGAAGCTATCACCCCCTCTCAGAACGGGACTCTGCTGAACCCTGGGAATTCACTATCTCTGGCAGAGTCGTCTGTGTGCTCCACGAGCTGCACCGCTCGATACGGCTCCTGTGGTGGAGAAAGACACTGAGAATCCAAGGGGTCTGAGCTGGAAGAGAAGAAGCAGCAAACAACAGCATCTCCATCGTGCGCCTGAGAGGACCATTCGGTGTCCAGAGAGCACGAGTGCACAGCCAGAGGCAAGGAGGCCAGAAGCTGGCTCCCGAGGAGCATTCCGAGACGAGACGGGGGGCTCGATCTGCCAGCCCCTCCCATGCAGCCCAGCGCTCCCAGCCCACATGTAACCTTCAGCCCCTGCCCAGAGCAGTCAGCGTGACAGTAATAATAGTAGTCACAAGAAAATGCAACCTCGATCATGCTAACAACTTTTGAAAAGTAAAATGCTCGGGATATGATTTCAATTAAAACTCACATTGTCTGACTTGTCTCTCTGCATAGCAAGAGTTCACCTCCTCTTGCCCCCTTACCTCCTCTTTTCAAAACGAAGGCGGACAGGAGGAACTGTGTTGACTGACGCCTGCTCCCACCTTGAGGTGTGGGGCTCCGGATGCCCGACATCACTTCCTACGCCCTGTCTGCTGAGCCCCCATAGCAAAAAAAAAAATGGCCTTCATGCTGACCTCACCCCAAATAAATCCTCCAAGTTGTGGGCAGAGTCAGAGTCCCTTTCTCTCTACCCGCCCCACTCCCCTTTGTGTGTGTGTGTGTGTGTGTGTGTGTGTGTGTGTGTGTGTGTGTGGTGTGTCTCAGTTTATGAATAAACAATTCTGAACTTAAAAGGAACTGCTCTTGCACAAATGGAAAGAGCCTAAATTCCTTGCCAGGGCTTGTCTCATGCAGACAGCCCCAGTGAGCTCCAGTGATCTACCTCATTTGTGTTGAAGGTGGCTTTTTCTAAATCAATCCTGATCACCCAGCAGGTGAGTGCCAGACAGCCAGAGGTGGATGGGGAGGCAAAGACCTCGTCAGAATCCTGGTACATACCCTCCCCAAGGAAACAGACTTGCTGTCACCCTGGAGATCTCTAATGCCCACTTTCAACAAGATGCTAAACAGAATACAATATACAAGGCCGGCATCAGAGCCATTAGGTTATGTGGAAACAATCGTCTTACGCTTCTTAAGAAATTTATGAACTAATGCCGCAGATACTTGTTGAGTGTTTGACCCTCTTTTTGAATCTTCTCATCCTTTCTTACCCAAGTAATGCCTATTCGTTCTTTACAATCAGCTCAAATGTTATCTACAACAAAACTTGTCTACATTTGGTAGTATACAATAAAGATGTTAAAAAATAAATAAATAAATATTATTGTTTAAGTGGGAAATTCCAAAAAAAAAAACCTTTTCTAAATGCTCCCAAATTGCCCAAATGCTCTCCCATTCTGCTTGGGGTAAGTATCCTCCTTTGATGGGGGTTTTCAGGAAAAACAAAATTAGCAATTGCTGCTCAGATGGTTTCTGTCTATTACTGTGAGGGGAGTTAACGGTGACTTTGAAATTCAAATGAAGTAACTTCTGTTATAATGCCATATATATGTTCCTGATAAACTTCACATTTTGTAAAACCACACATTAAAAGCAGCAGGGCTTTGGGGAAAATAAAGTTAAGAACAGACCCCCTCAAAATTTTAACCAAAGCACTAACAAAAATAGTAACAATTAGTAATACAAATAACAAAGTAGTTAAATCACCACGGATCTTTACTCCCGGCATCAAAGCCACCCCATTCTTTACATCTTTAAGTTCTTTACTTTTTAATTTAATTCCTTTAATTTCTGCCTTTGAGACACAGGTCCTGTAGGGCATTTCATCTAATAGAGATCAGTTTCATCAAGATGAAACATAAAATCCAAGGTGTAAACCCTCTTCATCAGTTAATTTTTTTTAACACTAAGGGAAATGTATTTGCAGCACCTCCCTTTGCATTTATAGCTTCCCCAAATAGTTTAAAACAGAAGAATGTGTACTGGTACTTAAACCCATCACATTAGTCACTTCTCGCTCTAAAGTAAACCCATCACATTAGTCACTTCTCGCTCTAAAGTAAAGTACGTGCAGGATTTTCAGCTTTTTTCTTAAGGTCTTTATATATCACAAAGGCTTTCTCTTTACTTGAGAACAAATGGGCCCTCCTTTCTAAAAACATTACAATGTTTTATGAAAAATCACCATTATACTGATACCATTTTTCCTATTAAAAGAAACATGTAACAGAATGGACTGTATAGGCACTTGCAACTAATACTATGTGAGTGTTTCAAATATCAATTGTGTGGTAGACATAATAGGAAAGAGCAAAAGGGACTTAACATTGAAGAGGTGATTAAGCTAAGGATATTAAGATGGGAAGACTATCTTGGATTATCTAGGTGGGTTCAACCTAATCACAAGGGTCCTTATAAGAGGGAGACAGAGTGCCAGAGTCATAGAGAGAGACACGGTGACAGCATCAGATGTGGGAGTCACGTGGGGCCACAAACAAGGGATGCAGTCAGACTCTACCAGCTGAAAAAGCCAAAGAAACGGACTCTTCTCGAGGGCCTCCAATGGAAAGCTGGAATGCAACTGCTGGCCCACCTTAGACATCTGACCTCCGGAACTGTATGAGAATAAATCTGTGTTGTTTTAAGCCATGAACTTAGTGGTAATTTGTTACAGAAGCAATAGGAAACTAATACAGACAGTAAAACCACCACAGTAAGGTCAACATCAGTCTTTATTACCTCATCTATCCTATTTACCATCACCACCTCCCAGTTTTCAACTGAAGAAGCATAAAACTTTTTCACTGTGGGCACGCCACCTTAAGGGTTTTGCCAGTATGGTCTCATAGCAGATGCTCAGGTACTCAAAGACTGAGACAATAGAGTGATAAATACAGTCAAAAAGGACTTTGTTAAATATTTAACATAAACTGAATAAATCCTTATACTTACTATAAAAAGCCCCAAGTGAAATAATTCCTCAAGGTACAGCACTGAGTAGTATTTAGATCAAAGGAGTCCATCTAGATACTGACTTCAGGTCTTAGCATCAATTATGTGCATATATAACGGGGCCCCAAACTCAGTTTTATCCAATCTGGGAGAACTACTCATTACACTTGCAAAACTGTGCATTGCTGCTACCCCCAAAGACCACCAAGCAGGCAGCAAATAAAGCCTCGTCCCCAGACTGAGTAAACAGGGAGAACCCATGTCTGGAGCCACCATCCAGGGGGCAGGGCCTCAACCTCACCTCCTTACTCCAAGCTAAGCCCACAGCTTCAGATGCCTTTTCTTTCCAGGATCAGAAGCAAGCAGCTTGAAGACGTATGTAAAACACAATACAAAATATTACTCTCAAGCCAACTCTATCAACTTTCTACTGAACCTCTTTCCAACGAAAAACAGAAAGAGAAATGGCCAGAGACCTTTAGCACCTCCTCAAGGAAGCTGCCGAGGTCATTCTGACTGATCTCAGATTTCACGTAATTCACTGTCATGCCACTGCAGGGGTGTTTTAATGCGGGGTTTCCTCTCCTATCTTTCTACCACTCTTACCAGTTAAAGTATCATGTCCATATTCTCGCCTTTCAGTATGAGACAGCAAAGCCTCAATGATTCACTTCTGTGTTGGGTAACCAACACATTTCCAGATCAAAAACAGATTTAGTGAGGTGATGTAAAGTAGTCACTCAACAAACATAAAAAGCAGCCCTGGGGGGTTTATGCAAAGTCCAAACAGAAACAGGAACTTGGCTTACTTGTTAGATCTGAGCTGTGGTTGGCAGAGCTCAAAATACATAGCCCTTTCTTATCTCACTCCGATTTCTCACCATGACTGCTCCTCTCACGCCCTAATACTTTCAGATGAGTCTAAGAAGGAAATTCAATTCTCTCCTCAAAGGTAGGAAAAGTGAGTTCTTTTCTCTTGGGAATCAAGAGCACCCCAACCATGCCACCAACGCTTTGGGTCACTCAGTGTTGCGGGGGCCCAACTGCAGCTCTCTGAAAAACATGGAGTGTGGTGGATCGTCTGCAAAGATGGTGCCAAAAGTCCCTCCCAGTCCTGGGAGCTCACGTCTTCCCTCTACTTCCTCTCCTCTAAATGCCGGGCTGCCCTGTGACTTACTTTGACCAATGGAATGTGGTGGAAACCAGTTCTGGGCCAGGCCCTAGGAGGCCAGATAGCTTCTGCTTTCTACCTCTCGGAAGCCAATTTCCGACTGAAGACACTCAGGTTGACAACTGAATGATGAGTGGCTGCATGGAGAGAAAATGGCCACACAGAGGAGAACCAGAAAGAGATGACTCTGCCAGCTCCCGCATCATGACACCATCGCCGAGTCAGAAGCAAAGAAATGGTGGTGGTTGTTTAGCCAGTCCATTCTGGGGAGATTTGTCATGTGACAATAGAAAAACGAAACAGAGAGGCTGTAGTGGGTGATTGCTGAGACCACTTCTTGTCCTAAAATTCTTATTTTTTTTAATTTATTTTTTAAATTTATTTATTTTTGGCTCTGTTGGTTCTTCGTTGCTGTGCATGGGCTTTCTCTAGTTGCGGCGAGCAGGGGCTACTCTTCGTTGTGGCGCGCAGGCTTCTCATTGCGGTGGCTTCTCTTGTTGTGGAGCACAGGCTCTAGGCACACGGGCTTCAGTAGCTGTGGCATGTGGGCTCAGTAGTTGTGGCATGTGGGCTCTAGAGCACAGGCTCTGTAGTTGTGGTGCACTGGCTTAGTTGCTCCGCAGCATGTGGGATCTTCCTGGACCAGGGCTCAAACCCGTGTCCCCTGCATTGGCAGGTGGATTCTTAATCACGGCGCCACCAAGGAAGCCCTTGCCCTAAAATTCGTGGCTTCTCATTGTTTCTCAGCACAAAGTGCTCATCTGAAAGTACAAAACTAAGATGTGATAAGTTTAGAGGACATTATTTCCAGAGACACCCTCCTACCTCCCCCCAGATGGGCTCTGCCCTTATCCCACCAGGCATGACGGAGAGTTCAGTGGCTGAGCCGGCTTCCACCAAGCTTCGGCCCCTGGCATCCTCCCAGGAAGAGAGGGTCAGGAGGTGGGTATCCTAAACCTCAATGCCCAGAGCCCCAGACAGGGAAAGGAAGGAAGAAAGTAAAATGGTTACAGAAAAATTGGGTGGATAACTGAAAGCGGATTACGCTGTAATAACAATGAGGATTGGATTTCATAAAATCTTCGGTTCATAAGTTCATGGCCGGAAACAAGGTCCCCCCGAAGCAGCAAGTTCAGCAGTCTTGAAAAGCCAGCGCAACTTTCACATCTCTGCTTTCTCCGCCCTGTGAATAAGACCTGATGTGTGACTGCAGCTCAGCCGGACAACAGTCAAGAACACAAAACTTGGCCCAGCGATGTGGGAAAGCAGTGCCCACCTGGTGTGACTTAGAGACACCATCCAAAGAAAGGAGGCACAGGGTGCACCCCATCCCGGGTGCCACTGATGGAGGAGAGATGGGGGGAGACCAGCCACATCCCGGGGAAAAATAAAAACAAAACGAGCCTCGACAAAAAGAGGTCAGAAGGGCGTTCCAGAAAACACCCCCCAGCACACGTTTACAGTTTAGCGATTTCAGCGTTTAATGATGTCAGAGGTTGTTTCACAGGTTACCTGGCAGAGGTGGAAAGCCCGTGATTTGGGTAATAACAACCACATTGCCCAGGCTCTCCTTGCAGAGGAGCAGACCCTGGCTGCCAAGGAGTCCCTGGAGAGCAGCCAGCCTCTGCTCTGCCAGGCAAATGAGCCCACCGCAATCTTTCAAATCTGGACACCAGCTCGTGATCCAAATATGCAATGTAGGCACCGGGTCTTGATTCGGGATGAAGTCCTAGAGCAGCGGAAAGGCATGGAACTGGGACCCCACCAGGAGACACGGGCACCAGCCAGATTTTGTCTGCTACATGACCTGGGACAAATCCTCTCTCCTCCATTGGTCTTCATCCCTTCCTCTGTAAGATGAGAGCGTCGGGCAGGATGACGGCTTAAGGAACCTTTCTAACACCATAATTCTGTTTCTTTAAAATCATTTGATATATTTCTTTCTTTTTAAAAACTAACATGAGGTTGCCTGCAGTAAATTTCTATGCTCCCCTCCTGGGGGAGATTATTTCATACTGTTCCCCTTGTTGTGAACATTATAACAGCAAAGAGTACAAAATACCTGTCCTTAAAGGCAGAACTGTGATGGTCGAAACAGAGGGACCAGGAATTCACGTAGGGCCTCACACGGTGCCACCAAGGAAGCCCTTGCCCTAAAATTCGTGGCTTCTCATTGTTTCTCAGCACAAAGTGCTCATCTGAAAGTGCAAAACTAAGATGTGATAAGTTTAGAGGACATTATTTCCAGAGACACCCTCCTACCTCCCCCCAGATGGGCTCTGCCCTTATCCCACCAGGCATGACGGAGAGTTCAGTGGCTGAGCCGGCTTCCACCAAGCTTCGGCCCCTGGCATCCTCCCAGGAAGAGAGGGTCAGGAGGTGGGTATCCTAAACCTCAATGCCCAGAGCCCCAGACAGGGAAAGGAAGGAAGAAAGTAAAATGGTTACAGAAAAATTGGGTGGATAACTGAAAGCGGATTACGCTGTAATAACAATGAGGATTGGATTTCATAAAATCTTCGGTTCATAAGTTCATGGCCGGAAACAAGGTCCCCCCGAAGCAGCAAGTTCAGCAGTCTTGAAAAGCCAGCGCAACTTTCACATCTCTGCTTTCTCCGCCCTGTGAATAAGACCTGATGTGTGACTGCAGCTCAGCCGGACAACAGTCAAGAACACAAAACTTGGCCCAGCGATGTGGGAAAGCAGTGCCCACCTGGTGTGACTTAGAGACACCATCCAAAGAAAGGAGGCACAGGGTGCACCCCATCCCGGGTGCCACTGATGGAGGAGAGATGGGGGGAGACCAGCCATATCCCGGGGAAAAATAAAAACAAAACGAGCCTCGACAAAAAGAGGTCAGAAGGGCGTTCCAGAAAACACCCCCCAGCACACGTTTACAGTTTAGCGATTTCAGCGTTTAATGATGTCAGAGGTTGTTTCACAGGTTACCTGGCAGAGGTGGAAAGCCCGTGATTTGGGTAATAACAACCACATTGCCCAGGCTCTCCTTGCAGAGGAGCAGACCCTGGCTGCCAAGGAGTCCCTGGAGAGCAGCCAGCCTCTGCTCTGCCAGGCAAATGAGCCCACCGCAATCTTTCAAATCTGGACACCAGCTCGTGATCCAAATATGCAATGTAGGCACCGGGTCTTGATTCGGGATGAAGTCCTAGAGCAGCGGAAAGGCATGGAACTGGGACCCCACCAGGAGACACGGGCACCAGCCAGATTTTGTCTGCTACATGACCTGGGACAAATCCTCTCTCCTCCATTGGTCTTCATCCCTTCCTCTGTAAGATGAGAGCGTCGGGCAGGATGACGGCTTAAGGAACCTTTCTAACACCATAATTCTGTTTCTTTAAAATCATTTGATATATTTCTTTCTTTTTAAAAACTAACATGAGGTTGCCTGCAGTAAATTTCTATGCTCCCCTCCTGGGGGAGATTATTTCATACTGTTCCCCTTGTTGTGAACATTATAACAGCAAAGAGTACAAAATACCTGTCCTTAAAGGCAGAACTGTGATGGTCGAAACAGAGGGACCAGGAATTCACGTAGGGCCTCACTAATGACTGAATGCGTTAGTAGTTACTTTGTATTAAGGTTTTTTGGTCAGTCACTTTTTTGGTCAGTCAGTTTTTTGGTCACTGTGGTCAATGCACTTTCTTTTCGGGACCTGGGAGGTGTTTTTTATTGAGATGTTCCTTGTGGCATAGAATATGAATAATTCAATGTTGTAAGTGTCCCAAGGACACTTGAAAAGAAGGAAGCTTATCCGTAAGGACATATAGTGGATCACTAATGTAAAAATTCAAGCTTGTTTACCCCAGAACTCTAGGTCCTTATTCATGTTTTTCCTGTTTCATTCTTATTATCGCCTACTTAAACTATTATACATTATACAGTATTAGAATTCAACTATGTTAAAATTTAGCACGATGGTACTATTGATGATTTTTCCTCAGACTCCTAAGTTTTAGCACTACCTGTGGAGACGCTGCATTATTCATAACATACAAATTTATCCCGTATTTTCATTATTAATCCATTCTTTGATCAATATAGAACGACCCTTTGAGCCCCCTTATTGCATTAATTTCTGCTTTATCTGATATCGGTGTCAGCCACCTGATTTCTTCTGGGTTTTCCTTCCCCCAATACACTATTGCTCATCATTTTATTTGTAATCCTTTGGTGTTATTTTGCCTCGACTGGTCTCTTATTACCATTCAATTTAATTTAAACCAATCTGAGTGCTTTTTTTTCCTTGCAATATCAATCTTATATTTGATCTTGCTTCTGTCATGTAACTTATTTTGTACTTTTTTTTTTTCTGTTTTCTTGCCATTTCTTTCAACCGGGGAGTTTCTTCTGTTGGTCGTTTATTTTTATCTTGCTGCGTCTTTACTGTTTCCTCTTTTAGAAATTCTCACTGTGTGTTGTCTGGTCTCCAAGATCTATTTCCCACACCTCTTCATCAATCTGTTGTCATTTTCCTTTTAGTTTTTCATTAGAGTTCAGGAAGATTTTTTCACGCTCTTGTCTCCTCATTTCTTCTACAATATCCAGCCAGCCATTCACTGTTCCAAACATGATTTTAAATTTTTTAATAAAATACTTCTTCCAGATGAGGTATGGACTCACCTTAATTTTCTCCTTGTCAATGACGTGGTCCACAGGCCCTGCTCCCTACGGAGTTTATGAATATGCATCAAATACTTTCTCAGATGCTCTTGTGTTCTGACAATAAAGTGATTCCAGAGAAGTGGTTCTGAATTGTCAGGGTCTTTGGCAGCCAAGCCGCTTCCTGACATGGAGGACGCTCTCGGGGGCCTGCAGTGCTGCCCTGTCCGGTTGCCTCACAGAACCTCCCCTCTTCCTGCAGCGAGCGCTCAGTCTCCTACATAAGTACTCGCAGAGGTCTTCTAGGGTCTCCTCCTACTCACTCCTTAGTCAAGACTTCTTGGTTGAAAGTGGAAAGTGGCCAGAAATCCACCTCAAACCAGATTAAGGAGGGTCATGGGGGATGCAGCAGAATGACCAGGTTAGAACGGAGACTTCTGTGGTCACTAAGCTCCAGAACCAGGGCTCCCTTGGGACCACAGTCTAGTCCTTTATTCACAGGGTGGCACACAGTTAGGAGTCAGACTGCCTGGGTTCAAATTACTTCTCCACCACTCGTTAGCTCTGTGACCTTTGCTTACCTTGGTTTCTCTACCTATAGAACAGTTGGAATACAGTACCTCATAAAACTGTTGTATGGATTTAATGAGGCAACGTAAGCCTATTACAGCATCTAGCACAGAATAAGCATGATAATGTCACCTCACATTGGCTCACATTCAGGTAGGATTGAAGGTGGCATTTGGGAGAACCCCGTATGCACCCTCGTGGTGGAAACTTTAACAAAAGAAGCTCCATGCACGTTAAAGACACCAAAACAGGCAAAACAACTCAACCCGACAATGGAATGACGATCGGGAGAACTAGGATCCCGAGCAGGTGGTGTCAGGAAGCAGAAAGAGTCACACCCGAGTGACAGTTGGGAGCTTCATCTCAGCACAGACACGGACACAGGATCCCTTGGCTGGGACCCAGGTGGGTGTTACCACTTCTACCAGACACTAAGCTCTGGGCCTCCTTCTGTCGCTGATGGGAACAGCGCTGCTGTGCCCCCTCCACCTGGATTAGCTCTCATTTACATCTTGTCTTAATCAAGGCTCTTTGGTTGAAAGTAACAATAATCCAAATCACACTCTATGAAGGGGATAGTAAAGAGCGGAAAGGATGGGAATAGACTGCGGGCTTCATAAGCAATTAGACCTCGGGACTCAGTATCCTGAGGACCTCCGCAGCATCTCTCTCTCTGCCCCTCTTGAGTGTGCCTTTCTCCTCTTAGACAAGCTCCCCCAGGTGGCAGAGGCATTGTTGTGGCAACATCCTCTACTCTGTAACCTAAGAGTGGCAGCTCCCATTAAAAAATAATAAACAGACTTTTTTTTTTTACTTTTTGGCCATGCCACGCGGCAGGTGGGATCTTAGTTCCCCGACCAGGGATCAAATCCGTGCCCCCTGCAGTGGAAGGGTGGAGTCTTACCCACTGGACCGCCCGGGAAGACCATTTTCTTTTTTTTCTTTTTCTTTTTTTTTTTTTTTTTTACTTAGAAGGACCTACTATGTAACACAGCCAACTCTGCTCAATATTATGTAGCAACCTAAATGGGAAAAGAATTCGAGAAAGAATAGATACATGTATATGCATAACTGAATCACTTTGCTGTACACCTGAAACTAACACATTGTTAATCAACTATTCTCCAATATAAAATAAAAAGTTAAAAGAAAATAAAAATGGTAACAATAAACAGAGGGGCCTTCTGTGCTGGCCCTTCCCGCGTCCTGCGGGCCCATGCTTGGAGACCAGGCCTCCAAATATGGGTGCCTCAAGTGCTCCCAACCTGGCTGACTGGTGCTGCTACTAAGCTGGGACAGTCGTCTTCCCACCCACTCTCTCTGTCTGCTCCCTCTAGGGCTTGTCACCATTCTCCCAGGGTGCTTGGACAGAGCCCCGGGGCCAGCCTGCAGTGACAGCAGGGTCCTGGTCTCCCCAGTCCCTTCTGATCTGAACCCTGATGCCTGGCTCATCTGCCTCCTGCATTTATTATAAAAATAATAATAACAAACAGAGGAAATAAGAGGTACTACCTACCAGTTATAAAATAAATATCAGGAATGTAATATACAGCACAGGGAATATAGTCAATATTTCATAATAACTTTATATGGTATATAATCTATAAAAATATCAAATCGCTATGTTGTATACCTAAAACTAATATTGTTAGTCAACTATATGTCAATAAATTTAAAAAATAATAAAGATGATAATAATAATAAACAAATGAGCTGACTGACCTTGAACCAACCACAATAGCCAAGGCAATGGGGAGCTGTGTTTGTCATCCCCCCTTCAGAACCACAGGTTTGGTGTAAGGAAGAAGCAGTTCCCACAAAGAAGGGGGTGCTCTTTTAAGAAGATAAACAGTAAACAGCAATACCTCCCTCATACTCCAATTCAGCAGGTGAGTCAACAGCACTAACGTTCAAAATATTTAACAAGTAATACAGCTTGGCCAATCACAGTGGCCACTGACACCAGATTCTGGAGACCTCTCTATACTGTATCACGTATTATCCTGTTATTTGCTGGACTGCAGGGAGACTAAAGGGTTTCCAGAGGAGGGAACCATCTAGATGACAAGGACAGCACGAGAGTACTCGAGAGGCTCCGGGAAGTGGCTGTCTACAAATCAATATGAAAGTATTTCAACATTTCACCATCAGTGGTCATTTCACCATATACTGGCCACATTTGGTTCCACAGACATCACCTCTAACCAAATTCCCCCAAGTGTCTAGCATGTGGATGGCACCAGTCACTGTTCACTCATGTCGATAAAGATTTCTTTTCCCTTTTTGGCACATTCTGTTGATTGTTCCAAGGTGAATCTGAGAGGGAATAAACATTGGCTTCTCATGTTAACAGCTTGCCTGGAAATCTCTGGAATTTTTTTTTTTGCGGTACGCGGGCCTCTCACTGTTGTGGCCTCTCCCGTTGCGGAGCACAGGCTCCGGACGCGCAGGCTCAGCGGCCATGGCTCACGGGCCCAGCCGCTCCGCGGCACGTGGGATCTTCCCGGACCGGGGCACGAACCCGCATCCCCTGCATCGGCAGGCGGACTCTCAACCACTGCGCCACCAGGGAAGCCCTGGAATTTTTAAGATGAACTTTTTCATTAAAAACCAAACTTCATGGATGCCTAGAAACTCAGGAGACTGGTCTGGTCCCTGAAATCTGAACACGTATCTGCTCTCAGGACGCCCAGGGATACCGGGAAGAAATCTGAAGTCAGTATTTCAGGGCGAGTGTCCTTTGCATCATTGCCCATCCAGAGAACTGAGTCCCAACCACCTGAGTTCACTGCTTCTAAAATCTAGGGAAAACACAGATATGGGTCTTTTAAGGTTTTGCTGTGTTTATTTTGTCATTATCATTTCATTATTTTGCTTGAGATTTACCAAAACTAAAAAGCAGAACTGAGTATTCCTCATAACCCACTAATTGTTCTACAGAAAAACCTTTCTGTTCCTTCTTAATCTCAACTGGACTCAGCCCAACTGGAATGAAGTAATGAACTTTATCAAGCTGATTAAATTTTCCTGCCACACACATCCATTCCCTCCTCATTCCCCAAATGACCACATACTTTACAGAAAAAAAGACCACAACTGATATCTCTAAGATATTTCAACTCCTTTAAAAAAATATAATGTCTTTCCAGGGGCCATTATTTCTCTGTTTTTCTGTCTCTTTCAGAACTCTCAGAATTCTCTGAATTTTTTCCCATAAAGACACCTTCAGCATGAATGGGCTATTTTATTTTCACTGCGTTATAGGCTATAGAATCAGTTTTAAAAACAATAAAAAGTTTTATTTATTAGCAAAACATTGAAGTGCTTGGAGGTTATTTCAGGCATATATAAAATTCCTATTTAAAAATAGAGGAGGGCACGGAATAAAGTGGGAAAGAATACCAAATCTTCTGAGAAGCATTACCCAGCTTTTCCCTTGTCCGTGATGCACTGGCCATCCTCTGTTAATGATGTCCGCTGGGCCCTCGCCAAATCCATCTTTCCTGTAGCCATCAAAAGCCTGGGTTCAAGGTCTTTCCTTCAGAAACCTCAGATGAAAGGTCTGCTGCAGACCATGCGATTCCAGAGGGCATTTTCCAGGGTTTTGGAGGACAGACGCACACACCACAAGACCATCCTGCTTAGCCTACTGGGGTCAGCTTCCCACACAAGTATCCAGAGGAAGCTAGGTGTGACTCATGTAATTCACAGTATTAGGAGCTTTTTGCTGATCTGGTCACTATTCCTCTTCCAATCTTGTTTCATCTTACACCCTCCACGTTGGACCTGGAACACATCAAACGTCTATTTCACACACACCAACACACCACATGTTTCTCCTCGTTCTCTTTTGTCTTCTGAAATCCCCTCCTTCCACTTTACCTTTTGAAACATTAACACAGAATCCGTCCAGTAAATAATACAGAGCTGGGTAAACGATTACCATCCAGCTGATTAGCAGTTGCTCTCTTCGGCCTCATCACCACCACCACGACCCACCATAATGCTCACAGTCATTATCCTCAAAGGTGCAGTTCAAATGCCCCACCTTCTGCGAAGACTTTCCTGATCTTCTAGCCAGAATTAAGTGCACCACCCACCCATACCCAGTGCTTCTTTGTCTCGGGGCATCAGTGACTTCACTTGCATTTTAGTCATTTTATTGTTGCCATTGCAATTGTTGTTATCGTTGTTATAAATAAGCTCCCCCACTTGTGTCTACTCTCCCTGAGAACAGGAAGCACATCTGACGTTTTAGAATGCCCACCCACATCCTGCTCATGCTTTATTCTTTCCCCTAATAGGCACCTGGTAAACATCAGTTGAATCGGATTGGTTGTCAATAAGACTTTCTCATTTTGTTGATGCTTGAATACTTGATCTGGGCTCTTGGTTTTGCTGTACTGCATCTCATATTCTGTGACTACTTTTGCAAAGTTAAACATGCTTATCCTTTCTTTTTATTTCAGAAATTTTCATTTCGTTTTATTTCAGGAATTTTCATTATTTCAGAAATTGATTCTGAGGTTGATACATTAATGTTCTCCATCCACAGCAGAATGTGGCCAGTCTGAAATGAACTGCTTGCTGTTCAAATGTGCTTTTCTTTTGGATCCACATAGAAATAAAAGGCTAGGTTGCTCTTGATACTGTCACCGGATATCCTCTGACCCCTAAATTAATTTAAGTTTACTGTAGGAAGCAGTGGAAGGTTTGTTTGGGCTTCAGGTCCCAAAGCCTGACCCCCTAACTCTCAGCCCCAAACCACACCAGAAATTTCTAACAGTGAATCAAGAGGCAAAAGTACGTTTATGACAGAGCCAAAGACAAGACAAGACTGGGAATGACCAATAGGATCATTTTTATTATAACTTAAAGATAATCTGTCAACACAGCAAAAACCTAGTTATTGGCTGCACACTGTAATGGTGTAATTCTTTACAAGAAAACTCAGTTGTCCCATCTCTACTCTCAGCTACTTCAGCAAGAGCTATACTCCCTGGAAATGGAGGTACAGAGAACACACTGACCTCCCTGGGCCAATTTCTAAACCATAGGATTCATCACCCAAGGTTCAGCTTAAATCATTTGCCTTTATCTATACTCTCTACCAATCCTCACGCTCAGATCTTACCTCTATACAGTTAACTCAAATTTGTAATTTAAATCCAGCTCCATGAAGCTCAAGACCATATACCAACTCAACATCTCCAACTGCACAATCCACAAGGACTCACAATCAATGTCCAAAACCACGTCCAAAACTCAGTCTTCAAAGTAGTTCCCCCACACCAGACTGACCTTATTATGATTATTCCAAGCCTCCCAGGTTGGAAGTCTCAGAGGCCCTCTCGAGACTTTGTTTTTCTTCTTCACATCCAGTCAACTGTCATAGTTTATAATTCCTGAACCATACTTTTCATTCAAACTATGCAGCAGTTCCCTAACTATCTCTTCAAATTACTACTTGTATGGCTACTCTTAAAAGATAGCTCTGGTCGTGTCAATCCCCTGCTCAAAAACTTTCCATGGCTCCCCATTACCCCCTCAGTTTAGCATCCAAGGCTGGCCAAATCACCCTAATCTCCCATTGCTTCTATGCTAATCACAGATGCCTTGTATTACACAGTTACACATATTCTCTATGAAGGCTTGGTCTATGTTTTCTTCATTTCTGCACGCCCCCCCCATAGGCTGACACTGAGCTATCAGGAAGCATTTGATTTGAATCTCATATGCTTATCTTGATTCCAGAGCCCTATGTCTGGACCCACTCAAATGAAACCCTCCTTTCTTCATATACCATATCGTACTCGATCCAGATTCCCCTAACAGGAATTTCTGATAATTTGGGCAGAAGCCAGCCTAGAGTTTATCTTTAAATTAGCTACCTGTAAAGTAAATTAATAGTATAAGTTAGCTAGCAGGACATATGTTTTATCTACTTAAAAATAAACGTTTTAAAGCAATGAGAAGGACTTTTTACACTCAATTAGTTTACTTTTTAATATATACTTTTCTTATACCTATCCAACCCTGAATGCACCCTTAAGTGAACCAAGATGCACTTCTTGTTAGACATTTTATAATCAGACCGATCCCACTCTATGGATTCGAATCACTGAGCTTTACTGTGTGTATAATGGTTATCTAACGACTCCTCTTTCTTTGACCTTCTACTTTTCAGTGATAAATGCAAAGTGAGTCTCCTCTGCTTGACATCGACATCGACTACGCTTTTCTACTTTAAGTCCATGTAAAACTATCACTGCACAACTGAGATATCCTCCTAGAGGCAAGAGCAGCAGCTGCAGGATCTCGGCCCCAGCGCTTAGACAGCTGGTATCATGTCCCCGTGCCTTGTGGGTTCCTGGTCTCTGGAAGACAAGTGATTGATGATTGGTGCTGTTGGCTCTAGGCTCCCACACCGCCCAGCCATATGAACCCAGAAGCACTCGTTTGTCCAAGCCATGAGGACCGGTTAGCTGAGTTGCAAACAGTAAATTCTTACTCCCTGGTTATTGCCAGGTGGGCTCTGCAACCAGCCTGGGATCAGAGTTTACCTTGTTACCTCAATCTGCCGTCCACATCCCCTCAGCTGACTGATGAGGTTCCTATTACCCCAACTGCCCCCAGCAAATAGTCCTCAATCTAGCACAACATGGGAGTAATTTGGAGAATTCCAGGCTACAATGCCTACAGACATCATTGAACTGGGGGTGAATGCTGTGGGCAGATGCTTGATGTGGCGTTAATTAAAAACAACCTGCGCTTTTACAAATGCAGCTGTTCCGCCCCCTTACACTCCTCTACATTTCCAGTTAACAACCATGAATAACAGTCTCTGTCCCTTTAACTTCATAGAAACCACCCATAATTCACTCTAAGGCATAGGATTCCAAAGGATTGGTTCTTAATTAATCTGTGCAGGGGAGACAGTTTCCCACGCAAGTTACCAAGTGAGTGATAACCCAGTGTTGCAATATCCACTCAATTTGCCTTAATATTCACACAAGTAAGGATCTTGAGACCTAGGGAAACCAGCAACTCCTTGGAAGACTGCCATCTGCTATCGAGTTACTTCAGCCTCCAGGCTGCCCTTCAGGATATATCACATTAGGAAGTACTTCTTGGGAAGGGGATGCTTCAGGACAAATTATTCAGTGAGTGAATCATGCCTACAACTGATATATAGGCAAGACCTTGATGTGTTCATTTAACCCTCTAAGCCTCTCTTCTCACCTGTTCAAGATGGATAATGATCTCTACTCACTGTACAAGACAGTTGTAAAATAAATGGACATCATTGGCAAATAACAACTCAATACGTGATACAAGGGAAACAAATGCAATGCCTTCTTTGCAAAAATGAGCACCACACTGATCATATCTCCCATCAGACCCAAACGCCCCTTTCTCCCTTCCTCAGACACAAGCACGCAACATAAAATGATAGGTGAAGACCACTGCCATAAAAAGAAGAAAAAAAAATTAAAAGTGATTGTTAGTCATGTACCCAATATGCTTGGCATCTTTTAAGAGAGGGATAAAGTGGGTCAACCCATGGATGGCAAGCATATTGCCCTAAATCATACCACTGAGAGGGAAATGATATTATATTTGAACAAACAATTCAACATTGCCTAGAAAAAAGAGATATAGAGATAGGAAGACACATACACCCACAATGGTAAATTGTTATTACTAAGAAAAAATTGGCTGTAGTAAAGACCCTTGGAAACTAAAACAATCAGAAAATGGAAACCTGAAGGCTGGGCATGAAAGAGCATGGCACAACTCAGTCTTTATGCTTTGGCATGGGAGTTATCAGAGGATATAGGATTATTGTAGGGATAGAGTTTTTGTTATTTTTAGTACCTTAATTACAGGGCCACCTCTCTGGCTCACAATCAGAAGCCTCTCTGTGTCCTGTCCGGAATCCTGACTGTCACTTTTGGTGGCTTGGGCATTAGTGGTTTCATGATTAAAATGATCCTTGACTGATCCAAAGGAGGGAAGGGAACACAGTCAAACAAGGTTATGTCTTGGGGAAGCATTTTGGGATCTATGGTGCACAGTTGTATCTGAACTCAGAAATGGTAAGAATTAGAAGAGTCCCGCAGAATTCACGGTGCAAATCCTTCATTCCTAACTGTTAGATAGAGGCATTAGAGTTCAGAAAGCCCCAGGTCAAAGTAAGTGAAGGAGAAAGCTGGTAGGAGTTCACTGAGTCAGGCTGGCCTCACATCTCATGTGAACAGAAGGAGTCACAGCTATTTTCCCAAAGACTGACTGAGGCGTAGGAGGTGTAACATCACTGTTACCCCCTTGAGTGGTTACCCAGCAGTTCCACTGAAAATCACTAATAATTTCATTGAAAATAAGTAGTTCAAAAGTAAAATTGCTAGATAATAATCCTTATCACCAGTTTTTCCCTTCTTGGAAGTTTTTGTACATCATATAGGCAATTTCCCCAAATTTCAACTTTTGAACACAGTATTATATATTTTACATGTAATACATTTGGTTTGAGGTGATAAGGTTGTCCTACTTTTTTCCTTTTATTTTCTAAATTTTTTAAACATTTATTCCTACTCTTCTTGCTTAGCATTGTTTGCACACTTTTTTTAAATGTAGCTTCCCTCTCCAGATGAATCATCTCAAACAAATTTGTCAAAATGAATGTTTGCAATCATCACTTCACGTTCTTTAAACCTGTGTGAAATCAAGAGTAAAGTGCCAATTCTGTCATAAATATCTGGCAATTTTACTTACTCCCTCAGTAACTTTGCCTTTTTCCTAAATCCACTCCTATCAGTACTGCCAACTCTCTATCTTTAGCGATCTTACCACCCTTTCAATCGCACATTGCCTTTATGCTTTAGAAACTCTGTGTAGCCCCTCTACAACATTATATTGCAGTCATTTAATGATATACTGGTGTTTTGGGTTTTTGTTTTTTTTTTTTTGCTGAAACTCAAGGCTATGGCGAAAAGTATGAAAAGCATCAGTAAAGATTTAGGGACAATCTATGCCTGAGCTTTTCGATTTTGGCATTAAGGGCACAAATGCAGAGTAGTGAGATGTGATGTAAGGTGTGGCCTGTGGCCTGTCCCTGAGTGAAGGACAGGCCAACAGCTGGGTACCCTAGAGATGGCATCGCTGCCAGCCTGGGCACAGATACCTACATCAGACATCTGTGGAAGAGTCAGGAGTTGAAATTTGAATATAAATCCTGATCTATATCAATCCTGGGATGGCAGAGGTAAATTCCATATATGTAAATTCCAGTATATGTTTAATGTAATAAAAATGTAAGCTCTGTACAAAAACAAGCACACAGATGTTTATAGCATCTTTATGCATAATTGTCAAAACATGGAAGAAACCAAGATGTCTGCCAGTAAGTGAATGGATAAACTGTGGTACATACAGACAATGGAATATAATTTAGCGATAAAAAGAAATGAGCTATCAAGCCATGGAAGGACATGGAGGAAAGTTAAATGCGTTTACTACATGTGAAAAGCCAATATGAAAAGGCTATACACTGTTTGATTCTAACTATATGACATCCTGGAAAAGGCAAGTAACATGGATACAATAAAAGGACGGGTAGTTGCCAGGGGTTAGGGGAAAGGAGAGGGGCTTCCCCGGAGGTCCAGTGGTTGAGACTCCGCACTTCCACTGCAGGGGGTGCAGGTTTGATCCCTGGTCAGGGAACTAAGAGGTCCTTGTATGCTGTGCAGGGCGGCAAAAAAAAAAAACAAACAGAAAAAAACTAATGCTGAGGGGAAAGGAGAGATGAGTAGGCGAAGCACAGAGGATTTTTAGGGCAGTGAAACTACTCTGTATGATACTATAAGCGTGGATAGCTGTCATTACACATTTGTCCAAATCCACAGAATATACAATGCCAAGAGTGAACCCTAACGTAAAGTATAGACTTTGGGTGACAATGGTGTGTCAGTGCGGCTTCATCGGTCATTAACAAAAGCACCACTGTGTTGTGGGACGTTGACTGGAGGAGGCTGTGCATGGGTGGAGTCACAGGTATGTGAGAAATCTCTGTACCTCCCGCTCAATTTTCCTGTGAACCTAAAACTTCTCTTAAAAAAACCCTAAAACCTAGTAAAAAGATCTTGAACATCTTTATTAATAGTAATAACAGCCAATGCTGAGTATTTAATCAGTGCCAGACCTTACTCTAAGTCCTTTATATGTATCGATTCACTTGACCCTCAAAAGAGCCCTATAAGGTAAGCACTGGTGTGACCTGCACTTCACCGTTGAAGAGGTGAAGATGCAGAGCAGCTTAGTGACGGGCATAAAGCCACGTGGCTGGAGCTTCCACATGCAGGCAGTCAGGCTCCACACTTCAGTTCCTTCCACTGTCTCCAAGGCTCTACGCTGAACCCTCACATCTGAACTGCAGTCCTAATATGAAAGGGAAGGAGGGAATCATTCGAAGCCCGGACCGTGAAGAGTGTTTCCTCAGCAAAGATGAGCAGACCTCCCAGTTGTAGCTGCACTTTGACCTGCGCTGGGGCCCTGACCCCTCACCCCACATCAGCACGGCCACGGCAGGGGGCCTGTGCGAGTGCCATGCCCGTGGGGCTCTGCCCCGCTGCCCAGGCTGTGCTCAGGATGGGTGTGCGGGTCCTCACCCCTGCAGAAGGATCTGATTGAAGCCGTGCCGCGCAGGGGAAGCTCACGGGGATTTCACAGCCTCCTCTTCCGACTTGGGCAAAGGGCACCATTGTTTGTTTTTATGAGAACTGAGCTGGAGAAGCAGAAGGTGTTTCCAATGAAGGCCCACCTGTATCATGTTAAGGACACACGGGAACCATGGCTTTGAACTTCAGCACTAATGACTGTCTTTCATGCAATAATGGAAAAGCAGCCTGCGAGTATCTGTAGGACTCACAGCGGGCTGAGGGTCGCTGCCCTGCCCCGCGGACACCGCAGACATACCCACCGCGCTGGCTCTGGGCTGAACTTGCCACGCCGAGGGTCCATCACTGCAGCACGGAAGGCTGCCCTATTTCCAAAATCAAAAGCCCATGACTGCTTCCCACAAAGTAACCACGCACCATGCCGCCCAGCTTCCTTCTCTCCAGAACATGCCCAGGCTGGACGCTCTCGCCTGCCTGATGCCCTCCTCACCCTTCTCAGGAGGGTTAACAGGAAGGAAGTCCCCTGCTTTGCTTCCTCCCAGGGCAGCCTCAGAAATGTGGAGGTGATGTCTGAGGGATGCCCCGAGGAACAGCTGCCCAGGACCAGATGGAATTCACACCTCCTGGCCAGGAGCACAAGGATCTAAGAGGGAGAAGCTCCTCTGTGCTCTCCCCAGCACCTTCTCCCCACAGTGTGGCCCACTGATCTACTCTCCTGAATCACACAGTAGGCTCCAAAGTCTTCCTAAAACAAGCAAGCAAACACAACAAATTTACATCACTTTCGGGTTGGGGCCTTTCCCAAGTAATGGATAACCCAAGTAACTGATAACCCAGCCGACACTGCAGTGATATTCATTGATGGCTTCAACCTCGTATCTTCCTCTCCTACAGGCATCTCTGGTTTAAAAAGAAGACTGAGGCGAGCCACGTCTAACCCAACAGACAGCTTTGCTAATAGTGGGATTTCTGGCACTGTGACCCCAGACAGGTATGCGGTGTCAGGGCCATCCGTCCCTTCCGGGTCCCCTCAAACTGCAGTGAAGCCTAGCTCCCCTGAGATCACAGGCTGAGTCCTACGAGCTTAAGGGGCTCTGTACCAAATCAGGGCCATGAGAGATGCCTCATTCTCTGGGCCACCTCTGTGTAAGTTAGCAAGTCACAGTGGGCAGAACAAGCTTGAGTCCTCGGTCCTTCCAGGGGCAGCTTTGCTATCTCGAAGAATTAAAAGCTTAAACTTCAGGTGTGTCTGCACTAATGTAAAACCGGGTTACTAACAAAGATGTCTGCCTCCAAGTTCATTCTGAAGATTCTGAAGATCCAGTGAAGTATTGGACAATGTTTTGTGAACTACAAATACTGCACAAATGTAGAAGCTAGGATGTTAAAATACATTTAAAAGCTCACTGGAGATGTAGTTTCATGTGTAAATGTTCATTCACAATTTTATTTTTACTCCTCTGGTCAGCAGCACTGCATTTACATTAATGCCTCCGAGGCCTGAGTTTGGAGCCGGGTGTGAGCTGCTCCAAAGCCTGTCCTGCCTGCCCCCAGGCAGTTTCCAGGTCCCAGCCCACGGCCCTGGGTGGTTCAGCGGACAGGTGCCGGGTGGCGGTCCTCCCACCAGCGCCCTCGACAAAACCTAGGATCCCACCTCCACCCCACCCCCAGTTCCTCAGGCCCGCCCAGACCGTCTACCAGATGTTCACTGAGCGCCTACCGCGTGCCAGACATGTTCCAGGTGCTGGGAAGCCAGCAGTGACAAGACAGACAAAAACCCTGTCCACAGAAAGTTTACACGTGGAAGGGGAAGACAGCTCATATATGAGTAAAATGTATAGTGTTTCAGATTGTGAGAAATGCTACAGAGAAAATTCGAGGATAAGGGGGATTGAGAGGGCAGAGTAGGGGGCACACCTTTTGAGAGGATGTCCTGGGACAGCCTCTCTGAGGAGGTGACATTTGAGTACAGACCAAATCTGGCTCACCACCTCTTAGCCGAATACATTTTGCAGAAGAGCATTTGCAATCATTTCCAAGACAGGGAACACTAATTTTGACGTTATCCCCCTAAAAGAATTCCATTCTTCTCAGTAGACCTATATTACCCAAAACCAAAACCAAAACCAAAATCACAGTACTCAGTTCTTCTGATTATATTTTGAATTGCATCAATAAACATTTTGTGGTAATTCATTTTCTATCTTGTTATAAAAACAAATAAAGTAAAATAAAAATAAATTAATGCCTCCGTGACCAGCCTTGTGTTCTGTGCACAGGTAAAGCATAAGAAATGTGAGACACTGTTGTGCTCTCTGTGCATTTATAGGCTGGTTGGAAGGCCAGGTCACACATGGTAAGTAACCACACAAGCTAAGGCATCATCCTTATTACTGGTGCCTCAGTTACAAATACAGACTTGTAAACAACTCACATGCAAGAGCCGATGCGCATCCAACCAACCTCTTTCACCTTCACAGCTGTCCAAGATCCCTTGGGCAGGACCTCCTCCATTGCCCCGTCCACTGCAGGAGAGCCCCACTATTTCTGTCCCCACTCCCCCTGCCCCCGTGCCAGAGCTCCTTCCCACCCCGAGCTGGGGGCAGACATGTGGGTTTTGAATCATCCCAAAGTGGGATATAGAACCTGCTCTTCCAGACATGCAGTGAGCTCAGGGGTCTTCACAGGGTCTGCTCCCTCCAGGCTATTCTAGATGTCCCTCTCTGTTCTCCTCTAATAGCACTAACTCCCTGAGGTCAGGGTCTGTATCCAGTTCACGTTTCTATCTGCAATGCCCAGCACAGGACTTCGCATAGCATTACCCAAAAAACAAAAACAAAAACAAAAAAAAGAAAACAAAGAAAAACACGATTGTGGGAAAAACAAATGAAGAAATAAACCATATCATAGACTACCTGTGTTTGAGGAGGCTACCCTGGGAACTACTGTTAAACCAGAAGTAGAAAAAATGGAGGGTTAAAAATGACACCAAAAAATGAAAATACGTATGTGTTTGTATATAAGTACGCAAGCATGCAGGAAAAAGGGAAAGAAAACACGCCAGGTTGTTAACACAGATTGGTGGGGGGCAAAGGGTGAGGGGCAGAGAAGAGAAAAGAAGAGAAAGCCAAAGAGAAAAAGGGAGAATGACAAGAAAAAACTCTATTACTTATAATAGAACCACGTATATGTATCTAAGTAAAACTAGAAAAGGGGAATGATAATTCTTTGAAATAATCCTAATAAGAAACCAGGTCTAACCCAAGTGAGGAGCTGAATGTTCCCAAACACACATGCAAAGAAATGAGGCCTGAGGCCAGGAACCCAAACGGCACCTTCATAGCAGCAATTCCTGGGCCTGGGTGCTCCCTAAACAATCCGGGGCCCCCAGACTGTGGGTTCTCCAGACTCCAGGCTTCCCACCAGCATGTCCAACTCCAGCCGAGGATGGGTCCAAATAAAATGGTTCACACAGCTCTGCCTGCATCATATGAGCTGAACTAACATCAACAATTACATCAGGAAAAATGTGTTTACCTTGGTTTCCCGCCACAGAAAACGGGTCCAAAATGATGTTGAACATACGCCTTTCATTCCCGCTTCTATTAGAAGGACAAATAATTTAACAGGTGGAACTCAGAATTCCATGATTCTTTTTCTTTTCTTTTTTTAAAATTTTACTGTGGCGTATGAAACATTCCACTTTTGGTCAACAGAATCTGGAACCCTTCTTAGCAGACCTCAGCGAGCTCTATTTATTTTGCAAAAGCCCTTCTAACGCTCACAAGAGCAGTGAGTTGGAAAGACCTGGGGAGCCCAATCAGACTGTGCTCTCGCCTGTTATCAGTACAATATGTTGCTTCAACTGAGAGACCAAATTCTCTGACTAACTCCTCCAAGAATTGATCCAGACAGCAAAAAGAGAGGAAATCCATTCGACTTTAGCAAGGCAATTGGTCCAGACTTCATACAATATCGTTTCAGTCTAGAATTTTCATCATCACTGCCAAAAACATCAAACAGAAACATTACAGGACTTTCACTCAGTTTTCACTCTCCGAAGAATAGCCATCTTGTTCCAGGCCTGAGCAGCAAGAAAGGAATTAAAGGGAGCTGGGGCGGGGGATCGTCACATGGAGCATTTAACTGTTTCTCACTGTCTCATTTCTAAGCTTCATGACAATTACTAATGAAAAGTTAATGAAGTTTTGAAATTAAGGACAATCGGAAGTTTCCCCATATGTCAAATGCTCCACCTCGCAAAGACTCTCCAACCATAGTCATCAGCTTGTGGCACTTACCTCTTCTCTTCTACTTATTTGTCCTGTGTAATCACTAATGTTTATGCTAGGTATTGATTGAAAAGTATCTCAATGATCTATGTGAATTAGAGTGCATTAGTACAGGTAACTCTAACTACTACTATGAACAAGCCCCATAACGTATTATGTGTCAAACACCATAAATAAATAACTTGCTCACGTAAAGTCCAAAACAGATGGTACAGACTGGTGGCAGGCCTTCCACATGAGGTTCAGGGACCCATGATCTCTCTGTCATATGCTCAGCTCTCTGCTAGGACCATGGAATCCCCTGTGTTCAGCCAGCAGACAGAGCATCAGAGTGTGGAAAAGCTAAATCCACTTCTTAAAAACCTCAACCCAGACACAGGTGATTCCCACTCATGATACACTAATCACCTAACTGCAAAGAAGGCAGTCAGAGTACTGTCTAGCTGTGTCTTCAGAAGAAGAGAAAGCACTTCTGATAAAAAGCTAGCCACTGTCTGCCGTAGACAGCCAACTGGAACAACCCATACTCTAATAACCCACACTTTATTGTACTGTATTTGTGTTATATTATACATATATTGTATTCTAATTATCATGGTAACTTGGGAATTATATTTTGGCTCAGGGTGTGTGTGTACGTGCGAGCACGCACACACGTGTGTGACCCAGATAACTGGACTATGATGGCCTATAGCCAAATTCAAAACCTGACACTTGCCACAGACAAACATTCAGGGAATCCTAAAATGGTTCCCTACTGAAAACTTGGAGTCCAAAGTGATTCAGATACACTTACGATGATCCAAACTCTAAGGCAGAGAGTTTGTCTAAGTAAGAATTTGGGGAGCGATACAAAAGTTTGCCGAGGGGGGCAGAGTCAAGATAGGAGTCCTAGGAGGCCGGGGAATTCGCCGCTCTGCACAACTAGGGCACCTACCCGGCACCCGTGGGGGACCACAGACACCGAAGGGGATGGGAGGAACCTCCAGCGACGGGGTAGGATGTGGGGCGTGGGGGGAGTGAAGGGGGAGGAGGAGTGGAGGTGGGACGGGACTGGCGCCCCCCAGGGGCAGCTGGGGGAGGGGAAGGGATCCCACACCTGAAGGGTTGGAAATTGGGGAACCACTGGGAGGGCAGAGAATCAAAAGGGAGCGTAGCCAGGTTTCCCCTGCCCACTTGGGCCCCCCGCAACCTGCTGACATCCCGGGTCTAATCCTCTGCCCACCAAGGCCCCCTCCAGCCATGAGGGTCCTGAGGGACTGGGAGGGAAGGGGGAGCAAAACTAAAGGCCGGACCTAGGGGACCAGCACCCCTGAGGGGGCTGGGGGAGGGGAGGAGTTCCTACATCCAGTGGGACCCACCCACGGTTAGGGATCCAGCGGGGACAGGGGAGGCCCTGGGGGAGATGGTGGGGGAGGGGCGCGCAGGAACGGAAGGGAACGTGGCCAGCCTTTCCCTGTCCACTTAGGCACCGGGAAGCCTGTTGGGCTCCCCTGTCTAATCTTCTGCCCTCAGAGCCTTCCTCCTGCCGCACAGAGGCCAAGCCCCACCTCTACACCCCTACCCAGGGCCCCACCTCTACACTCGGAGACCCCCTCCAACTTGCCGGGCCTCAACCCCATCCACACGCCCTCACGCAGGGCCCTACCTCCCAACTCTGGAACTCCATGCTCCAGCAGGCCTCCTTTCCACGTGCTGCCTCCCCGCTTCTGCTTCTGCGCAGGACCTAAGCAGAGGCCCTGCCCCACGCTTGAACGTCCCGCCTAGGCCCACAGCCCCCAGGGCCTTTTCCGGCTACATGGGTTCGAAGCCTAGGCCCCGCCCCACGCTCAAACGTCACGCCCCCCACCGCCTAGGCTCCACCCCACCCTAAAGCCCACCCCTGCCTAAGTTCCACCTCTGCCTAAACTCCGCCCCCATAGCCAAGGCTTTTTTTTTTTTTTCTTTCTTCCTCTTTTAGATTGGGATTCTGTTTTACCTTCTTGATTCGTTGTTAATTCTTTTATATTTGTACTTTTCCTAATAAATCTTTTTTTTTCTAATTTTATTCTTTGTTATTGTTCTCTTCTTTTGGCTTGTTGCCCGTCCCCCCTGTTTTTTTTCTTTTTTCTGTTGTGGTTTTATTTTACCTTGCTGCAGTTGTTTCAATTATAGTTTTATTTTTCATAATACATTTTTCTATCTTTCGGATTTTATTCTGTTTTTTATTCTTTGATATTGTACTGCTCCTTTTTTTCTTTCTTTTTTCCTTTCATTCTCTCTTTTTTTTTTTTAACCATGCCACGAAGCTTTCAGGATTTGGTTCCCAGGCCAGAATCCAGCCTAAGCTCCTATGGTGGGAGATCCAAGTCCAAACCACTGGACTAACAGAGAACCTCAGACCCCAGGTAATATTAATCAGAGTGAGGCATCCCGGATGTCCTCATCTCAGCACCAAGACCCGGCCCTATCCAACTGCCTGCAAATTCCAGTGCTGGACATCTCAGGCCAAACAACGTATGAGACAGGAATACAGCACCATGCATCAAAAATAAATAAATAACAATTGAAATGACAAAAAAATGTTACAGATGAAGGAGCAAGGTGAACACCTAAAAGACCAAATAAATGAAGACAAAATAGGCAACCTACCTGAAAACAATTCAGAGTAATGATAGTAAAGATGATCCAAAATCTCAGAAATGGAATGGAGAAACCACAAGAAACATTTAACAAGGATCTAGAAGAAGTAAAGAGCAAACAAAAAGTGATGAACAACACAATAATTGAAATTAAAAATACTCTAGAAGGAATCAATAGCAGAATAACTGAGGCAGACGAACAGATAAGTGAGCTGGAAGATAAAATGGTGGAAATAACTGCCGGGGAGCAGAATAAAGAAAAAAGAATGAAAAGAATTGAGGACAGTCTCAGAGACACCAGGGACAACATTAAATGCAACAGCATTCTAATTATAGGGGTCCCAGAAGAAGAAGAGAAAAAGAAAGGGTCTGAGACAATATTTGAAGAGATTATTGTCGAAAAATTCCCTAACATGGGAAAGGAAATAGTCAATCAAGTCCGGTAAGCACAGAGAGTACCATACAGGATGAACCCAAAGAGAAAACTCCAAGATACATACTAATCAAACTATCAAAAATTAAATACAATGAAAAAAAAATTAAAAGCAGCAAGGGAAAAGCAACAAACATAAAAGGGAATCCCCATAAGGTTAACAGCTATCTTTCAGCAGAAACTCTGCAAGCCAGAAGGGAGTAGCAGGACATATTTAAAGGGATGAAAGGGAATAACCTACAACCAAGATTACTCTCCACAGCAAGGATCTCATTCAGATTCCATGGAGAAATTAAAACCTTTACAGATAAGCAAAAGATAAGAGAATTCAGCACCAACAAACCAGCTTTACAACAAATGCTAAAGGAACTTCTCTAGGCATGAAACACAAGAGAAGGAAAAGACCTACAATAATGATTCCAAAACAATTAAGAAAATGGGAATAGGAACATACATATTGATAATTACCTTGAATGTAAATGGATTAAATGCTCCAACCAAAAAACATAGACTGGCTGAATGGATACAAAAACAAGACCTGCACATAAGCTGTCTACAAGAGACCCACTTCAGACCTAGGGACACATACAGATTGAAAGTGAGGGGATGGAAAAAGATACTCCATGCAAATGGAAATCAAAAGAAAGCTGGAGTAGCAATTCTCATATCAGACAAAATAGACTTCAAAATAAAGACTATTAAAGAGACAAAGAGGGACACTACATAATGATCAAGGGATCAATCCAAGAAGAAGATATAACAATTGTAAACATTTATGCACCCAACACAGGAGCAACTCAATACATAAGGCAAATGCTAACAGCCATAAAAGGGGAAATTGAAAGTAACACAATAATAGTAGGGGACTTTAACACCCCACTTTCACCAATGGACAGATCATCCAAAATGAAAATAAATAAGGAAACACAAGCTTTAAATGACATATTAAACAAGGTGGACTTAATTGAAATTTATAGGACATTCCATCCAAAAACAACAGAATACATTTTCTTCTCAAGTGTTCATAGAACATTCTCCAAGATCGACCATATCTTGGGTCACAAATCAAGCTTTGGTAAATTTAAGAAAATTGAAATTGTAACATATTTCTTTTCTGACCACAATGCTAAGAGACTAGATATCAATTACAGGAAAACAACTGTAGAAAACTACAAACACACAGAGGCTAAACAATACGCTACTAACTAACCAAGAGATCACTGAGGAAATCAAAAAATACCTAGAAATAAAAGACAATGAAAACACGACAACTCAAAACCTATGGTACGCAGCAAAAGCATTTCTAACAGGGAAGTTTATAGCAATATAATCCTACCTCAATTTGAGAATATAAACAAAATTGACAAACCACTAGCCAGACTCATCAAGAACAAAAGGGAGAAGACTCAAATCATCAGTATTAGAAATGAAAAAGGAGAAGTAACAACTGACAACGCAGAAATACAAATCTCATGAGAGAATACTACAAGCAGCTATATGCCAAAAAAACGGACAACCTGGAAGAAATGGACAAATTCTTCCAAAGCACAACCTTCTGAGGCTGAACCAGGAAGAAATGGAAAATATAAACAGACCAGTCACAAGCACTGAAATTGAAACTGTGATTAAAAATCTTCCAACAAACAAAAGCCCAGTACCTGATGGCTTCAAAGGATCAAACATTTAGAGAAAAGCTAACACCTATCCTTCTCAAACTCTTCCAAAATATAGCAGAGGGAGGGACGCTCCCAAACTCATTCCACAAGGCCACCATCACCCTGATACCAAAACCAGACAAAGATGTCACAAAGAAAGAAAACTACAGGCCAATATCACTGATGAACATAGATGCAAAAATCCTCAACAAAATAACTTTTGACCCAACCTCCTAGAGAAAGGGAAACAAAAATAAACAAATGGGACCTAATGAAACTTAAAAGCTTTTGCACAGGAAAGGAAACCATAAAAAAAGACGAAAAGACAGCCCTCAGAATGGGAGAAAATATTGCCAAACAAAGCAACTGACAGAGGATTAATCTCCAAAATATACAAGCAGCTCATGCAGCTCGATATCAAAAAAACAAACAACCCAACCCAAAAATGGGCAGAAGACCTAAAAAGACATTTCTCCAAAGAAGGAATACAGATTGCCAAGAAACACATAAAAGGATGCTCAACATCACTAATCATTAGAGAAATGCAAATCAAAAGTATAACGAGGTATCACCTCACACTGTTCAGAATGGCCATTATCAAAATATCTACAAATAATAAATGCTGGAGAGGGTGTGGAGAAAAGGAACCCTCTTGCACTGCTGGTGGGAATGTAAATTGATACAGCCACTATGGAGAACAGTATGGAGGTTCCTTAAAAAACTAAAAGTAGAACTACCATACGACCCAGCAATCCCACTACTGGGCATATACTCTGAGAAAACCATAATTCAAAGAGTCATGTACCACAGTGTTCACTGCAGTACTAGTTACAATAGCCAGGACATGGAAGCAACCTAAGTGTCCATCGACAGATGAATGGGTAAAGAAGTTATGGCATATGTATACAATAGAATATTACTCAGGCATAACAAGAAATGAAATTGAGTTATTTGTAGTGAGGTGGATGGACCTAGAGTCTGTCATACAGAGTGAAGTAAGTCAGAAAGACTAACACATATATATGGAATCTTAAAAAAGAAAAATGGTTCTGACGAACCTAGGGGCAGGACAGGAATAAAGACACAGACGTAGAGAATGGACTTGAGGACACAGGGAGGGGGAAGGGTAAGCTGGGAGGAAGCGAGAGTGTAACACTGACATATATACACTACCAAATGTAAAATGGATAGCTAGTGGGAAGCAGCTGCATAGTACAGGGAGATCAGCTCGGTGCTTTGAGACCACCTAGAGGGGTGGGATAGGGAGGATAGGGAGACGCAAGAGGGAGGAGATATGGGGATATACGTATGTATATAGCTGATTCACTTTGTTATACAGCAGAAAATAACACAACATTGTAAAGCAATTATACTCCAATAAAGATGTTAAAAAAAAAAAAAAGAACTTTGCCAAGCACTCTGCCTTCACTGTAGACACTGTCCAGACTAGATGCTCATGTGCTCCCAGAGGCTGTGCCTGGACAGGTACAATGCCTACTGCGTTCTAGCTTGTTACAGGTCACAAAGCATATCAATATTTCTCCTTTGAACTTCAAAACAGCTCTGTATAATAATCTGAGCAGGGATTACTGTCTTTTTTAATTCTCAGTGTAGAATCGGAAAGCCAACTGGCCTACATGTAAGTAGAGGTGGGCCTTAAAGGCCAACCTCCCACCACATCAGCACCCATCACCTCCCTAGAAAGGCTATGACGCCAATCATTTCCACAATTACAGTTGCCTTCTTTCCACACTGATCATTTTCATTAGATCATTGCTAGTGCTTTTATTTAACAGAAGAAAAACCTGCCACACATTGTTCCTTGAGTATGATGGACTCTTACCCCCACCCAAAAAAACCCTCATAAACCTGAAGACTTTGTTACTCAAAGTATGGTATGTGGACCAGCAGCATTGGAAGCCCCTGGGAGTTTGTTAGGAATGCACATTCTCAGGCCAATTCACTGACCCTCTGAATCAGACTCTATTTAAGCAAGATCCCCAAGTGATGCTTCAGGACACTAAACTTTGAGCAACATTGCTCTAGAATACACTTCAACATGTTAACTTGAGTGCTTAGTAGGGGAAAAAAAAGACCTAGTATAAAGAGTTCCTACAAATCAATATGAAAAAGAAAAACAGGTTAAAAAAAAAGACAAAATATAAGAACAGTGAATTCACAGATGAAATGCAAATAAACACAAACATAAAATGCTCATCTTCTCCAGCAATTTAGGAAATGCAAATTAAAACAGTAACATATTATTATTTTTCATCTGTCCGATTGTTGAAATTTGTAACGTGTGATAATCTTCAAATCGAGAACACTTTGGAAAAGGGGCATTTTCTTACCCTATGGGAGCTTAAATTGTAATACAGGCACACCTCGTTTTATTGCATTTTGCTTTACTGCATTTCACAAATACTACATTTTTTTACAAATTGAAGGTTTGTAGCAACCCTGAATTGAACAAGTCTATAGGTGCCATTTTTCCAAACAGCATTTGCTCGCTTCATGTCTCTGTGTCACACTTTGGTAATTCTCACAATATTTCAAACTTTTTCATTATTATTAATTGCTATGGTGACTTGTGATCACTGATCTTTCATGTTATTATTGCAAAAAGATTGCAATTCACTGAAGGTTAAGATGATGGTTAGTATTTTTTAGCAATACAGTATTTTATAATTAATATATGTACTTTTTTAGACATAATGCTATAGTCTACTTAATAGACTATATTTTTATATGCACTAGGAAGCCAAAAACTTTGTGTGACTCACTTTATTGCAATATTTGCTATAGTGCAGTGGTCTGGAACTGAACCCTCAATATCTCCAAGGATGCTTCCAATTTCTCTTTTTTTTTCAGTTTTAAAGGTTTTGCCCCAAAATTTCCACTTCTAGGAATCCGGTCTATAGAAATACCTGTTAATGTATCAAAGACAAGTGTAAAACGATCTCATTACTCCATTTGAATTGTGAAATATGAAGGGAATATAAATATCAATCTGTAAGGAAATAGTTCAATAAATTAAAGGTATCCATACCAGAGGACTATGCAATAATTTAAAAAGAAGTCAGTGTCATGAAAAAAATGTTCATGACACTGCTGAATGCCTCAACAAGTTGCAGGATAGTAGGTACAGTATGAGCTCATTCATATAGAAGAGAGGTACATGTATTTGTTAAAACTCATAAGAAACACTAAACGTAAATTTGGTACATTTTATTTTATGGAAATTATACCTCAATAAAATTTATTAAAAGGACTATATGTGTATATGATAGTGGATGCTATGTACTTTCAGGCCAACGAAATGGTCCATAAGGAAGACAAGAAGGCTTTCAAAGTGGCAGAAGCCTAGAAGAAGAGAGCATGAGTGGGAACTTTCTGTAGTGTTAGTATTTTTTCAACCAGCATGTACACTTCTTGTATTCTAGAAAGCACAAGATAAAAATCTAAATGAAATAAATGGAGTCATTTGCAGTGAGCCCGAATCAATGTGGAAACGCAAATCCAACTTGGCCTCTCAGTTCCTTCCATTGGCTGAGTTCAGTCATTTGGTGTCTGGTGTGAAGGTCTACATTTGAAAGGGTTGTCAGCATCACACACATCTTTGCCAGACTGACTTTCCATAGACACCTGTTTATTACTTCACAGATAACTACTGAGCATCCTTAAACATCAAGCCCTTTGCTAAAAATTTTATGGAAATTTGATACAAAAAAGAAGACAGTTCCAGCCTCCAGTCCTAATCACTCTTCTACTGACAAAGCTTACAGCATTCTGTGCCAGGTAGTGTAATAGACCTAAATGTGTTAACTTCTCTTGCTGCCTCACCCACTGAGCACTGTTTATCATTATTTTCCTTATTTCCTATCTACTCTGTTCAGAGTAGTCTTTATGCTGTCCTGCAAACATCCCAGCCTTTGCTTCAGCTGTCCCTCTCACCTGGAATCCCTGTCTCCCTCATTATTTCATGCTCTCATCCACCCAACAAGATCCATCTCCACCTTGTCCATGAAGTTCTTGCTAAGCCCAGAAACCCTCAATCAACTCCCCTCCCCACACCCTGCCTTATTTGTTGGATAGTCTTGTCTCTCTAAGGAGAAAGGGGACCATGTTGCCCTCTTTCCTACCCCTCCTATTGTCTTGTACAATGTCAAGTACCTAGGAATAATTAACTGGCAACTATCAATGATTTGTCACTTCATAGTTTTTAAATGTTAGACAAAGGAGAGGAAATTCGTAGGAAATAAGTGCTTTTCCAAAAGCCTAATGAGGTAGGTATTTTCCCCATTTTATAGATGGATAAACTGAGGCTTAGTGAGGTCGGGTGATTTGGTCTGGCTTATATAGCTCATAAAATACAGGGCCCGTCTTCAGACCTACTTCTGAATTTCTCTAAAGCCCATGTCTTTGCTCTGTACCATGCTACCCTCCTAACTTGTCACTTAGGTGATCGCATTGAAGTCTCACATTGCTGTCTCAAGAAATATTTGTTGATTGATTGATGACACGTTCAGTAGCAATGTGGTCCAGTTCAAGGGTTTCCTGCAGCTGAATTTGATGAAAAGCTCCTGCTGTGCTCAGAGAGGTTTAACCTGCTTCAAACTCTGGCTTTCCCACAATATCATTAGTCTCAGTCCCAAGACCTGTGCAATACATAGCACAATGTTTTATGTACTTACAGAGCTTAAAAGCAACGTCTGAGATGACAGAGTTCAAACTTAAGCCCTGGCATCTGGCGCCAGGGTTCAACGCTGGGGACCCCCATCCTCTGCTTCCCAAGGTTCTCCCTGATGGTCGCTTGGCCATGTGTGGGCTGGGCTTAGACAAGCTGCTTTGACTTTACCTCCTGAGACATGTACTGTTGGCACATCTACATAGAACACTTGGAGTCCCCAGGAGCCCGGCCATGGCGATGGCACAAAGCCAGAAATGGGCACTCAAAGAGTCAACAAGGCGGGTACAGTTCTCCATTAACTTGGGAAAGATACTCAACATTTCTAAGCCTGTTCTCTCAGTTATACTATGGGAATTATAGAACCTTTCCTGCCTACCCTTCAGGAGATTAAGAGAATCAGAGAGAGCCTGTTTATGGAAAAACCGTATATACCACAAATCCCTGCCTGTACTATATTGCCATATGGCGAACAGTCATTGTCACTAGAGGAGGTGGCAGCCGCCATGGACAGAGCACTGGGAAAAGGTCAGGAGACCTGGGGTCCACTCCTGGTTGAGCTGCCAAACCTCTTCATGTCATAACAGCCAAGAGGCTCTGGACTTACAGTTCTGTGGGTCAGAAAGACAGATTTCCAAGTCTGCTTCATTTGAAAATAACATACGCTTACTAGCAGAACGCTCTGCAGAAGAAACTTAAGATGCCGGGATGTATGCAGATAAGCCACAGTCTCTTGAGTTAATTTCAGCAGCAACATCCTTGGATTATGGGACTCCAGACATAACATTGACCCTCAGGGACTCACTCAGTCTTGGTGACTGAAGCATCTCTTTTGCATCGCTTTTTATTATTTTCAATTCTCTTGTTATTTTTAACCACCCTGGTTTAAGTGCATTTTAATCCTATAAGCCACCTCAACTCCTTTTTTGAACCATGTCATCTATAAAACACATCAATTAACAAGCAACTTGCTTTGATCTTAGTAAGTCATAGAATTTCAGAAATGGAAAAGAACTCAGAAATCATATTTAGGCTCATATATAATAAGTGGTAAGAAGAGACCCAGAGAGAGAAAAGTACATGTCCAAAGTCACACATCAAGGTGGAGGCAGAGTCAAGAAGGGACCTGGGGGCTCGCAGTGCATTGCTGTCCATATCATTGTAGAGTATGAGCCTGGGTCTCTGTTTCTCCAGCTATAAAATGTAAATAATAACACTGTGGTCTTGCAACATTGTACATTAATGCTGTGTGAGAAAACACTTTGCTATAATTATTATCTGTGGTTTTTCAAAACTTTAATAATAACAAAATAATGTTCTTCCTAAAAACGCATGGAAAGATTCTTGGAAATCTAAGAACACTGAGTAATCTTTACTTGTGCCACTGAACCAGAATACTTTGAACTGGGCTGTTCAGACATACAGTTTGTTCCCGCATAAGGCTGTCCAGTTCGGGGGCCAGAGAAAGCCGGTATATTGGCTTGGAGGCCTTTTAGGTGGAGACTGCTGTGGCATCATGAATACTCAGTCATAAGTAATGCAAAAACTTATTCCGGTTGTTTTTTGAAGCAGGCAGAAATACTTGAGGCTCTGCGATGGAAGGTCCTCAGAAAACAAACCACATCTCATGGATGTAGCAGTGGTGATACTAAAAAGGAAAGGCTCTATAGCTCCCTGGTCGAGAATACGGGCAGAGCGGTCAAAACACTGAGATTTAAATTCTGTTGTGGCCACGGACTGACTCTGACCTTGAGCGAGTCACATGACCTCTGAGCTCCACCTCCTTATCTAAAAATAGGAATAAAAAGAGTATCTACCTCATGGGATGTTTGTAAAAACTAAATTAGTTAATAATGTAAATTGCTTAAAACAATGACCCGTGCGTGGTAAGTACCCACTAAATATTAGCTCTTATTTCAGTGTTGCAAGCAAAGAATCCTAGTTTGGTGGCAGAGTTCATAAACCTCGCAGCAGCATGACTAACTAGGCATGAATCTCAGGCCCTCGTGTCCCAAGCTCTGCACATTTTAAGGGTTTAAAAACTGTATCATTTTCCAACACCGATTTCTACACTATATGAGAGAAGCTTTCTGTTCTTTCTGAGTGTTCACAGAGAAGGATACAGGCAAAGGAAAGCCTCAAGAACATAGGCAGAACACTCTATGACATAAATCACAGCAAGATCCTTTCTGAAGCACAAGCAACTGCTTTGGCTGCTTGCGCTAGGGAAGCCTCACCTGCCAGTGAGAATGTCCCAGGAAGCGGGGCAGGAGCCCCCAAGGCAATGCTGCTGAGCCTTTGGCCATGGCCCGCCTGCTTCTCAGCTGCGCATGACCCGCCCCCTTGTATCCCTGGCTCTGTCCCTGTCTTCATGGTATGACCCTGAGTACATCTCCAGCCCTCTGGGGTCCTCAGTTTCTCCACCTATAAAGAGAGAGAATGGTTGAAATAATCCCTTTGTCTCTTCCAGCTTAACCTTTTTTTTTGATTATCCTACTTTGGCTAATCTCTCTCCAATGTGAAGAAACCTTCACCCATTACTACAGAAACTTATGCACAGCAATGGAGAAATGTTAAGCAGTTTCTGTGAAATACCCAGTAACTGCATCAAAATTATTTAACCTAAAATGACAAACACCCAAAGCAGACACACAACACGGGACATGGAATCTTCAAAATTCTGAGTCAGTTCCTTGGAGCTGGTCAAGCAGCTCCACCCAGGCCACGGGTGGGCTTAGAAACATTCTAGCCAGACCTTTCCCTAGCTCTCCACTCACCCAATTTTGTGTCACAGAAATTACACATGATTCCCCAGTTAGAGAATAGAGGTCTGTACAGATAACCAAAGACTGGCCCAACTGAGTGCAAATCTAGCCAGTACTCAAGACCCGGTTGGATGTAGCAAGACTTCGGTCACTCACCAAAACAACGCTCAGATCTGGCCCAAGCTGAGGTGTAGGAAGAAGTTAAAAAGCAGTCCTCAAACCTGGGGCCAGACTTTTTAAAAGAAATCCCAGAAGACTTACTGACTGTTATTTTTGTAAATTATCCAGGGTGGCTCTATAGGGAAGTACCTCGCTTGAAGAAAACTCAAAGTAAAATCACCAGCACCAAATATAGAGCTTAACCACAGAAGGCATTTGATGCCTGTTTCTTGAAAGAAGACATTTATCTATTTAGATATTTGGGACTCTTCACTTCGGAAAGGAACTCACTGCCAGATTCTGGGAAGAAGAACCTTCTGGGTACGTTTATGTCTGTTCATGTTCTACGTTGATTAGCCTGTTGGCCACAATCTTCCAAGAGTCTTCTGCCCTTCCCTCTGCTCTATGCCTTGGAGCTTCCATTTTATTTTGGTCAGTGGGAGGCACCAACAGGAAAGCAAAGGGCAGGAAGAAAGAGAGGTTGGGGTGTGTACTTACTCCCCATCGGATTCCCAGCTGCATCCCATCTCAGTTCCGGCTTTAGCTGCTTTCTAGTTAGTCCCACCTGCTGTGCTGCAGCCTCACTCTCAGGGACCCAGGTCTCACCAGGGTCCAGTAACACTCTTGGCCCCTTCCCTTGCCTTGCCCCTCAGGTCTAACGGCTTCTCATGGTGGCTAGAGCCTGGGTGCACAGTCCCTTTGCTCACCTCTCCCTGCCCCTGCACCTGGGACTGATGCATAAGCCGTCAGCTATCTGGCCAGACTGAAGTGGAGTCAATATCAGGCTCTAGTATCTGACTTTAAGAGTCATTAGGGCCAGAGAAAATGCATGTCTGGCATTTTTGAATAAAAACGTCAGTAGAAAAATGAGGATTCAGTTAACCGGTGTTGCAGGAATATGGTTGTTATAAAAGGCATGTATGGTCTGAATCTGGTGCTTTCAACAAGAGTATGTGCAACCAACTTTCTCAGAGCAGTAAAGATGTCCAACGCTTCCTCTTCTTATCTCATCACTACTTGACAATTTAGGAGGAGTCAGAGATCATAAATGGCCTCATGAGTTCTTCAGAAAATCTTTTCTCAAGGGAAACATAAAAGTGACAGGAGCAGCTACTGTCGATGATCATGGAAATGAGCTTAATTGGGGTGCATTTTATGAAGCCACAGTTACCCAACACATCATGCATTTTACAGTGTGGCAGAGTATCCGAGGGCGTGTCAAACCTCAGAACATACCAGGAGCCCAAAGCAGACACCTATCCTATGACCAAGATCATAAAGGCTTCTGCATCTGGGGCAGAAACGTGGAGGCGACATATCCCTTCTTGCTATTCCTGAGCTTCTCTGAGTCGGCCACTGCCTCTCTTCTCGGCAGAAACCAGAAGGGGCACAGACACTCATTCCGTCCTTCCCAAATAATGGGAGGCATGTTCAGTTTCCCAGCCTCGGAGGACACTGCCGCACAGGTGACCTCTTCCTTCCTCACCCACAAAATCGGCCACATCTCTTAGGGCATCTCTTAGATTCTGTGATGCAGGTTGCTGCTAATTCTGTCTTCAGATGCATTTAATCATTTGCTGCTTACTCATCCTTTGAAAAAATATTTCTTGTGTCTAGGTTGCGCCAACTATATGTATCAACACTGAAGATAGAGTAGTTAAGAACTTAATTTAAATTAAAAGTTAAATTTTAAAGTGGACAAAGAATTACAGATAGTGAGAACTGCTCTGAAGAAAAGAAAGCAGAGAAGTGGGCTAGAGAGTGACTGAGGGCAGGACCACAGCACTATTTCAGAAAAGCCAGTTGTGAGAGATGCCACTAAGAAGACACTCGTTCCATCCAAAGTGTCAGACCTGCCTCCACGGTGTGGATCTCGTCAGCACGCTCTCTCCGCTCAGCCAGCCCGCACCTGGCACAGGCCACAGGCTTCAGTCCCACCCAGTCATGACTCCCAGCCCGCGGGCCGCCTCCACATTTCCGTGCCCTCGCTGCTCGGACAGAATCGTCTATTTAAGGCTGCCCTTGCCCCACCCACTCATGCTTCCCTGGCTCCCACCCTCCAGTCTCAGGTCAAATATCCAGTCACACAGCACTTCCTGACCCATTACCTCTGCCTCCACCACCCTTTTCTCTCAGCCTTCACTGACCTCTGCACACACATTTACCTATTATATCACTTTTAACACGTTGTCACACTTTTCATGTCATACTAGAATTATTGCTTTGATCATCTGTCTTCGTATTAAGCTGCAAGCCCTACGTTATATGCCCAGCATCTCTCACTGCACTCAGCCTGCAATACTCTCCCATAAAGCAAATAAGCCTCCCCAAACCTATGTGATTTTAGAATGGAATTGTCCTGATTTTACAACTAAGGCTCAGAGAGGTGAACTCACCTACCTAAGGTCACACAGCCAGTAAACGGTTGAAGCTGGAATTTAAAACTCAGCGTCCTGAAGCCAAATCCTACACATAGAGGGTTAGCATCCAGATAATTAGGGGAAAAGAAGGAAATCTGGGCCTGAAATACCAGAGTCACTGGCAGCCCCTGCACAGGTGTCATTTTGAGCCTCCACAGATCTCTGCATGAGCCCCTTTCCTCCTAGCCAGAAACTGAAGCTTATCTGTGGTATTTAAAGGTCCAAGAAATTGGGCAAAGTTTCATGGTGGGGATGGAAAACGTCATCTGCTTCTGTCAGATTTCAAAATCTTGCAGTAGTTGTCTTTCTTTTTTTTAATGCCCTTCATTCTAAAAATATCTCCCCACTCCCCCTCCAAGAAATTCCCTTTTGTCACTTAAATGGTCAAAGAAAACCCTGAGGAGATCAAAAAGTGGCCATTCAGGGCGAGCAGCCCAGAGTGGCCCCTGTGTCTTAGATCTCCGAGAATCCTCCAGGCCCAGAGGCAGAGCACCCAGCTGAAGCAGCGGACGTTTACTTTAAACTCTATCCTTCTGCCACTGCAGGGAGGTAGCCTTGAGCTGAACACTCTCCCTGGAAAATCTGGGTGCCTGTGGGGATTTCAGGTGAGAACCCCAGCCCCCCTCCATGTCCCTTCATCACCTGTCCACACGGGAAGGCGGGAACCACCACCCTTATTTCCTATCTTTACCACCCGCAGACCCAGTTTCCGCCTGAAACCTCCTCTGACAACTGCTGTCTCCACTGATCCATCCCGTCAGTCGCCACATCACTGCTTCACTTGTGTCCTCTCCAGACTGATCCACTGGAGGGCAGACCCGGGCCTCACACCGATGTGCCCCCCACAGTGTTTCACCCACTGCTCTGTGTACAGTAGGTGATGAATAAGCGAGGTCACTGAGGTCATCCTCCACGCCTGCAAGTCCAGAGCTATGAGTACTTTCCACACAGCACACACTGCTCTGATCCCAAGAGGATCAACCGTGCAGAAGCAGCGCTTTCTGCTTCCTAACGTCCTAGTCCAAGGGAAGAGAAGACGTACTTTCCCAAAACTCCTGCTGGGGTCAGGAGTGAGGAAGGGTCCAGTTATTTGGAACGTGAGTCCACAAGGCATCCCCCGTGCACGTGTGTGTGGGTGTGTGTTAACACTGACACAGCCACAGTCTTCACTCCTGCCCCCCCTCTCAACCAGTGCACACGGTAGACTCAGCTCTGGTGGAATGGGTAGGGCGGGGCTGGGCCCCATGAGAACTGGGCCCCATTTCTCCCCCACGGGTACCTGGGCAGAAGACGGGCAAGGATGGTGCTTTTCCTAAGCACAACTTTGTTCAAATAAGAAGTTGACCTATAATTTGCAGGTTGACTTCCTGAAGCTTGGCCTGTGTTTCAGGCAGTATCTGTTCAAAAGGGACAGAACACTTGAACAATGAACGAGGCAACCATGCTGGAAGAGCTTGCCCATGATATATGCAAAAAGATTCTTTCAAGAAAAACTAGAAACTATACACTGGGCCACTGGCAGTCTCTAGTGGGTCTTAATCATGCCAACTGTGACAGCAAATGCAGAATGGAGAGGTTCCAGAACTGCAATTAAACTATAAAAGTGGACTTTCCACTTAACCCTCTGGAGTCTTCCTACATAATATGCCCAAGAAGATCACAGGTAGGTCAGGAAAGAAGGGGGAAAAGAGTTAGTTCACACACCTGTGTCATCCAAAGTGGCCTAATGTCCACTGGTCCCTTCTCATTCTCCCCAGTGGATTACAAAGGACTGTGGACATAAAAGTCGAGAAGCCCAGGCCTCCCAATACTAAGATAACACTACACCCTTCCCATTGCCTTTAGAGTGAGCACTGAGAGCTACGTCTTCAGGCCCGGGGTTCATCACACTGGTTCACCATGCTTTTTCAGGGACTTCCTGCCTAGCCAGCACTGCCTGCTGAGTCTCAGCTGAGGAGCTAAGTAAGTGACCTACTGGACCCCAGGTGAACACAATTGTACTAATGAGGCAGGTTAACCGGGACTTAAGAGTTAAAGGCAAAATGTGTCCTCAGGGTGACAAGAAACTTTCAGACCTTCTTTTTGGGCTACCTAGTGATGGACGCCCCAAGAGTGCACACTGATGACATCCATGCATGTGTATGTGCACAGATGCCCAGGAGACAAACTGGGGTTGCCTGTGAGGCCACAGCTCTTCCAGACAATGCCTTACCTCTGCTCCCTCATAATGTTCTTCCCTTCTCCTGTGGCCTCAGCTAAGCCAGATGGTAAAGCTACTTAAAAACACACGCAAACACAGACATAGAGAGCGAGAGCGAGAGTAAACATACATCTGGTACAAGCAAATCCTGAGAGCCTTCATTCTGAATGTGTGTGATTTACAGGCCTGTCGGTGAGACAGATGAGGAGGAGAAGGCAATGGATTCACAGCAGGATCTATGAGGTCATATCAGAAAGAATGGGCCCAAAGCCTTCAGGGGATTCCCCTGTGCTAAGATTCTGGGCAATGGGAACACCTATTAATGAGGGGGATTCCACATGCCAAGTGTAATTCTTAAGTAATACCACTGTCAGTGTGGCTTGCGCTCTTGGATCAAGCCCAGGCTGGAGAACAGTATGAAGGATACCCATGGATGCACCCTGATCTCAAAAGGATGTGGACATGATTGTTATTTTTTAGAAGATGATAAAAATTTATAATCAGCTACAGAAGAATGGCTGCAAAGTAAGTCATACTGAAAAGGTCTGAGCTAAGGACATTTACTCTTTAGTGCACAGCATGTGATTTAGTTTGGAAAAATGAGGAAAGTTTATTATACATATATATCAAGCCGTTATAGTGAGGCATGGCCGACACTATTCCATCATCCACTGTACCCCTAGAAGGCCTGGCCCATGCCAAGTCAATGCATATTCCATGATCACGAGCCACCCTTCAACCTCTTCTCCAGGGCACCCAGCTTTGGACCGTAGAACTGCCTTGACTAGGGACACATGCCACGCCAACTTCTCATCTGTCCCCTATTCCTTCTTCAGTGCCAACAGCCAACTGCATCCTTTTGCAGATCTCTACTATCTATCAGTTCTCTCCACCGACCTCAATTCAGTGCAGCCATTAGACCACTACCCTCCTGTCTCCTGGAAAATTCGGACCTTCAGCGACTGCTCCATCAACAAGAAATGTTTCATCTTTAAAATGCTGCTTTGTTGTGCATTTTGTGAAAGATTTTGGCAAGAAGCTGGTTGTGGTTGGGTGATGTCATTTTCTCAACCCAAGACGATGCCTGAGAGCATGTCCACGATGCTGAGTAACATTTGGAAAAGCAGAAGCCAGAGGCCTGCTTCTTAGGCAGACTTCCGTTCTGTCCTCCACATAAAGAGGTCTAGTTCGCACAGGATACCTAGGAGACTCAAACACTAACTAGCACCATATCCTGCTGAAGAGTGAACTAGTTCTGGCAGTATGGGAACTAAGGCCTCTCACCTCAGGAAAAATCAAGGCAAAGTTAGACCCTGGAAGCAGACTTGCTCGCTTCACGGACAGAAGTTGCCAATGGACCTGGGCTCAATTTTGGTAGGTATTAATCTGCAGTGCTTGCCAAAACCTTAGCAACTGGACTGATAAAGTCATGTATGTTGAACTATTCCTTTGGGAGATGTGATTGGAGAAACTAAGTCTTCATACCCTCCCCATATCTTCTAATCATCATATGATTAGCTTTGGTAGCTGGCATTATGTGGCAGCCATAGGCAAAGAAGAATCCCCTTTTCTTTCCTGTGAAGGTGATTGATGTCTAACTGGGAATCAGAAGAGCAACCCAGTCCCATTGGCCCCAGACTCCCATCAACTGAGTTAATTTCTCCAGATCCATGGGCAACCCTACTACAGAATGAAGTGTAACCACTTTGTTTTATCTTGCCAAAAGGATGCTATGATAAGTTCTGTTGCCAGTGGTGGGATCTGCAATATTATAGCAAAATAAAAATCAGTGCCTCTTGGTCCATAGACAAAAGCACAATACCTTTATGGGTCCAAATTCTGAAAGCTACGATAGTGAACATCTTGTTCGTGTTGATTTTAGCAACTTCCAAAGATGTTATGTGGATCTCTCTGCCACCCACTAAATCTCCCACTCTTGCCACTTCATCAATGACTACAAATTTATAAAGAAAATCTGCCTAAGAAAAATCCCCACTCCTCATAAAACTATGATCTCTACACACAAGAATCCTTTATGGAAAAACCACTTTCAAATTAAAGTTCTAAAACGTATTTAAACAAGGATTGTCTCGTTGTTTGCGCACCACATAAAGAATAAAGGTGTATCACAGCGAATAATTTTCAAGCTCTGTGCTCCACATACTGTAGTGAAAGAGTTCCAACTCCAATGTGAGCACCTTGAGGGAACAGGGTTTAATTAACTGTGTACCCCCAGAAACTATCAGAGTTCCCGGAACATGGGAGATAATAAATACTTGTTGAAAGACTAAATGTCAGACTTAGCCAACACTGGGGGCTACATAATAAATCCTGGGTGCCAACTTTCGAATAGAATTAAACCCCATACTCCATGCTCTCGCTCCCTCTCTCAATATCCATACACACACAAACACACACACATACACTTAGACACACTCGTGATCAGCTCATCTAGGCTAATATACGCAAAGATAAAGAAATAAAAGACGTGGTATTATATCTGGAAATTATAATTTAGTAAAGTCAGGAAAGACCCAAGTTTCTGATTCTGTTTTTCACTCCTCCTGAGAGATTATACCTCTGGGATAGGTAAAAGTGAAAGTACATAATGCTATGATGCATCGTTTGGTTACAACTTAAAACTTCAAATAAACTTTAAAAATTGGGGATTGGAGGGCTTCCCTGGTGGCGCAGTGGTTGAGAGTCCGCCTGCCGACGCAGAGGACACGGGTTCGTGCCCCGGTCCGGGAAGATCCCACATGCCGTGGAGCGGCTGGGCCCGTGAGCCATGGCCGCTGAGCCTGCGCATCCGGAGCCTGTGCCCCGCAAAGGGAGAGGCCGCAACAGTGAGAGGCCCGTGTACCGCAAAAAAAACCCAAAAAACAAAACAAAACAAAAACATTGGGGATTGGAAACATACGTTCGATTCTCTGCTTTTGCTCTACCTATTTTTTGTTTGCTTGTTTACTTGCTGTAGTTGTTGTTCAGCATATGAAAACATAAAATAAACCTGTTGAAACACTCACGTTCTTCCATAGAGAAAGCATACAGAGAGACAAGATGCCTTCAGGAGAAATCCCACTCACCCCCCGCACCACACTCTCAGCTCGAAAGCCCTAGTTGCTCATATGTGTTCCCCAAACTGATTAGCAGACACTGGCTTGTTGAAGACTGGACCGAGGGATCATTTTCGAATATATGGCTCATTGGTTTTATGAGTTCTTGGTAACCATAAAGGTCTTGAATTCCTTCGCAAACAGCAAAAACATATTTCCTCTTTGTGGGGTACCAAGAGTTCATACCAAAGGCTACAGTGACATATTCTTGGTCTGTGCCTCTGAGTAACCAAAGGCCACCACTCCACTGACATGAGGACAGTCAGGCATTAATAAAGATAGTTTCTCCTTTAAAGAGAGAGACACGTGGTTTGAACCTGGCTGATCTCGGATAGCACTGTTTGCTAATGAATCACCTCAATGACCAAAAATGCCAGTCAGTATTACTAAAGATTCAACAAATTTATTTGAAAGGATCGAAACATGATTTATCTACTCATTTGGATTTTCTGACTTACATTAAAAAGGATAATGTTAAGAGTAATGCCCAACATTTCTACAGGATATTAGAGTTTGCAAAGCTTCTTTCTTTCCGTGACCACTTCTGAAATCCCTCAAACCTGCCCTCAAGGCAGACAAGGCAGGCTCCAATGTGATTTGCCTGCACCTCAAGTGGAAGGGTAACAGGAGTTAAAATGAGATTCTTCCTAATAACACATTATAAAATGAGGTGCTAACCCACTAATGCAGGACTTGCAAAGGAAATGTTTCAGAAATCACATTTGCAATCATTAGTCCAAAATCCACTCTGAGAAACTTTGAGGTTGAAGAGACCAAGAAGAAAGGGTTTCTTTGGCAAGAATGCTAAGAATTACACCACCCCTACACACATTCCACAAGGAAAAGAAAGGGAAAGCATCCCTTTTACCTGTGGGAGGCTTCAGGATTACAGTTTGGAGAGCTCGACCTGGGGTCTAAAGGCACAGAGACTAGCGCTGGCTGCAAGCTTGGAGAAAGCCACCAGACGGGGCAGTGATGGGCCACTCTAAAAGCAGAGGGAGGAGACAGGCTGCACTGGAAACAGCCTGGGTTTGGAGTTTCCCTTGGGTTCCATAAGGATCCTGTATAAAGATACCAGAATATATCACGTTATGAAAAATTCTGCCCAGGAATCCTCCTGAGAGCTGGGCTGCTAGATAACCCCAAGCAAGGCTAAATATTGATATCTAGAGTCGGAAGTGGCCAGTCTGAAGGGGCGTTGACTGTGTTAAAGGAACAGCAGTTGATCCCCAGTATGAGTGTGGAGCTACCACCAGACCCACAGGGCAACAATAACTGATGATGACAGTCCCCATCAAGCCACACCTTTCTTGCTCCCTAACTCTCTCCCACAAACCCTCTGCAGCCCTAAAGGCCCTGAGCTGACTAGGGACAGGTATTGGTGGGGGGAGAGACGTTTCCCACCTCCAATGGAAGGCTTCCCTGCCTGAGGTATTAGTGAGTTGAGGAAAGGGAGAAGCTTCAGTGTAAAGTGAAATTTAAAGCATCAAAAATTCAAAATATCTAATGGCTACCCCGTAAAAGCTCGACCGCCCGGTCACTGTTGATTACATTTCATAGGATGTCTGAATCTGGGACTCTCAGGCTGGGGCTGGCCTACCCCACAATCCATTATGAATAACAAAATCTGGGGTGAAAGGAAGGGCAATCAACAGAAAATTGTCCCACCTTTGCTCTTCAGAGGCCTTGCTATTGTGGAAAAAGACATAATATGTACACTAGCCCTCCTGGGCTAGGACCCTCACCTAGAAAGCCGGTCCTTCCTCATGTGCTGACCTCAGTCACACTCCCTTCTCCCAAACAAAGAGGTAAGACATGCATCTGTCTACAAGCGACCAGGTGACCAGCTGTGTGCTGAGAGTCCCCAAACCTTACAGTCACGTGTGAGTTTAGAAGATGGAAAAAGGAAACGTGAAGAGTGTTATTCCCTAAGGGGACAGAGCTTATAATGATCTGGAGACAAAGCCACGAAAGGCCGCATGGCCTCACCATTGCTTCTCTTGACACCCCACCTGATTCTCCTTGAATTTCATGGCTTCATAACACCCAAAGTTGTTTCATTTGAACTTAACCATTATTGATTATGTGCCTTCTCTAGAAGAGACGCTGTTTTTAAAGAGGCATCTAAAGGGAAACAGACCTCCTAGCTCCAGCTTCAGCCCTGGCACTAACATACCATATTATGTTGGGGGCAAGTCCCTTTCTCTCTGCCTCTCTCCTTCAGTTTCCTATATGTAAAATCAGAGCACTCAAGGAGATGACCTCTAAGACCATCATTGCTCTAACACATTATACCACATATGGAGTCTGGAAGGATTTAAATGTGGCTAAATTATGCAGAATGAATTAGCCCTTGCATTTGTACAGCATATCGTAATCTCTGCAAAATTCTTGTACAATTCATTAGCTAGATGGTTTATATCTCCTTCACCTTTGATTCTACGGAATTGGTGTTATCAGCCTTACAAAACAAATGAGGAACCAGACTGAGAGAATTATCCCAAGTCACACAAATAGCAGGCCCAGGAGCTCGGCATCCTGATCCCCAGTCTGGTCTCCTTTCTTTGCCCTAGGAACTCTGGTGTTTGCAGTTAACAACAACACGGGCAGCTCCTGGGAACCAGTGGGGGTCCTTTCTCACTAATGTCAGGTAACAACATTACACTGGTCTTTCTCAGAGTCCCAAACGCTGGTCTGTTTAAGTGGGCTCTTCCCAGAGGGTCTTGTGAACCTTAAATAACCTTCTTTCTAAGTTTCTTTCAGTAACTCTGACCATTTGGAGAGAAAACAAACCCATACACAGAGGAATTTAAGGTGTTATTTTAACTTTGTATACCATGCATAAAAAGTTACCCTTTCACTTGAATTTTTGAATATAAGTTGGGAAAAAGAAAAGTTTTGGCACATGTTCTCCAGGTGAATGCCCCAGGGCCTGAAGTTTAACTCCAGGACAGCCAACAAAACACCAGGGTAACTGGTTCCCTACTCCCTCCCCCTCTCCCACAAACTCCCCTCACCTTCACTGTATCTCACCAGCCACCTGTGAGGTTCCAGACTTTCTTCAGGAACTCTGAATTTAAAGCAAGAACTTGGCCCCGACACTCAGAATCTCTCCTGACTTACTGTCTTTGTCTCGTTCACTGAAAAAAGAGAATTATTACTCTATTATTTAAGGAGAAATAAAAATCAAGAACATATTCAGTCATTACAAGAGCACAGAACATCCTTATGACACAAAGACCCAACACACACACACACACACACACACACACACACACACACACACACACGAGTGGCCATAAACATGAATTACTGGATAGTTATTCAGAATGTCAGGAATCCCAAACCATCCAGGGCACAGCTATTAATCTAACAGAGGAAAATTCTCCTGAAAAAGGACTTAAAATATCAAATGCCCAGTTGCACCAGGCATTTTTCTGGATGCCTAACCTGCAAAATAGAGACCTCACAAACCTTTCGTTATACTCGTTGTTATTCCTACTTTACAGAATAGAAATATAAGCTCAGGAACGTTAAGCAATACTGCCGGGGGACACATAACTTATAAAAGACGGACCTAGGATTTGAACTCAGGATTCTCTGGATAAAAATTCCATGCTCTTTTCTCTGTTTCATGCAACGTCTCCAGTGATAGGTAGCGGTCTAAAATCTGTATAAATCACTCTGATTGGAGCCCTCAAGTCTTCCCCTAAATTGTGTAGCATAAAATAAACAAGCAGCTGGGCTTCCCTGGTGGCGCAGTGGTTGAGAGTCCGCCTGCTGATGCAGGGGACACGGGTTCGTGCCCCGGTCCGGGAAGATCCCACATGCCGCGGAGCGGCTGGGCCCGTGAGCCGTGGCCGCTAAGCCTGCGCGTCCGGAGCCTGTGCTCCACAATGGGAGAGGCCACAGCGGTGAGAGGCCCACGTACCGCCAAAAAAAAAAAAAAAAAAGCAAGCAGCTACGGGCAGCAGCCAAAGCATCTGCATAGGAACAACTAAAATACACAAGACAGAAAAAATACAGATAGCTAGTGTTGCATGTTATATTCTTTCCGTTATTTTCACATGTATCGTGTCTGTTAATCATCACGACACCACGAAGCGGTTATAACTGCCCCAGCTTTGCATTTAAGAAACGAAGCGATTGCCATGATGTTTCAGTGCATGGAGGAGCCTTTCAGCAATTTCTGCATGTTGCCGTGTATCACAGCGTGGACTCATCAGGACTGATCAGGGGTAGTCAATTTGTATTCAATATCTGCAGATGAATAAGAGCAAGTTTTAAAGATTTCTACCAAAAATGTTTAAAATATTAAAAGTTTTTTGGAGAAATAATCAACAATATATGGGAAAAGTCACTTTTGAGGAAGAGTTCACTCCTCGACAATGTGTATCTCCCCAGATTTCTTTCCTTCCATACACAGATTCAACTCTCATTTTTGTTCATTAATCTTTTCCATGGATACTTCTACCTATTCCACTTGACATAAAATAACTGGCTATAATCACATAAAGAGAGAGAAGAATTATCCAGAAGCGTTAAGACGATCACGTTTCCTAAACAGTTATCAAGAAAACTAATTTAAGGACTCCAGAATGTATTGCCACAATGACCCACTGGCTCCCTGCTCAGAATTCTCTTCTACTTTGCCTAGTCCTGGAACCCTGCTACCTAGAAACAAATGCAGGTCTTCTGGGAGCTTTGACTACCACCCCAAGTAACCCTTGGATGGCCTGTAAATGGTACTGATAACATCTGATAATTCTTTCACTAATCAATCCCCTAAATTTGCCACTGCAGAAAGACGGAGTGTTACTGGCAAGTAAGTAGCATCCCACAGGGCGGAGGGTGTGCCCTGCTCAACGTCAGGCTTTTCAGCTGAGTGGACAATGTGGTGTAACAGTGGGATGCTGGGAGCAGGGACACCGGACACCAAAGCTCTCCTGGTCCTGTTGGTAACTTCATTTCCCAAACGTTCATAATGAAACAGCTTTTATTGAAGCAATCAGCGTGAGCTCCTTAGCTTTGTTTTTGCAACCGGTATCGTGTTTATGGAGCCAAATATTAGAGACTTTGATACTGAATACCTCCTCGGATGTGTTAACGTTGGCAGGGTCTCTAGATTCTGAAGATGCCGGGCTGCCTCAGTACAGCCTCCACTCCAGCCTCCAGCTCATCAGCCCCCCTCCCAGACCACAGAGCAGCAGTTCTCCTGCAAGACTCACTTACAGTATTTCTCCTGAAAGTCCCAGGGAATGGTGTGCAATTGAAACAGGGTGAAATATGATCTCAAAGTGTCTGTCCGACCAGAAGTTTTCAAAGAAAACATTTCTTAAATCTTGTGTTCACTGCCGTTTCAGCAGGCCAATTAGATTGGATGGGACTTGGGGGGGAGCTGTCGCCAGTCACTGCAGCAGGAATAGCAAACAAGACTTAGAGCAAATAAACGAGCCCCAAACTGGCATCCCAGGGGCCCCTGGCCAATGACCTCCTTCATTCCCCAGGCGGGATGACCAGCCCACCCTCTGGGACCCCGGGCCACACTACAGGTTAATCAGATGAGACATTAGTTAGCAGCCTCGATTACTAGAAAGTAATTAATCAGGGAAAGTCTCCAAACAGGAGGAGGATAAATAAACAGCAGGCACATGCGGTCCCATTTTGGCTCTAGATAAGGCTGCCATCCAGGTGTCCTGCTGGGGCAGAGCCCATCTATCTTGTTCCATTCCTCTTAGGAAATGTGGTGACATTTCTCACATCTGCCTAGAAAATGCAAAGCCAAGAGGGAAGAAGATGAGGGACTTTGGAAAAACTATTAGAGGAAAGGCTCCCGGGGGACGGGGCGGGGGACAGGGGTGGCTGTGGGGAGCTTTGCCCTCCCTGTACATCCTTTTTCATTGTATGTAAATTCCGCCTTATTTCCACATTTAAAAAAAAGAAGAAGAAAAGGTTCTCTGGGGGTTTCCAAACTCCTATTCATTTGGAGAAAACCAGGGGCTCAAGTGCTTTTCTTATGTCTGGGCATAAGAAGCCCACTGGGTCATTAGCCCCCGAGACTCTGTTCAGCTTCAGGGACTCTCGGTACAAGCCATGAAGGATTCAGACCATCGGAAATTACTGGTTTCTCCTTCAATATTGATTTGGGGATGAGGAAGATTCGAAAGGATGGGAAGAAAATGTAGTTAAATGCAAGTGGAAAGTATCAACCATTGGTCCAGCATGACCTGATGCATTACATCAAATAAGGTCATTTGTTTATGTTGCATCTTTTTCCTTCTGGAGAAACAAAAAATGTCAGCAACTAGAGAATGTGTGTAATGTAAACACGGCTGTGTTAGCTCAGCTTCAGGGAAAGCACACCCAAACGTAAGCCAGTGCAGGACATCCTCCGCTCAGAGGACAGGCACAATGATTTTAACCTAATGACCCACTCTTAAACGGCTCTACAGCAAATCGCAATTAAATAAATACCACTTAACAGAAGAGATTTGTTTTACAGCTAGACTATTTGTGGGGAGAGAAAGAGAAGGCTGAATGAGCCACTTAATCTTTAATTATAAAATTAAGGTAGTTTCCAAATATTTTTATGAATTCAACCTCAAGCTAAATTTATAAAATGTCATAGCGATGAGTTACAGGCATTCTGGAACAAAACAGAGAGATGGGAGGTGTGGAGGTCAACCAAAAACTGAGGTTGCTTTAGTTTGTTGTCTTAAACTGAAGTTGAGTCTAGTGGCCTTTCTTTGGCCCAATGATTAGGAAGACCTGATTAGAGCTGTATAAAATCATGGCATAGACACCAGTGAATGAGTGAAAACTGCGGCCACGCGTGTTGCTGTGGGAAACTACAGGACTGAGGGTCAGGAGAGCTGAAGTCCAGGCCTGGCTCTCCTGGTCTCTGGAGCACCAGGGAGGAATTAGCTGGAATGGCGGAGGGAGAGCTATTACGGCTTGTAGCTGACACTGAGAAATCATGACAGCACTTGCGGGATCCAGTGACCTGGTCAGCCTTCCCCAAGGAGGGCCGGCAGGCAGCGCTGACGCCTCCTTCACTCAAGGGCTGATCTTCCCTCCCTCCTTCCCCCCTTCTCTGCAAAGTCTCAGCCTCTATGCTTTTCCTGTCTCATTATTTCATTCTGATATTTTTGATGTGTTTTAGTTTTTCACGTGTTTTTAATTTTTTCACGTAGGCGCCCACACAAATATCTTTGAGCAGGTGACCTGGACCAGGCTTTGTGGCCTCCAAGAAAGACCAATCACACTTTCATCTTGCCCCCCACAGACCTTTACAACCTCAAAAAACTGATAATGGTGTCCCTAGGAATACTGGGGCTCAATCAAAAGCTGAGTGCTGCAAAGTCTTTTCCTCTTACAGCCTCGAATGATCCCTAAAAATCCAGACTTGCCAGAAACAGCTACAAGTTTGCCTCCCCTGCTTGGTGTCATTGTTGAGATCAAAAAGGGCACTCATGCTGCTGAGAAGCCAAAGCCTTCCACTGGGGCACAGCAAATCCCATGAGATGGTGAGCCTACTCAGAGCACGGTCTCCCGCAAAGGCAACTCCTCAAAACGCACCACTTAGTCGGCCACTGATGATGTCGAAGCCTCTGTGAGACCAGAAGCCATGCTTTCTCTGTTAGGACACGTAGCATGAGGCCTGAACACAGCAGCTGTCATCTGTTCCACTCTACCAAGCAGCTGCCTGGGCCCAGCACTCTGCCGTCTCTAAAGATGCAGAAAAATAAAATGTAGCCCCTCCTATGAAGAAACTAATAAGGGAGACAAATACATGAATACATTATTAAAATCCTAATTTTTAGGATTTTAATGGCACGTGTTAATGCTAGATGTGGAGGAAAAATAGATATATCTCTTTCTTTCATCCATGTCAAATGATCTCTAAGTCTTACTGACCTCTAGAAATCACTCGCTAAAGCAAAACCTTAAACAAATAGCTCTTCCTGAGTTCAAAGTCCAAACTGCAGGTGATAGTCCTAAATCACTCTGATACGATCAGGCTATACTTGGAGGCCCCGCACTAGCAGAAGGGCTCTGACAGATGAGAACGTATTCAGGAGACGAAGAACAAGGTGGCAGATAAACTCAAAGTCATGATTAAGAGGGAATCATTGAAAGAAAGCCAAGGAGGGTCATCTGGGCAAAGAGGACTTGGCAGATCCCTGTGAGGGTCTCAAGGGCAAGACGCATGCAGTGTCCATGCAGGACAGCCCCCTATGACCGTGCAGGTGATGGTGGACCGCGTGCATGGAGCTCCCTGGAGCTGCGCGGGTCACGGCTGCACAATCGCACATGGAAGCCCTGTGCTCATCTCTCCTCTACGGTGCCCAGAAGGGCAGCCTCTTGATAAATGTCTGGTGAATGAGACCCATTGCTATCTACAGAAGTAGCATTTTTTGGCGAAAAACTGCTGTCTAAAAGACGAAGCAGATCTTTTTACTAATTTAGTTGTTGCCCCAAATGGCAGATCAATGGATGCAAAAAATAAGAGGTTAGGTGAAACGTTTTTTAAGTTTTGAAGATCTTTCTATGAAGCAAAGTGGTCAAACTATGATAGGGGTGACAGGAGGCAGCTGTGGGGCCCCCTGCCTCACAGACACTCTACTAGCAAGAGGGCAGATGAGCGGCTTTCAGGACTTGGGGAGAATGTTTCATTCTTGGAAGAGAAAGTGGAGTTTGGGCTCAAGCTGGGGGCTGCCGCAGGGTCCTGGTAAAGAGCAAACCGCGGTGAGCGGACCCCTGGGAGGTCCCAGAGCCTGGCAGGAGGTTGCACCAGTGGGGCCCCAAAGAGTTAAATTTCTCTTCAGCTCCCTAACATTTTTAAAGTTATTTCTTGTCAAATCAAAACGTTTCCAAATGACTCCTCAGGTCGGAAAATGCCAAGCATTACCGCGTGGGTTTGCTCGGCAGGCAGAGGGGCCTGCAATGCCGTCCAACCGCATTCTGCACGCAGTGGGAGAAGTCCCGTGTCCCCGTCCCTCCTAATCTGATGAATACTTGTCATAAATTCTGCCCAGGCCGTCGGCAGGGCGGCCGCTGGCACGGGGCGAAGGGGAGGGGGCTGCTTTACGAGGACCAGAGGAGACAGCAGGCCGCCAAGCCCTCTGCAAGAAGCTAGTAAATCAGCAGCCAGGGGAGGCTCCGCGCACAAGGGGCTGCCCCGCCCCCCAGAGTCTCAGGAGCACAGGTGAACCGGGCGGGAGAGGAGGGAGGGCTCTTAGTCGCTTGTAGCTGTGGGATCCTGGGGACCAAGGTAACGAGGTGCAGTGAAGCAGGATTCCACCAACTTCCCAGAGCCTCCAGGGGGCTGCGCTTTCCCTCAATAAGCACCAGACCGGATGCTGGGAATACAGGGACACTGACAGAGAGGACCCCTGCCAATTAGTAGCTTGCTTTCCAGGAGGGAGACCCAATCAGGAAAGAAAGCTTCTATTAGTTTGCTCGAGGTACCATAACAAAATACCTACCATACACTGGAGGCTTAAACAACAGAAATGAATTTCCCCACAGTTCTGGAGGCTGGAAGGCTCAGATCAAGATCCCACAGGGGCACTTTCTTATAAGGGCTCTTGTGGAGAACTGAGCTAAGCTACTCCATGGAATTGCTGCCTCGGCATCCGTTTTTCTTGGCCAAACAGACCTCGGGGACCTTAAACTGACACTAGCCTTCTCATGCAAGCACATGCCCTAGATAGCAGCCCAGAGTCACAAGCAAATGTAAGTTCCCAGTAGGACTTCCCCAGCAACCCTTGTGATCTACAGTCCCCCTGCCTTCCAGTGCCTGTTTGCCTTATTGCATCCCTGTGGGGCTCACCCAAACCTTGCTCTTTCCATTTGAATCAGCCAATCCAGCCCTAGCTTGGGAATCCCAAAGCCCTGTACCCCACAGTCCCTAATAAAGGATTTGCCCAAGGTGGTCCTCCTCCCACCCTCTGTCTGCATTCTGCTTCGCCTCCCCATATGGCCACTTGAGATGTGCTGGGTAATTCCTCCAGGACCCATAAGGAATAAATTTCTCCATTTCACTTTCCCTTGTGGATGACTGTTGAACTGTGGCTCACCATCCAGGACTCTGTGCTCCACTTAACAAAAGTTAATTTAACAAAGTCATAACAATTCTCATCCTGGCTTGCAGATGGCTGCCTTCTCATTGTATCCTCACATGGCAGAGAGAAAGAGAGTGAGCTCTCTGGTGTCTCTTCTTATAAGGACACTAATCCTATTGGATCAGGGCCCCACTCTTATGATCTCATTTAAGCTTAATTACCTCCATAAAGGCCCTATCTCCAAATACATTCACATTGAGGGTTGGGGCTTCAATGTATGAATTTTGGGAGGGACACAAACATTCAGTCCATCACAGAGCTCTAAAAAATAACTCTAATAAGAGGTGATAAATGCTGTTATAGAACTGTGGAGTGACTCATCTGACAGAGGGGTTTTGGGGTGAGGGAGTAATAAAGGAATATGCCATAGAAGAGGCATCTGATCTGATCCAGGTAGAATAAGAAATAATCCACCCAGTGAAAAAATAGAGGAGGGAGACCATATAAGATGGTGGGAAGAGCACAAGCTGCCAGATTGAAATCCTGCTTCTGATCCTACTAGTTCTATGACCCTGGATAAGCATTTTAACCTCTCTGAATCTGTTTACTCATCTATAGAATGGAATTAAGAGTCTACTTGACAGGGTTGCCGTGGAGGCTAACAAATGAGCTCCTGTTAAGGAGTTTAGCAGACAACGCTAGCTAGTAAGAGATGGCATTCCAGGCAGAACAGGGGTGAGAGCCTGTCAATCACACAGAGTCTTCAAAACAGATGGGCTGTTTAGAGAAGGGTGAGCAGTTCAATGTAGCAGCTTCAGGAACATCAAGAAGAGGACAAGGATGTGGGATGAGTCCAGACTGGGAGTTTATTGAATGAGGGACTAAGGAGTTGAACTTTGTTCTGAGAGCTCCATGGAGCCATTGGAGGATGTAGAGCAAAAAAGTGATGTGAAGAGGCCTAGATTTTAGGAAGATCACTCTGGTGTCCATGTGAAGCAGGAACTAAAGAGAAAAGGAAAGCAGGACCGAGGAACAAGGCTTGGGTATCCAAGATGGAAGACAAGAAAATGACCCAATAACCATTCTGCCTGGCACTTAAGTCCCTTTCCACTTCAAAGAGCATCTGCTGAACTTCCACAACATGCAAGCCCCAGGCCAATGGCTGCAACTGAGACTCTGGTCCCGACCCCCATCTACTCAGTATTCAGGACCCGCCACAGTCTTTTCCCAACACACCTTTCCAGTCTTTCCCCAACACTCCCCAGCAGGCACGCTGAACTCCAGCCGAACAGACTGAAGGGTCTTTCCTGACAGAATGAGCTTAAACTATTTCTTCCCCTTGTGCCCTTGTTCTTGTTGTGGGAACCTCCATGCCTGGGTCTGAATCACTCCTTTTCCAATGCTTTTACGAGCACTATATGACCTACAGCAGATTACTTAAACTGTCTTCACATCTGTTCTTAATATGTATAATTTAAATAGTGATAGTACTTGTAGGAACACCGTAAAGACTAACTAAAGCATTTAGCACCAGACCTGGCATATTTGCTACCATTTGCCTGCACGACTCCCGAAGTCCTCACCCAGGATCACTTTTCTCACCACTGACCTCTACAGCCTGTCCCCTCACTCTGCTCTCAGAAGCTGACATACATTACAGTCTTCTGGGCACTTTAGTTTTCTTCACCCCAAACCATGCCCCAGTGGAGAGATCTCACAAGGACTATATATTCCTCGTGTGTCCTCTCAGCACTGGGCATATGAGATTGTGTATAGATCTGAACGGGACAGATATCTGTACAGAGTTAGGCTCTGCAGGGTAAACAGCACAACGCCAAGACCCACCTACCCAACATGCCATGTCCATACTCCCTTCTAAGTATGTTTTCTTCCTGCCAGTAGTCCCTGATGATTGGACCAGAAGAGGACACAGACTTAATGGAAGCCTGCTAATAAAATGGCCAGGCACACATGACATGGCCCAACCAAAAACAGGAGCTAAGACAGTCAGAGTCTCTGTTAAGAACATTGTTGGAAACAAGAAAATCCAGCAAGGCCAATAAGAAGTGAAATTGAAAGGAGTTTGAAAGTCCTGAAATCAAGACAGAGTGATTGAAGGGAACATAGAATTGGAGCACGGGAGCCCACAGCACGTAGAAGTTCTGAGAAGCCAGAAATTATTAGTGATCATAAAAATTACATATATTGAAGATCTACTAAGTGCCACCCACTGAGCTAAGCAATACATGGATTATCTAATTTATTTTTTTACAAAAACCCAATGAGTGGTCAATATTATTAGTCCCATTAGAAGAAACTGAGTCACAGAACGGTTAAATGCTATAATCTCCCATTGCCTCTTGGCCCCTCAATCCCTTATAAGAAATCCTCACTCTAACCCCTATGCCCACCGCCCATCACTTGAAGTAACACGGGTAGATCTCCTCTCTGTGTAACTACAGGAGCAGAAAATACCGTGGAGACAAAGACTGCACATGAGACATGGAAAAGGAGAGGACACGAAGAAGCATCCCATCAAACGTGGCCCAGATCAGCCTAGTCCCAAGTGGCTGCCTAGACCCCTGGGTTGTCCGAATCACTCATTCTCCTGGGCCCTGGAGGTTTGTGTCATGCATGACTACATGCTGTTAATATCTTTAATGACTTTGTACATATCATGCCTTTTCTTCCCAGCCAGCTTATGAGCTCATGCCTTCCCATGCTGTTTGCCCTTTGGCAAATGAGGGTGTCCTGAACATTTTCAGAAACCATCCTCTGGCTCTGTTCAAAGTGCCAATGCTCCCACCCACGTACACAGGATCCTTCAGTGCTCTCCAAAGGCATCGGAGCCCTTAGGTGTAATCTGAGAACCACCAGCAGAATAAATAAATCCCTGCCCTGGTGGCAAATACTTCCCTTTACTTCTTCCCCTATAAAACCTAACTTCTCCAACCCAATCTCACGAGTGCTCTCTAATGGGTTCTTTGTTTTGTTTATTCCACTTAGTTCAAGCCAGAAGCAAACAAGAGAAAATGCACAAGGAACCGCCTAGCATATCGCATGGCATGGACTCAGGAACTCTGTGTTTCCTCCAATACTGCTTAATTGGAAGAGTGCAAACTTTGGGGTTTTAAATGGCCCCCAAAATGATTGGGCAGTGAGTGGTAGGTCCCATTGCCAAGAATCCTGCTTCTCATCCCATGTGCAGACTTGCCATGTGGGCAGGGACAATGTAAACTTCGGGTGTTGGGAGCCAAGAAGTTTTCGCCATTAGAAGATGGCCGACATCCTGCTTCTCTTCCTGCTTAATGAGATAAAAGCCCGCGCCTAAAAACAAAAGCCCGCGCCTAAAACGAAAGCCCGCGCACGCAGCACCAATGATAATTTGCCAAATACTTCCCTTATTCTGGATCCCGCCCCCCTTTCTCTGTACTGTATAAATACAGCTACTGTAGCAATAAAAGTTTGAGGCTTGATCAGGATTTTGTCTTGCCTCCATTCTTTCGCGTCTCCTGCCCCTTCTTCTCTTTTCAACCCCTACAGGTTCCTCCTCGGACTCACAAGGATTTGTCCTGCTGGTCGGGACTCCCGGGGACGCCCGGGGCCGAGCACAATCGGGCTCTCATCTCTGGGACTCCCAGATGGCCCCTCTGATAGTAATGAGCAGAGAGCTAGACTAGTCTACACCTCCAAATGGGGGGCCAGCTCAGGACCCATGTGTAGGAATCAGCCTCGGACGAAGCTGCTTCTGCAAGGCTGGACTGAAAAGCAGAGTCCTGACCTGAGAAAATGGCAGATGCTGAGAGACTTGCAAAGTTGAAAACCTCATGCAAGTTTCAAAATAGCAAGAAGGGAATCAAAGAAATCCCCAAACCCAGGGCTCAAAGCTAAACTATGAAGACTGGAGCACACGCAAGCGGGTAGGGGGTGTCTACAAAGATGGGCTTAGTGAAAGTGAAGTAGAAATGAGGGCTAGCAGAGCAACTGTCTATGCAGTGGTTTTCAAACATTTTTAACGGATGAACTCTCTTTTTTAAATGAAAGCTATGCAACCCTAACACATAAACAATTTTTAAAAAACCAGTTAGTAAATTAATACATTTACTAACTATAAGAACAATGGAATTAATTGTATTAGAATGAAAATTTGAAACAGAGGATGACAGTGGCAGTGGCAGTTTTTTTTCATCTGCAGCATCTAATTTATTTCAGTATTTTGTCTTGGTTCTACAGTTTCCAAGGAAAATATAATTCCCTGTCACAGAGACAAGTTGCTGGAAATGATAAATAATTGCATTGCAACAGGATTATCTTCAATTAGGCAGAAAAAGGGAAAGCTTTATTCTGGAATTTGCAAAAAGATGCCCAAACATCTTGAAGAACAATTCAAATTTGCATAATCACTAAAGGTGAGATTCCGTTGGTTTAAAAATCCCCAGCCAAGAACATCTACTAACATTGGCCCCCTGATTTCATGGACTGGAAACAGGGCCCAGTTGGCCTGTGTTAAAAGTTTCTTTCTGTGTGGAGTGGACATAGAAGCCAAAGAGGCCCCTGGTGGGGAACTGGTGAACAACCCAAGAATGCAAGAAGGAAACTACCTATAGTCCATAGCATCAAATAGCTTAGAAGCAGAAAAAAAAAAAAAAAAAGAGTTTGACAGGCTCAAGACAAAACCCCAGACGTATCACTTATTAGCTGTGTGACTCCGGGGAAATTATTTAAAATTTCTGAGCCTAAATGTTCTTATCTATAAAACTGGGATACTAATTTTCTTTCACTGGATTGTTACAAATATTAAATGAGATGCCGTGTGTACAAGCCTGGCTGTTTAGTCACTCAGTAACTAGGAACGAGGATGGAGCAAGAGTGACCTGAGGGAGGGGGACACAGAAGCCTGGTGGTTGTCTTGGGAACCTGATCCAGACCTGGGAGGGTCTCAGGAGCAGGCCTTCATCAGGTGGAGAGGGGAGGGAGGGAAGGGGGGCTCACTTGGTTCCTCCCGCCTCCATGGGGATTGTTACAGGGGACAGAATAGAGCCCAAATGAAGAGCCGTAGAAGGTAGAGGCTGAGGGCCACAAAGACCAGGAGATGCTAACTATAAACACGGCAAATGCAAGGAGGACCCTTGTGCTCCAGTGATCGCTCTTCTGGGATTCCTCTGCATGCAGACTTCTGCAAATAGACATCCCCTATTCACTTTCCTCCCAAAAGTCTGTAGAGGAGAGATGGCAGCACCCATGCCAGACTCTACAGCAGATCAAGCAGAAAGGGGGCACACCAGGGCAATGCTACTTGGAGATGCCAACGCCAACCCTGTGCCCTGAATACACATATACCGTGAGCTCACCACTTTATTAATGGAAGCTCTGGGCATCAAAGGCCCGAGTTCTTTGATCCCTTCCCAAAATAGCTGCCTGCCCCCATTCACAAATATAATTTCTGGAGAACTTTCTTCCTATATTCAACCCCACTGGGGTCTCTTTAAACAGAATCCTAATGTTTCCTTTGCCCTGGGTGATTTACCACCACCATAGCTAGCCAACTCCCTTAGTCACCCTACAGCTCTGTCAGTCTATCTAATCCCTGATTAGATATGGGCCAAGATGAGATAAGAGGGTAGATTCTTCAGGAAGACGAAGAAAGTAAAGCCCCAAACACTGCAGCCTTCCCTACAATGTGCAAGAAAGCAGCACCCTTAAACGTAGGCTGATACCTTCTCTTAGGCAGAATCTGTTGAATCCCAAAGGTCCTCTTAATTCCCACACTGCCAATCTATGACTCAAAGGTTCAAGTCCTGTGAGTGAAGGGCCTCACAGGCATGTGGCTTCTTGTTGGAACAATATATCAAAGAGGAGAGAGAGTCCACACCCCCTCCTAATGGATCTCTTAACAAGCTTACGTAAAGATCACCGATTCACAGAGATCATTGTCCTGGTGACAGGGAGCTGTAATTGATTACTGTGACTTAGATGCTTAGAGAATGATTCATTAGGGCCCCATCATCTCTGTCATTTTTAATGGGAAGGGTTGGGTGGTACGTAAACATGGTTATGACAGGCAAGGAGAGAACAAACAGACCAGAGAGAAAAAGAACCACAGAGGTCTCTGCGAGGTGAAGTCTTTCTTTCCCAGAAGGTTAAGATAATTCTGTCAGAGATGCTCTTCCAACAACTGCCCTGACCCAGTGCTACAGCAGGACCTAAGCAGTGCCCGTCCACATGACCTTCCTAGGCATCTCAGAACGTCAAGCCCAGAGCTCCACAATAGCCACAATTAAATGAGAGGCTGCGGTATAATGGCTGTACTATTTCTAAAGTGTTCTTGATTTGCCTATAGGATATCCACAGCGCAATGCATGGTCACGCTAACCCCTCTTGAGGGTCAATAAACTACAGGTAAATACACTCCTTATCCTTACTTGGCAAATAACGTCACAATGAGCCCCAAGGAGCTTGATTGCTTGCTATATGAAAAAGAAAATCATTTCATTATGATCTCAAGGAAAGTCATGTGTGAGTCATAGTGAATCCATCTCATTTTCTAGGATGAAGCCTCACACATAATGGGTATTCTAAATTGTTTACTGAAGTACTAGAACCTGGTTGTGAAACTGGCATTACCCACTTCACCAAAACACTGTCACCTTTCTTCCTAACATTCAAATTAACCATTTACATCTCTATCCAAATTATCAGGATATCCAGTTTCTCTACCTTGGCCTAGAATTGCCTATGAGTCCAATGTTTATTCAAACCAAAGGGGCTAGTCTAACTTTCAAACTCCAAGTAAAGTGAGAAGTAGAGAATCAGGTTTGTCCAAAACTAAAACCCCAGGTCTTTGCCACATCGATTTCTGTCAGAAGTAGATATATTTGGGTACACAGAGGTGATAACACTCTTCCTGGTCTGGACCCCTATGCTAACAGTAGCATTTTCTTCCAGAGAAACAACCCCACATAACGTACTCAAGAATTCGGTTTGGCCAAGGATGTCCCCAGCCTGACTTCCCAAGGTCTCTGCTTTCCCCTCACATGCTCAGCTATTGTTCCCTGGACAGAAGCGGCTGGTTAAGGGAAGGAGCTCTTAGCCTTATCCACCAGTTCTGGGAGAGACTGACTTGGTGAAGCCATGAGGTTGGCCTTACATTTACGTAAAGTCATACCTCAAAAGTTGTTTTTTATTGCGTTGTTTTTTCTGAAAAGAATAAGATCTGCTCCAAACTGTTTTCTTGATATCACCTAGAAAGACAGAAAAGCAGAGAAGTTGGCATCTTTAAATGGAAACTTTTTTACTTTTTCCTTCTTCATTTTTTAAGATTGAAACTTTTTTTTTTTTTTTAAACATCTTTATTGGGGTATAATTGCTTTACAATGGTGTGTTAGTTTCTGCTTTATAACAAAGTGAATCAGCTATACATATACATATGATCCCATATGTCTTCCCTCTTGCGTCTCCCTCCCTCCCACTAAGATTGAAACTTTTAAATGAATCATGCTTCTCAGTTTAGGGCACATTATCGTCATTATTCTGTACACCCTCTCCTTTTATTGTTTTTCCCCTTTAAAGCCTATTTCTGACTCACTGCCCTTCTAATGCTAACCCTGACCCTAATCATTCTCGTGTGTTTAATCCACATCTTTCTGTTTCTCTCTGTCCCTATAAAATATGCATTGCCTAGTGTAATCTCATTCTATTTCCTGATTTTTAATTATGCACTATATTTTAAGGCCCATCATATGTAGTCCATTGCTTCTGACTTATAGCACAGTACCCCATAAGATGCTGCCCCACATTTTAAGGATCCACTCCCCAAGGGATGGACACTGGCTCGCATCCAATGCCTTCGACCACAAACAGCACTGCAATGTCCACCCTTATTCAGTTTGCCTATGGACCTATGTGAGCACTTTTGTGCTGAATCATAGAGTATGAGTATACTTCCAAATACTGCCAAATTGCCCTCCAGAATGTCTGCGCCAGTCTACACTACCCCAGCAGAGCATGAGACTTACACAAATATCACTCTTTGTAACATGTCTTAATAGCTGGCAAGAAAAATATTCCCTCTTTTTATTTTTTTAAAATTCACTTAGCTATTCGTGGATCTTAATCCTTCCATATATTTTTAGAATATTTTTATCAAGTCCTTCAAGATATCTCACTGGAATTTTAAATGAAATTGTATTGAATTTGTAAATTAATTTGGGTAGAAAGAGCTTGATAAGATTGACTCATTCCATATAAGAACAAGGAATGTCTCTCCACTTAAATAAACCATCTTCCATGTACTCCAATAAAATTTAACATTTTCCCATAGAAATCTTGTGTACTCTTAAGTTAACTCCTAGATACCTTATAGGTTTTATTGATATTATGAAGGTTACCTTCTTTTCTTACTATGTTTTTAGTTGATAGTTGATTATTGCTGATGAAAAATAATGTTATATATATGTAAGCTGATCTGACAGCAAACTTGTTGAACTTTCCTATTGCTTCTAATTTGTTTTTTTCTTTTTACAGAAGCTTCTTTTAATTTTATCTTACCAATTACCTCACTGAGCTACGGTTACAGCAGATATTCCTGCTTGGAATTTTTTTTGTTTGTTTGTTTTAGCTATATGGAGGCTATAGATTTAAAAAGCCGAGCAAGGTACTTTTTTAAAGAAATAACAACATGGTGAGTAATGGGAACCAAGAAGAAAGATCTAACTCTATTTTAATATGGAACATGTTCTACATAAAAGTTAGAACTGGAAGTAAATACTCCGCTTGGTTCTTAGAAGATTTGAGAATACTGTTTAGGGTAAACTTTTTTTTTTTAACAGTTGTATAGATAATGTGATAAATTAAGACATAAAGGTTATACGAGGGTTTATAAAAACACATCTTTCAACAGCTGTGTTAAGAAAGTGTCTTGTGAAAAGAAACGGAAGAACATTTGTTACATAGCAACACTGACAGCTGTAAGCACAAGGATAGTCACTTAGCCTGAGTTACCGGGGCAGGAAGCTAACTACTGCACGTGGTCTTCCCAAGAAATGTCTGTTTCCTCTTCCTAGGTCTCCAGTTCTACATCCTTCATCCCCTGTCCTCTTTACACCTTTGGCTACAGTATGAGGAGGTTAAAGTTATCCCACCTGGAAACAATCGTGAAGAATGCTCCCAGTTCATTGAACCTTTGTCAGTTTTGCTGGGTACATTTCAAGCAGGGGCAGATGTTTCCCCTGTGTTATTCATAGCCTTCTTCATGTTTCCACAAGCAGGAAGAACCTGAAGCAAATGAGAGCTATCTTTAATTAAAAGCAGGAACACTATATGCTAAAAGCAAATTCAGTTTGGAAGGAATATGTCACAAGTTTCAAAATCCTTCTGTGGATTTTAAAATGATGGAAGTGATCATTTGGAAGCGTCATATTCCTTCATGCCATCAAAGCCTTTTCCTGATTCTTTTCTTACAGCCTATCAAAGAGCAGCTGGAAGGCCTCTGGGGCTCCACCCAACAGCAAACATGAGATTCCACTTCCATCTTGGACAAGGGGCTGAGAACCACCCCACTTTGCAGTGAGCAGAGAGGTCTGCCATCACCAAAGCCAGCTCCCCGAGGAACGAGTGACTGAGATTGGGACATGAGTCTTGCTCAGCTCTTTTAAGGCAGATACCTGCTGCCACCTGGTTCCCATTACGGCCTCAATACAGTGAGACTCGCCTACTGGGGCACCCAGGTGGAAGAACGAAGCTGAGGCCCTGCGTGCCTGGAGCCCGGAGAATGTTCCCAGCATATCACAATTACAGAAACATCTGTGCCCAACAGCTTCCAGCTGAACTGCTGTGAAAATTTACAGTGTTCGATGCTTTCAGAATTTCTCACTTCTCAGCCTGAGGCAGGGTGGTCTCAGGGCTGCCAGTGAGTTGCTGCAGGAAGTGAGAGAGATCACAATTTCCAGGGTCTGGAGGAAATGCAGTATAAGCGTGTGAGGGGTGAGCCTGGAGCCCTGCGTGCTGTGGGCTTCCATCAACTGATCATTTCTTCCTTCTCTTTCAATTCAATCAAAATATACTTGTTGAGCGTGGTATAAACTGACTTTACGATGGATCAAAATCTGAGTAAGACATGGTCTTCAAAGAGTCAACGACTTAGTGAGAAGTAACCAATGATGAAAAATGATTCAAATCAGAAAAAACGATGTATTTGGAAACCAAAAGACACCGATGAAACGGCTCTCGTGCATTACACTATATGTAGACAATTTGCTGGCTTTGCAAGTACCATCTGGAAGAGCGCCACCATAATTAAGGTCCTCAAACTAGCAGCAATAGCATTACCTGGTATCTTGCTAGAAATGTCAATTCTATGACCCCTGCGCCTGATCTATCATCTGGGAATAGGGCCCAGGAGTCCGTGTATTAAGAGCTTGCCAGGTGGTACGTTAAGAAGCAATGATCTAGCATATAGACAAAACCAAAAACCAATTCTGGGCCAATAAATTCCCCAAAACAACTCAACCTGATTTTTCCATGGGGCCAGGGAAGAAAGGCAAAAAGGACAGACTTGCCAGTGCAGTGTAGCAAAGGGTCATGACATTCAGTGGTAGAAGTGGTGTAGCATTTGTGAGTAGCAGTTAAGAACCAGCAAAGGGAAGAATTGATAGAAAGTCTTGGAAAATCACAGAGATTATGCGTGAGGATATTTTCCTAAAACATTAGATATTGTTAATATATAAAGTTATGCAAAGACCTCTCACCAATTAGAGGGTAAACTATCACTGTGTGTTTGGGAAAATTGGCCAACAAGGCCTCGGTCACAATTTACACAACACCCACACAACCTTCACTACCATCTGACTGCTGCGAACCATGGATTTTCACTTTTTCCTGCTTTTAAATGTTGGAACGTTTTTGTGATGTTTAATTTTACATGTCAGCTTGATTGCATTACAGGGCACCCAGATATTTGGTTAAACATTATTCTAGATATATCTATAAGGGTATTTCTGGATATTTCTGGAGAAGATTAACAGTTGAATTGGTAGGCTGCGTAAAGCATATGGCCCTCCCCAATGTGGCTGAGTCTCGTCCAATCTGTTGAAGACCTGAACAGAAAAAAAAGGCAGAGTAAGACATAATTCTCTCTCTCTGCCCGGCTCTGAGCTAGAATATCAGTGTCTTCCGCTGCTTTCAGACTCAGACTCAGAACTTAAACCATCAGTTCTCCTGGGTCTCCAGCTTGCAGACTGCAAATCTTGGGACTTCTCAGCCTCCATAATCACTTAAGCCAATTACCTATAATAAATCTCTTTTTATATGTAAACACACACACACACACACACACACACACACACACACATCCTATTGGTTCTGCTTCTCTGGAGAACCCAGACTAATATAACTTTGTTAAGAAAAATGCATAGTAGACAGGTAAGCAAGCTGCTTGAGAAATGCCCTAGGCCTCCAAACCCTTCTATTTCCAGATTTGACAGGATTCAACAAAACCGTCAGGGATTTTAAACAATGAAGTTAACAAAACCTGTGCATGCTCTTCAAACATTCTAGTTCACTGTCTTCAGCCAACTGACACATACTCCCTGTCCATCCCAGCTCCATGCTGCTCAGCCCTGTGGAAATAAAATAGAGGCTACTAGTTCCCAAGTCATTTTAACCATCTCTTATAACTTCCTTAGGAAAGCCAGGTACCCTCACAAGTACTGCCACCATTTTCAGTGCATTTACATCCCTCCTCGGGACAGAGAGTTCAATAATCCAGTCATCTGAAGACTGGGCCCAATTTTCTGCTCTGATCCTGAGCTCTGTTCCAAGGCCTACAAGAGGCAGAGGCAAGACACTCCACACCATGGACCTGATGTCAGATGGGAACTCCAGGAAGGCAACATGCTTTCAAGAGACTTCTATAACTACTACCACCTGCCACCCAATCAGGCAATATTCTCTATTATTCACCTATGATGCAAAAGTTCTCATCCCAGCCACTTGGCAATTTTATACTGAGTTGAGCCTCTGATAATATGAGAGGAATGCTGATGCTTAATAAGTGGCCAAACGTTGAACCTTCTGATTTCCCATTACATCACATTTTTCCTTCTTGGTTTTTTTCCCCAGCTCTATTGAGGTATAATTATTATAATGTAAAATAATTTTATTTTACAAATAAAATTGTATATATTTAAAGTGCACAATGTATTCTACAGAAGACTTATTCTATACTGGGCTATTCTACAGAAGACTTATTCTATACTGTCCTTGACCTAGGAGACAGGGCCATGAGCTGGTATCAATCCCTAAGACATACAATACAAGCATGTTTCAAAGAGGAGAGTGCAACACGTGAAAACAGAGAGTTAGCAGCAACAAACTCTCAGTCTTTGAATCACAGCAGAGAGCTGTAAGGGCTATTAAAGAGCTTCCAGAATAGTCCTCCCATTAGATGGGGAAGATGAGACTAAGAGGAGAAATGGGTAAAAAGCACAAACAAATAAACAAGCAAACGTAAACAGGCACTTTACCTAAGAGAAAATGCAAATAATTATAAATATATGTAAAGTTGCTCCATTTCATTGGAAATGAAAGTTGCTAGTTAAAACAACATTAAGATATATTTTGCACTCACCATATTGGCAAAAGATTTAAAATCTGACAATACCAAGAGCTGGTGAAGAAGTAGAGAAATGGAAAATCTCTACTCTGAGAGTCAGTAAATGGCTTTAGAACAAATGTAGAAAGCAGTTGAGGATAACGTTGAACATACATGACTTTGGTCACCCCATTCTTAGGTTTACTCCCTAAAGAGACTTCAGCAGATGTGCCCCAGAAAAAAAAGTCTAATAATGTGCATAACAGACTTGTTTGTAATACCGAAAAGCTGCAACAACCCAAATACCCACTGAGAAGAGAATGACTAAATAGAGATGAAGTCGTATAACAGCTTTCCACTTAGGACTGAAAATAAATGAACTATAACTACATGATTAAATCTCATAAATATAGTTAAAAGTGTAAAAAGCAAGTCAAAGAAAAATACATTACAGTATATCTCAGTTTAATGAAGTACAAAAGCAAGCAACACTAATCAATATATTGTTTATTGATTGGGGCATGTGTGTGTGTATATATATAGTACCTGTAGAGAAAAACAAAAGTAAAATCCAAGATCATGGTTAGCTCTGGAGGTTAAGTGAGGATGCGGGTTGCATAGGGGAGGAACACATGTAAGACTTCAAAAGTATGGATGATGCTCTATTTCTTAATCTAGTTGAAAGGTATCCAGGTATTTGTTTTATTAGCCTATAAACTATACATATGCCCTTTTGTATGTTTAACTGTCATCATTAAAAATAAAATTAAACTTGTAAATTTAAGACAATTTAAACTTGTAAATTTAGTTAAAAGGTTAAGTAATTTTCCCAAGTAACTACAAATAAACAGCCAAGCCTGGACTTGAACCCAGAGGATCTAATTTCAGTATCCGAGCTTGTAATGACTATGTTATTCAGCCTATCATCCTACTACACCATGTATTCCAGACTCCTTACTTAACCTTGCGGAGTCTCAGTTTCTTCATCTGTAAAATAGAAATTGAATATATATTCGTAAAGCTCTAAGCATATTGCTTAGCCCATGTTAAGTGTTCAATCAAAGATAACTCTAAGGAGGAGAAGGAGCAGAAGGGAGAGAGGAAGGAAGGAAGGAAGGATGGGAAGAGAAAAAAGAAGACAGAGAGAGAGAAATGGAAACAGGGGAAAAGTGAGAAAGAAAGAAAGAAAAAGAAGGAAAAAAGAAGGAAAGAAAAGAAAGAAAGAAAGAAAGAAAAGAAAGAAAGAAAGAAAAGAAAGGAAGAAAAAGAAAGAAAGAAAGAAAAAGAAAGAAAGAAAGAAAGAAAAGAAAGAAAGAAGAAAGAAAGAAAGAAAAGAAAGAAAGCCCAGTGAGGAGGGGCACCCTTAAGGGAACTGTTCATGCCCAATTTAGAAAAGGCTCAGAGTGGAAGTGTAAACTAGAAAGTGTGTTTTCTCTTCATGGCTGCAGGCCCCAGAGCATCTGGTCTCATTAAAGGTGCAAAAGTCGAATATCCTATTGAAAATTCTCTTTGGTGTAGGAAATTAAGTTAAATTAAAAACATGACCTTTCTCTCAAACTGGCACAAGTGATCTCCTTTTCTGAGCATGATCATATCCATCAGCAACACATCAAAACCAGACGTCGCTGGGGGACTTCTATGGCTGAGCCATCAATCTCCTCGGAGACGCCCGTTTATTTGGCTCCATCCAGGCAAAGAGGATCAGGTTCTTCACAAAATCCAAAGGAAGAAGGTGATATCCACCCAGGGAGGAGGGTTTCAGGTCTTCTCTAACATTTCACAAGCCATTCACTCAAAGGCAGAGCTGCTAGCAGCCTGGAGGCTTTTCCCCACGCCCCTCACTTTGGATACCACATCGTGAGGGTGAGGGGTTGCTGCAGACAGAATTGCTCTCTCTGGCGGAGACTGAGCTGCGAATTCAGTTGTAATCCTATAAAGCCCAGCTGGGAGAGCTTTGGGGACCCAACAGGGGCTCTAGGCAGGAACATGCACCCAGGGCCTGACCTGATGTGCCCTCGCTCTATTTGTTCTCTGTGGTGCCCACCCTGTCTCCAGGCAGAGCCTACTCTTTCCCAGCACCAATATCCCCCAGCGTAAAGGGGCATCGTTAGTCCAGCCTCGGCATCCAACAAACCACCACAAAGCCCATCCTTTAGCAACCTCACTCTTGTCCAGGCCTTTCTGAAGTCGCTCCTAGGATCCAGAGAGAACACAAGGGAAAGGGAACTCTCCAAAGAGCAGAGCAGCAGTGTGGACAAGACAGAAGACCAGAGCAATGGCGGCCCTGCGAGAAAGTGACTGGCCTTCTCGAGCCGAACTCCAAAGCAATATTCAAAAGCGGAGATAAATAATTTGTGCATAAGCATGGCAAATGTAGTGTTCTTTACAGGCCCAAATAGTATGAAACAATGTAATTGCCCAATTTAGAAGATGGTTATGTAAAGTGTGGTCTAACTATACCATACCACTTAAAATAGTCTGTGTCATGGTAAAAAAAAAAAACTTCTAGTCTTCAACTCTAGTCCCTAATTTTTTCCAATTAAATTATTACTATAACTAATTTATATATTAATATTAAATAGAACTTCACAGTTTACAATGAGCTTTTCTCCAGTCAAATTTATCCCATTTGATCAGCACCAATATATGAGGTAGATATTATTATCCCTATTTTATAGATAAGGAAATAGATGCTCAGAAAGATTAAATGATTTACCCAAGTTCAAATACCTAATAAGTAGCAGAGAAGAGATTCAAATCCACATTCCTAATGGGAATTGGGCAGGGAGACACACGCGCACACACACACACACACACACACACACAGAATAGTAAGCCTTACTTGAGGGAGCTTGTGAGATGCAGTGGAAAATGTGTTTGATCAATATCAAGGGCCAAAAAAGACTTCTGACACTAACGTGCTGAAAGAGCAAAGACATTCACAACTCTGGAGAGACTTTCACCCAAGACCCTTTGAAGTCAGGGGCCTGCTAAGTAAATCTTAAAAAGTGGGATAGCCGTATCTAAAATAAGTTAACCCCTGAAAATTCCTTAAGGATTACATAATGGGGAACCAGAATCACACACAGCTTGTTTATTTCCTTGATGCTTTTCATTGTTTTAATCTCCAAAAACTTCAAAATGAACGAAAGTAAAGAAAATCCTCCTTAAATGTCTTACTTAACTTCCGATTTGTTCCTATGGGGTTAGTAAGGGTTGTGAAGTCTGAGAAGACCATTTGGAGGAGTGTTAACACACAGTGGCATTCATTATTCACAACAGCAAGATACGCAAACAGTCTAAGTGTCCATAGCATTCATTATTCACAACAGCAAGATACGCAAACAGTCTAAGTGTCCATAAACAGATGAATGGATAAAGAATGTGGTATGTGTGAAATGTGACGTGTGTGACAACATACATATATATACACACAATACACACATATATATACACACTACGCACACAAACAATGGAATATTATTCAGCCATAAAAAGAAGGAAATCCTACCATTTGCAACAACATGGATGAAACTGTAATACATTATACTGAAATAAGCCAGACACAGAAAGAAAAACACTGTTTGATCTCACTTATATATGGAATCTAAGAAAGTCGAACTCATAGAAGCAGAGGGTAGAATGGTGGTTACCAGAGGCTGGGGGGTAGGTAAATGGGGAGATGTTAGTCAAAGGGTACAAACTTTCAGTTATAAGATGAATAAATCCTGGAGAGCTAATGTACAGCATGACCATAGTTATTGCATACTTGAAATCTGCTAAAAGAGTAGATCTTAAGTGTTCTTACAGCAAAAAAACAAAAACGTAACTAAGTGAGGCAATGGATGTGTTAATTAGCTGGAATGTGATAATCATTTCACAATGTATGTGTATATCAAATCATCACACTGTACACTTTAAATATATACACTTTGTCAGTTATACCTCGGTAAAGCTGGGGGAAAATGCACAATATCTACAAATGCATTTCCATTAATAATAATATAATATAGATATATTATTAATATATAAAACAATGTATTAATAATATATTTATATATAATTATAATACATAAATATAATATAAATATATTATTATTATTGCAGGATAAAATCATGCAAACAAAAACATATATTGAAATATGAGTAAAGAGAAAATTATACTTTGGGAATACAATATGAAATTGTGTAGTTGTGTGTGCAAGTAAACTAAGGAGAAAGAGGTAGTAAAAAAGAAAAAGGGAAAACTGAGTACTTAATTGTATCCAAGGAGAAAAAGATTAAAGCTACTGTACAAAACTCTGCTACACTAATAGGTTCCAAACAGACTCCTAATTTCTGGAGGTCATGGTCAATTCATATTTGTTCATGGAAACCTACAGGTGCTGTTACTGAATCTAATGTTCTCTAAGTTCTTCATAAAAGGCTCTTTTAAATAAATGGAACTTGAGTAGCTACACTGTTTTTTAAAAAATAGACCATAGATTGTGCAATGTTACTTTCCCCACGCTCCACCATGCACTGAAATCTTAATTAGAGCCATAGCTATCTGAACTATTTTGGCCTTTAATTTTATAGCACAACATTTAATTCCTATCGGTATAGTAAACCAGTAACTTCAGTATTTGTTAAAACTAAATAAAGTTTATAAGCCTATCAAAATACCTCTTGTTTCTTGTAAATGTTTAGGAAACATTTCTGAAATGTTTCTGAAAGTTAAGGTCTTAGGAGTTAGAGGGAACCAGTGACCTCACTTTGCACTCTGCTTCCTTCTGAGTGAAGCAAATCCCTCACTCTACATGGGGCGAGAAGAGGCACAGGCATCAGAGAGGGGGAATCAGAGAGGAGATGGACCAGAGCAAGAAGGACAGGCCGCTTTCACAGTTACACAAGGCCCCTGAAGACGGCACGCTTTGTCTATTAATGGCCAGGCAGCATCCATTAAAAAGGGCACCTTTATTTCCAAAAGACGTGAGTAAGAAATGAAGTAGGAATCCACATAGTAGTCTTTGAGGAATACCGTCTTTACTTATTCCCTACATCGCTTCTGAAAAAATCATTTCACATCATTGCTCTTTGGTGAAGTCTTGAAATAATGCCTATATTTTAAAAAGTAATAAAAATCAGGGTCTTACTAAATATTCCAAAGGACTACAGCTCTGCCTATAAGCCACCAAGTCTGTGAGAGAGAAATAACAGCAATACCGACCTCACTGGGTTGTGAGCATTAAACAAGACAATCCATGACACATACTTAGTATTATGCTCAGCACAGAGTAAGAACTCTAATGTACTATTACAAGTTGTTGCTATTATTATCATTATTATTTTTTGCGGTACGCGGGCCTCTCACTGTTGTGGCCTCTCCCGTTGCGGAGCACAGGCTCCGGACGCGCAGGCTCAGCGGCCATGGCTCAGCCGCTCTGCGGCACGTGGGATCTTCCCGGACCGGGGCACGAACCCGTGTCCCCTGCAACGGCTGGCGGACTCTCAACCACTGCGCCACCAGGGAAGCCCAAGCTGTTGCTATTATTGCTGGTGCTGTTGTTATTGCTTTAAGTCACTCTGTATGACAAGCCTTGAGTAACTTCTAGAGAAGCTATAGGTGGTGCGGCCTTTTGCTGACTCAGCACTTTCCCAGCTATTTTTCAGAGATACTCACAGCCTGATGGCTCCTCACTTTAGACCAATGCGGTATTTGGAAACGTTAGTACGACACAGCGACGACAAAGCTACTCAAGGTTTATTCGTGTTTAGCCCTTTGAAAATCATGAGATACCTTGACATATTTCAAGTTATTTTAAGAGTTGTCATTACTTTTTCTCATGTCCTCTCTTCTTATTCTCTTGTGAACACAACTTAGTCAGGCTTTTTACTCCACTATTCCGCCAAAACAGCTCTTATCAAGACCTCCTGTGATTTCCAGAAGTCAATGTTTAGCCCTCACCCCACCCTCCTTATTGAAGTATATTTTTCCTTGATACAACTCACTTCCAAATTGAGTTTCCTTCCAAATTCTTCACCTTTCCCTACTCAGTCTCCATCCGGTCTCTCCTCATCTTCCCACCTTCTAAATGATGAGTGCTCCAGAGCTCAGTCCTGTGAACTTTTCTCTATACTGTGAGTCTCACGTAGACTTATGCCTTTAAATGCCCTTTACATGCTAATGACTCCAGAAATATGTATCTCCAGCTTGAACTCCATCCAGACTTCTGTATCCAACTGCATACTCATTCCCCATTTAAACGTCAAATAGGTACATCAAATTCCCGTGTCCAAACCATGACTTGGAATTTTCACTTGCAAATCTGCTCCTGTCACTCCTCTCTAGCTCAGTAACGGATAGCTCTCTCTTCCCATTTGCTAAGGATGGAGATGTTCTTAACTTCACTCTTCAGCTCATACCCAATTTCTGATCTGTCAGTGAGTCCTATAGGCTCTGCCTTCAAAACAGAGAGAGAGAATACAAATTCTTCTCATCACCTCTACCACTACCCCCCAGCTAAACGAGATGAGAAGCTATTGGGAGACTCTGAGCAGAGAAATGATGACAAAAGTTAGGTTTTAAAGGACCTCTGGCTGTACTGACAGTGAACTGCAGGAGGTCGATGGCAAAAACGGAATCAATCAAAAGCCCATTTCAGTAATCCAGTCCTTGGATCGCACTATTTTTTGCTGTATCCCCACTACCTAGAACAGTAGCTAGCTAATAATAAGTGCTTAGTGAGTGTTGTTGAATGAAAGAATAAACGCAGTACCAGTGGATTCTGGAGGGGCTGGGTCCAAGGTCAGGGTTTGCCATGATAACACGCAGATTAGTTGAGCTACTTTCTTGGTGCAAAATACACAACAAAGCACCAGCATATGTAACATGCAGTAGATGTTCAATAGTTGCATATCTTACTATCTGGAAGTGGATGGATGGATGAAAGGATAAATTGACTAGCGGGTAGACATTAGGAGGCAGGTCAACTGTTGACTGTTGTGAGAAGCGGAGGGAAATGGAAAAAGAGGCCCCAGAGAAAACAATACACCCAGAATCATCACCAGAGTACCCCAGGGAAGGAATGTGAGGGAGACACCTGCCCTTCAAAACTTCCCATTCTCCAAGAAAATGTACTACGCCCAGAAGTGTGCTTAAATTTTCAACATTACATGAAACTGACAAGGTACATTATAAAATATTGGTTTTATTTGTTCTGTGACATTGTGAAAATTACAAATATTTTACTGAGCCAAAATGTTTCAATGTCTGTTAAAGTGTTGTTTTAACCCAGTTGTTAATGATGCCTCCCTTAAACAATCTCCACCCCTCTCGATTCTGCTAGCTACCCAAACTCACCGTTCACATTAAAACGTGCACAGCTTTCCATCACATAGCATGCATGTCTTACTAGTATCAGCATTTTCAGCTATGTCAGTTTAGGATGATGGGTTTTTCTTTTTTTTGGTCATATAAGTACCTAAAAGGGATTAAAATGTCTCTTTTTCTCTCCATAGAAATTTCTCAGTGACTTATCCAAAAGCCACTGCTAGTTTGCTTCTCTACCATCTGGGTCTCTTCATTCAGCGTTCCTGGCTCAGAATTCCTGGGAGAGACTAAGCAGCATCCACAGTGGCCTGGGGTTGGGAGCCAAAGCCATGCCCTAGGCAAGGATGGTTCAGCACTATGGACAGCAATGTGTCTGCCTGTGCCCACACTCCCACCGAAATGACTGTTAAGTCTGCTCTAACGATACCCAGAATGTACCCATATTAGAGCACCGTGTACCCCTCAAAATAGCAATAGCAACAGGTGAGATTTACTGAGTACCTAATATGTGCCACGCATTGTACTGAGCTATTTGATTTGTGACTATATTTAGTTCTCTCAAGAACTCGTCAAGATAGGATTATTATTTCCAGTTACTAAGGAAGAATCTAAGATTCAGAAAGCTTAGGTAATTTTCCAGATGTCAACAATAGGTCTCCAGAGTGGGTCCTTCATCCCTTTGTTTTACACACACACACACACACACACACACACACACACACACACACACAGATTTCCTCCTGAGAGTCTGATGAAGCCCGAGTTTAGTGGGTTATCAGTTCACTTCCTGGTAACAATCAGTGAGAGGAAGGTCCTACCTCAGAAAAGAAACTATGATAGGCATTCAGGTGCCATCCAAGACATTCAGGTGCCATCCAAGGAGAGCCATCGGTGTACAAGGGAGAAAGAAGGGGCCTCCGAAGACATGTTTTCCCCAGCGGTATCTACAGGTTGCTCACAAGGTCTTTGGGTACGTAAACCACAAAGATAGGCACATTCCATTTGCAACTGCTTGTGTGTTTTCATTTTCATGTCTCTGATGTCTACATTTTTTTCCCGAGCATAGCAGTTTTCTAATCAGTCCCGCATGTCTGTTCTCAACCATGTTACTGAGAGCCAGCCAGACAAGCTGCAGAGTCCTTGGCCACAGAAGCACCTGGCTCCCCAAGGATGTGTGCCTCATTGCCTTAAATCTAGTAAAGGCTCTTTGATCTCCCTGCTTAGACAAGACTGCAGCCAGGCCTTTTTACAGCATCCTTCCAGACCTAGCACTCCCTCTTCTCCCGGAGCCCTTTGACGCTCACTGACACTAAACTCTCTCCCTCTCCTTCCTCATCTCCCATAGCTCTGAGGAGCCATGGGTCCCTCTGGGTCCTCCTCTTGCCTCTATGACACATCTCACTGAGCTGCACTCCCTTTTATCCAGGGATGTGCATGTGACTGTCTCTCTAACTAGACTGTATATTTATTGAGAACAAGAACTACCTCTTAAGGAGGCAGCCTTATTCTGGGACTACTTCAACTTTAAGCCTTATTCCTTTGACTTTCTATGGACCTATGTTCTTATCAGACGATGGATCCTAATTGTGACATATAAAACATGGTCCCCACACTCACAACTTTGAATCTCTCACATTGAGTGCTTCCCCTTACTTTAGAACACTACCTCCCAAAATACTCACAACACACACACACACACACACACACACACACACACACACACACACAAGCACATATGTATATGTATGCATGAATGTGTGTCTGTGTGTGTATCTGTCTGTCTGTATAGTACTCTCTCTGCTACTTAATCATTGACTTCCTAAGGGTAGGGGCTATCTAGTTCTTCCCTGAATTTGCAAACTCTGGTACTGTTCCAGGTGCATAGAATGTGACCAGGTATTTGAAAGGCAGATTTAAAGGCAGGGCATATGTATTACATAGCTCAAATATGGAGACAGGAATAACTCTCCCATGAGCTTTACCTGGAAAGAGCCTAACCAGCTATGTCTAACCTGTCTATGTGGGCTGCTCAAGAGCTGGGAGGCAGAACCGAATCTCCAAACCCTCCCCTATTGCTGCCAACAAGGGACCTGGACAGGAAACACCTTTACACCAAATGCCACAAACAACTCGCCCCACAAACTCCCACTGATCCCTTCTGTGTGCCAGATCCTCCAGCTAGGAATAGGAAATTAATGTGGGTTAATTTATAACTGCTTTGAAACGATACACAAGAAAACTGAATTCATAAAGCAGAAGATTACAAAAAAGGAGAGTAAACTGTTTTTGCTGAATGCCCACAGTGGATGAGGTTTATTGTACATACTATCTCATATAAGCATCACAACCAACCTGAGAGACAGACGTCACTTTCTCCCTCTCAGGGGGCTCTAGAAAGACCTAAGCCCTGCTCTGTGGGCCCGACAGGCATGCTGCAGACCTATAACCCTTGTGGGATGCAACCCTTGTGGGTTGGTCATGCAAGCATCTCCTCTCCACTCACTATCTGTTTCCACTTTGTCTACAGTTCACTAGAGATGGCAAGCCAGTTTGAGCACATAATACAGTGTAGTCTAGTAATGTTTCTTTATCATAGAAAAACAGTAAAGATTTCCTGCTGTAATATTAAATGCTACTTAAAGGAATACAGATGCTGAATCGGAGCAGATTAGCTAAATTATAGTATAAACTCCAACTCTCAGAGTTGTATCCCTAAGGCAAAGTAAAATGTCCGGTAGTGGTTACCCCATTCCTCAACAAAAAACAGCTTTTTAAAATGTGATGCATATAAAATATTACATTTCTTAAACTGTGTTAGCTTTGGGCGGGTCGCATGTTTTCTACTGGAGTTAATACCACATACTGAGGTGTAGGAATTTAAGACAGGCATCTAATAATACAGTGGGCCACTTAGGCAAAACAAAATGTAAGACCAGCAATGCACTCTACACAATGTGACTGGTGTTGCATCGCTTTTGGTTCTCACTGATTCTTCCTTTGCAGTGTGGAATCCTTCACCTCTGGCCACAGCTCTGAGCAACTGGGGTGGAGAAGCATATGTTGAATGAGTAGATGAACTTGGTGCATGTCTCCCAAACCTTGCTCTTTGGGAGGCCCTGCCACTGCCCTCAAGACAACACTGTATTCCAGCTTTGTGTTTCAATCCTAGATCTGGAAAAGGTGTGCCTTCCGAGGATCCAAACTTCCACCTTCCCCCAGATTATTCAGTGTGCCCACACCACGTGCACTGAAGTTCCCAAAGAGTCAAGACTTAGACCCACCTCCCACTGTGTGTGATCTCTAGATAAATAGCTGACACTTACTGAAAATTATGATGTGCCTGGCACTGGGATAAACTCATTACGTGAATGATTTTCTTCACAACTTAATTAGGCATATAATTGTTTTTACCCCCACTTTCCAAATAATGAAACTGATGCAATTCTAGAAGACAAACTCCTCAAGCGTTTTATCTTATGTTGTTATAATTCCAGGGCCTAGAATACAGCCTGGCATATAAGTGCTCAAGAAGTAAATGTTAAAAGAGTGACAGCATCAGCACAGTGGCATAAGAGTTTTCTACCACCTTCCTCTCAAAGAATTCTACTTAAATCATCACCTACAGATGAGGGTGCCCTCGTGGAAGTCCAGAAGTCTAGTAGAGAAGTTCCACCACGTGGCTGGAGGAAAAAAATATTCCAAGATTGGATGCAATCAAGAGGGTAAGAGGATCAGTTTCATTTTACCTCCATCACCCCTCCCCAAGACAGCACAGCTCAGTGCCAAGAGAGACCTCCTCAGCCTGTGATTCTTCTGATGAGGGAAAATGTGAGCATGTGAGTGAGCACCCAGCTTCCCCAGCTATGCACAACACCACCAAAGACACCCAATTCTTTCCCACCCCACCCAGAATACTGAGGTGTGCTGCATGACTGGGGAGTGGGCTTGGAGAACAGCAGCTAGGGGTCTTGGGCAGCATCAAGAGAACATGGATCTTGGGCTTCCCTGGTGGCACAGTGGTTGAGAGTCTGCCTGCCGATGCAGGGGACACAGGTTCGTGCCCCGGCCCGGGAAGATCCCACATGCTGCGAAGCGGCTGGGCCTGTGAGCCATGGCCGCTGGGCCTGCGCATCCGGAGCCTGTGCTCCGCAACGGGAGAGGCCACGGCAGTGAGAGGCCCACGTACGGGAAAAAAAAATAAATAAATAACATGGATCCTACTAACTGTGTTGTACATTCCATCAGGAAGCCCACCAATGAGCCACTGGGCTCACCCACAGATCCCCCCAACTGGTACAGACACCCCCAATGCTCCACAGCCTCGCCCCACCCTGTGGTCAGCTCCCCCTATGTCAGCAAGAGCAAGCCCTTGCAGAAAGCCAGTGCACACATGCAGAAAGCCAGCCCCAATCTTCAGAACTGTGAGGAAACACACAACTGTGAGCAATCAGTAGGGTCCTACGGAAAGCAAAATGGAGCGCGCTAACGCCAAGTGTGGCTTTTCAGGATTGAGAGAAGGCGTGCAATCTTCAGAATTCCCCCACCAAGAGGGAACAAGAACTGTGGAACAGGAGTTCCATCAGAAAAGATGGAGAAAAGCTCAGAATTCCTAACACAGATGATATTTAGAGAAACGGAAGGTATTTCTCTCTGAAAGTCAGTTAGTAAAGACTGGAGGAGGTGACTGCTTCTTCAAATATATACAAAACCTCAAGGAAAATTTTAAATTAAGGGAACATGACACCACCAAAGAAACACAATAATTTTCCAGTAACCACCAACCTCAAAGAAATGAAGATCTGAGATCTGCCCAATAAAAAATATGAAATAGTCATTTTAAGGAAGCTCAGTGACTACAAGAAAACACAGACAGTTCAATGAAATCAGGAAAACAATTAAAAAATGAGAAGTTTATCAGGGAGGCAGAAATCATTATCAAAAACAACGACAATACAGAAATTCTGGAGTTGAAGAATACAATGAATGAAATGAAAAATGTAATAGACAGCATCAACGTCAGAGTGGATCAAGTAGAAGAAAGAATCTGTGAGGTAGAAGACAGATTTTTTTTACATTATCCAGTAAGAGGAGAACAAAGAAAACAGAATGAAAAGATTGAAGAAAGCCTATATGAACTATAAGATAAAAAATCATGTATTACTGGAGTTCCAGAAGTAGAAGAGAGGGAGAAAGGGGCAAAAGCTTATTTAAAGAAATGATGGCTGAAACTTCCCAACACTGGGGAGAGATCTGGACATCCAAGTTCATGAAGTTCGCACATCTCCAAATAACTTCAACCCCGAAGACCTTCTCTAAGACACATTATAATGAAACTGTCTAAAATCAAAGACAAAGAAAGAATTTTAAAAGAAGCAAGAGAAAAAAATTCTTCACGTACAAGGGAACCCCCATAAGGCTAATCAGAGGATTTCTCAGCAGAAACTTTGCACGTCAGGAGAGAGTGAGATGATTGCTAAAATAATTTGTTAATGGACACACGGTATAAAAAGACATAAATCGTGACATCAAAAAGAAAAAATGTCAGGGATGAAGGGGAGTAACTCATACAACTCAATAGCAGAAAAACAAATAGTCTGATTAAAAATATGGGCAGAGGACCTGAATAGACATTTTTCCAAAGAAGACATACAAATTGTCAACAAGTTCATGGAAAGGCGCTCAACATCACTAATCATCAGGGAAATGCAAATCAAAACCACAATGAGATATCACCTCACACCTGTTAGAACAACTATTATCAAAAGACAAGAGATAACAATTGTAGGTTAGGATGGGGAGAAAAGGGAACCCTTGTGCACTGTTAGTGAAAATGTAAATTGGTACAACCACTATGGAAAACAGTAGGAGTTTCCTTGAAAAATTAAAAATAGAACTACCATATGATCCAGCAATCCCACTTCTGGATATGTATCTGAAGGAAATGAAAGTACTCTCTTGAAGCGATACCTACACTTCCATGTTCACTGCAACATTATGCACAATAATCAAAGATGGAAACAACCTAAGTGACCATCAATGGACGAATGGACAAGTAAAATGTCACTTTATATATACATACATTAGATAGATAGATAAAAATGTAAATACATGAATATTATTTAGTCATTAAAAAAAGGAAATCTTGGGACTTCCCTGGTGGCACAGTGGTTGGGAATCCGCCCGCCAATGCAGGGGACACGGATTCAAGCCCTGGTCTGGGAAGATCCCACATGCCGCGGAGCGACTAAGCCCGTGTGCCACAACTACTGAGCCCGTGCGCCACGGCTGCTGAGGCCCGCGCACCTAGAGCCCGTGCTCCACAGCAAGAGAGGCCACCACAATGAGAAGCCTGCGCACCGCAACGAAGAGGAGCCCCCGCTCGCCACAACTGGAGAAGGCCCGCGTGCAGCAACGAAGACCCGACGCAGCCAAAAATAAATAAATAATCAAATTTATAAATTAAAAAAAAAAAAGGAAATCTTGCCATTTGTAAAAACGTAGCTGGAACTTGAGAGCATTACGCTAAGTGAAATAAGCAAAGAAATTATAACAACTGGAGAAGGCCCGCGTGCAGCAACGAAGACCTGACGCAGCCAAAAATAAATAAATAATCAAATTTATAAATTAAAAAAAAAAAAGGAAATCTTGCCATTTGTAAAAACGTAGCTGGAACTTGAGAGCATTACGCTAAGTGAAATAAGCAAAGAAATTATACAAAGAAAAGAATACCATATGATCTCACTTATTTGTGGAATCTAAAAAAGCTGAACTCGTAGAAACAGAGTAGAATGGTTAGGAGCTGGGGGTGGGGGAAGTGGGGAGGTGTTGGTCAAAGGTACAAACTTTAGTTCTATGATAAGTTCTGGGGATCTAATGCTCAGCATGGTGACTATAGTTAACAATATTGTATGGTATATATGAAAGATGCTAAAAGCGTAAGTTAAATCTTCTCACCACACACACACAGAAGCTAATTATGTCAGTTGATGGAGGTGTTAACCACTCTTTCTGTAGTAATCATTTGCACAATATATACATGTGTCAAATAATCACATTGTACACCTTAAACTTACAAAATGTTATATTTCAATTTTATATCAATAAAGCTGGAAAAAAAAAAAGAAACTGTAAGAAAAAATTGTTGAATGAACGAAGCCAAGGAAAATTAACCTAAGCTTCCAAGGTCACACGGTGTTGAGTCTAGAGAATACTTTTGAAAGTGGGACTTCTGGCATCCCTGTGCTATGCTGGTGCTGACATTCTCTGGGCAGGTCCAAGCCAGTGGTCAGCTTGGTAGCACAGCGTGGGGACAATGCACAAGCCTAGGAAGGACACAGACATGAGTCCCTGTCCCAGTTCTACAGCTTACAAGCACCAGGAGACAAGTCCCTTAACCTTTCTTTTTTTTTTTTTTTTTAACATCTTTATTGGGGTATAATTGCTTTACAATGGTGTGTTAGTTTCTGCTTTATAACAAAGTGACCCTTAACCTTTCTTAGCTTCTCATCTGTAAAATTAAACAGTACTATCTACTTTCCATTGTGTTGGCAGTTATCATATAATACTACTTAATTTCACTATACCTAAAAAGAAATAGTCATTTCAACTTCACAGGGTGGATGTGAAAATTACAAAAGATAATAAACTGTGAAATCACATTCCAAACTAAAAAGATCTGTGCAAACTTAAGTCAACAGCAAAAGCAAAAGAGGTGGAAATACATTTTCCAACATTATACATAGTCACTGCTTCCAGGACCACTTCTCAGAGAAGCCTTAGCTGTATCTGCCCTTTGTCTACAGCGCTCAGCTCACTGAACCTCGGGGCCACTAGTCAAAACTTGGGCAAAGGATTTTACAACAGGAAATTTCAGGCATGGCCTTAACCCCAGGATATTGATATCACTATATTCCTATCCGCAGGAATTAGTAGTCAAACCTGGCCCAGCACCACCTGCTAGCATGCTACCCCACAGCCTAGCCAGCTTACCCAATCTTTGCTGAAATAACTACACCTGTGGCATCTGATTCAAGACCTACCACTCTAGGTGTCCATTCAGTTTCCACTAAGCTAGTCACCTAACATTCTATACCAATTGTTAAATGTTGAATTGTATCCATCCCCCCAAAAATATACTAAAGTCCTAATACCCAAAGCTCAGAATGTGAGCTTATCTTAAAATGGGATTGTTACAGATATAATTAGTTAAGTTAAAATGAGATTATACTGGGGTAGGGTGGGCCCCTAATCCAATGTGACTGGTGTCCCTCTATGAAGATGTCCACGTGGAGACACAGACACACAGAAACAATGGCACTGATGGGGGAGGCAGACACTGCAGTTATGCAGCTACAAAGCAAGGAAACCCAAGGATTGCCGGCTAACTACCAGGGACCAAGAAGAGGCAAGAAGGAATTCTTCTGCAGATTTCAGAGAGACTATAGCTCTACTGACGCCTTGACTTCAGGCTTCTAGCCTCCAGAACTTTGAAACAATAAACTTCTACTGTTTTAAGCCACTCAGTTCATGATACTTTGTTACGGCGATCCTAGAAAACTAATACACCAACTGTACAGCAAAAGACTGCAATAGCCCCACTCCCACACCTGATTCACCAAAAGCAGGATTCCCAAACAAAGCTCCAAAGAGGCAATGTATCTCATTTTTTATCCAGGAAGCAGTGCTTTGGCAGACATAACTATGAAATTGTGGCCATATGACTCAGCTTTTTAAAACAGGGAGACTATTAAGTAAATTATAATATTGTGGTAAGTAGAGATACATGCCCTGCATAATCCTGGCAATTATCAATATGATGAAGTTGACTCCCCTGATTAGGTCTTGTTATAGGACACAGTCAACCTTGAGACAGAGTATTCCGGCGGGCCTGATCTAATCAGATGGGTCCTTGAAAAGCAAAGCATTTTCTCAGTTGATCAGAGAAGCCAGAGATTCAAAACACAATAAGGAGTCAATGCACCATTGCTGGCTTGCAGATCAAGGAAGCCACATGTCAAAGGAAGAGAGGGGCTTCCCTGGTGGCACAGTGGTTGAGAATCTGCCTGCTAATGCAGGGGACACGGGTTCGAGCCCTGGTCTGAGAGGATCCCACATGCCGCGGAGCAACTAGGCCCGTGAGCCACAACTACTGAGCCTGCGCGTCTGGAGCCTGTGCTCCGCAACAAGAGAGGCCGCGACAGCGAGAGGCCCGCGCACTGTGATGAAGAGTGGCCCCCACTTGCCGTAACTAGAGAAAGCCCTCGCACAGAAATAAAGACCCAACAGCTAAGAGCAGTCCCCAGCTAACAACCAGCAAGGACATGAGGACTTCAGCCGTACCATCTCGAAGAACTGAAACCTGATGACAAGAATGAGCTTGTAAGTGATTCTCCCCAGAGCCTCCAGAGGAGAACTTAGCCCAGCTGACACTTTGATTTTTGACCTTCTGAGACCTGTGCAGAGACCCCAACTTCTGAGCTACAGAACTGTGTGCTAATAAACAGGTATTACTTTAAGTTGCTGAGTTTGTGGTAATTTGTTACACATCAATAGAGAACTGCAAATACATTCACATAAAATATTTCACAGGTGTTTTCATTAAAAGTGCAAGAAAACTGGCAAAAGTTGCTGATATATTTGTTTTTTTAAAAAAGGAAACCAAATCCAATATACAATATAATCGCAATTTTGATTAATATCTATGCATAGATGAAAAACTGCATGAAGACACAAGATGGCATCAGAGGTAATATCTGGTGAAAGGACTGAATATTTTAAATGTCTCCCTTATACTTTTCTGATGCAATTTTTCCACAATGAGGGTATATTACTTTGACAAGCAAAAATAAAATCAGTCATACTTCAGTCCCTGCCAAGAACAAAGCATCTGGTTTTGCGGGGCTGCTAAAGTATTTCAGCTGGCTTATTGGTAAGAAGGAAAAGAAATCTCAGATAGCATTGTATACTAATATTATAAATTAAACTCTGTTGTGGAATGAAAATACAGAGACGCTGAGCAGGCCGGTCTCAGAGGCTGTGAATGAACTTTGGAAAGGCTGAAATATTCGCCTTCACCACTAATCCCGCTAACGCACTCACAATCTATTTGACAGGCCGCCCGTCACATCCCCGCTGTCAGGGTGAGCAGCCTTTGGAGGTGCGGTGACGTGCGGATTACTGAGAGGACAGACAGGCCTCCCTCCCCTGCATTCTGACTAGCTTTGTAGACAGGCTGCGTGCCTCAGAGGGCACCGGACAGAGGCTTGTCTTCAGGATGGACCCCTTGGCTCAGAGATACCAGAGGGAGACATTCACCAACCCAGAGGGATGAGGGTTTTCTGACAGCCATGTCACTCCTCCCATCTCATCGTGGAGAGACGAAACAAGGCAAGTGGAAGGGAAAATTCACAGGGCTGAGGTTCCTGGATGGTTCCTTCATAGCGGAGAGCCCCCCACGCCCCCTTCAGAGACCCTACGTGCTAAAAGGAAACTAGAGAAAGTCCTGGCCTCGTGGGATGAGTCACAGCACACCCGTGCCCCTCCTTCCCTCTGGCCGCCAGGCTCCTCAGCGAGCGGTTGACACTCTTACAGCTTCATCTTCATTAAACTGGCAGGATTGCTTTACTTGCCTTCTGAATTTTCAAGGGTTTCTTTTTAAATACCAGGTAAAATGGAAATAATAGGTACAGCCTTCATGCTAGCAGATTACACTTACCTGAGAAAGCACGATAGGGGGATTCCCTGGTGGCGCAGTGGTTGAGAGTCTGTCTGCTGATGCAGGGGACGCGGGTTTGTGCCCCGGTCCGGGGAGATCCCACATGCCGCGGAGCGGCTAGGCCCGTGAGCCATGGCCGCTGGGCCTGCGCGTCCAGAGCCTGTGCTCCGCAACGGGAGAGGCCACAACAGTGAGAGGTGCACGTACCGCAAAAAAAAAAAAAAAAAGCACTATAGGATTTGTCCCAGAGCAAGTTTGCTGTTCCCTTTTCTGGAAAGTCCCCCTAGCTAGCCCCATCTCCCCGGCTGGAGCCAGGGTCCAGGCAGCCGCGGTCAGTGCCTCCTACTCCAGTTCACACACATGGTTCTCGTTCACAGCCCCACTGAGCAGAAGGAGACTTTTTCCATAAACACAGTTAACCAGTTACCTTCTGTTCCCCATTCCCGATGAAATCTTCCTCATTCCTGTAATTGGGTCAAAGCTGTTGTCCGGTTCCAGCTTAGCTAGGAACATCTCCTCACATTCAGGTGTCACAAAAGACACGGGGTGTGCTGAGACCAGCACAACTGGCCTCTGTCTTCAAGGAAACTGCCACCAATAAGTAAACAGATCATCATAATACAGTCTTAGAAGGTTGAGGTTTCTATAGCAGCACATGGGAGAGATCCCCGGACCAGACCGTGAAGGTGAGGGGTCTAGTCTGAGTGACTCCGACTGCCTTCTCCAGCTGTGTGTCAGCCACACTGATCATTAGTGTCCCAACTACAAGATGAACCTCTGAAGGGCAGTGGAAAGATGCAGGCACGTCCCATCAGGACAGCCCCAGAGAGCCCTCTGGGGCCTCATACTCTGCTCTGCCATCAGCCCTTGCCAAGCCCAGCTTAGGTGCCCTGCCCTTATTCAGGCTCACAGCTTATACCCTAGCTAGTGAAATGAACAGAAACGCACAGGAACCTGGTGAAATGAACAGAATGCACAGGAACCTTTTATGCCCACACTGCCCTCGCAGGCAAGCTGCAGCCCTCCGGATGGAACAAGGGCACGAGAGCCCTGGTGCAGGCAGGAGTCAGCCACACATACCCTCTCCCCCTTCTCCCACAAGGGGCTCCAGCCTGAATGAGACACCTTGGCAGGTCGCCCCAGGGAGCAGGGTCTCTGCCTTGTGCCTGGAGGCCAGAGCTAGGACCCCAGCCGTCATCATTTCTGGGCCTGGACTCCGTACACCTTGGGAGGCCCAAAGCTTTCTCAGCCCACAAAGCTTAGCTGCTCTCTCCCTCTCCAGGAGGCGTTAAAGCCCAGCACTCTGTGTCCTTCTAGGCAAGGTGAACCGGAATGTGGGAACTTCAGTAAATCTCAGTTCCAGGGAGACAGGAGAGGGCCCAGAGAGTGCAGGGACTTTGGAGTCTGAACAATCTGGGTTTGAAGTCTGGTTCTATGACATACGTTGTCACCTTGTGCAAAGGTATACTTCTGAGCCACTGTTTCTTCATCTAAAAAAAATAAGAATAACATCTCTGGATGTCAATCTCCCGGCACAGGGTTTTCTATATGGTAAGGCCTCAAGCGATCACAGCTCCTTCCCCTGGGCCTGCTTTCTAAACATGAGCTCTAAGGAATGAAGGGTTTTCATGAGAAAGTGAGGGATTCGAGGTCCCTGGGGAGAAGGGAAGGGAAGCAGGTGAGGGGGTCTGTTTGTTTTCAAAGGGAGGGAGACTCTCACAGGTGTCTCTGAAATCACCCTGCCCACGGGAATGCTTTCAAGTAAGGCAGTTTCTTTGTACAACCTAGAGGCAAGCCTCCTGGGCCAGAGGGGAGCGTGCCCCGAGGGCCGCATGAGGCACAAAGTCAGCTGTACACACAACTGTCTAGCTGTGCATTTACATGGGGGTTTTCTGGGCACCTCAAAGAGCCTGGTGTTGGCCAAGCAGGCGGACGATCACCCCATTGTGTAAAACAATGAAACCTACAAGCTGGGAAGGGCAGAATGATTGCACCTGGCTTCCTCAGCGGCTACACCAGCAGAGCCTCACGGATCCTCCCTCCCCATGGCCTCCTGGCCCGTACCTACTGCACTCCTCAGCGTGAGCTACATGGCAGGGAAGTAAACCACTATTAGACACGTAAAGAAAACTCTAAATGTTGCTTTGCATTTTTTCTACCAGTCAAAAATGTGCTTTGCAGCCAATTGTGAAATGACCTTAACATCCACAGCTAAAGTCCATGTAATACCTAGCTTTGGCTCAGTCCCTTATTTCAGACTCCGAAGTTATGAATAGAAGATGAAATCTGCAAGGTCGTTTCATGAGTTTCTTATCACATCTAAGAACCAGTCCAGAGATGCAGGGAGAGAGATCCTGTCCGCCATGAGGGTGGCGACAGGGCTTCTTGCCCCCTACAAATGGCCTCATGCAGAAAATCCCATTTCGAGACAGCAGTACTGTTGGTATGGTCCAACTACCACTGAGCCCTCTTCCCCTGAAACAGGAAATGAGTTTGCCTTTACTGTTTCTCTAGAAATCAATATTTATGATTCAAACCTTTGAGTTCATCATTTCAAATTTTGTATTTTTATAATTGTTCTTACTTGGAGAGCATTTGGTTTACTTTTATTGTCCTTCTGGGACAAGTCAGAATATCCACATGCTTCAGCATATTTCCTAAAGGTGAGATTGACTTTCTAATTACAACTATTTCAACCCACGTACGTCTGCTACACAGTTCTACAAACCATGTGCGAGGCTTCTGCCTTAATCCGCATGGGTGACATAACTAGATGCCCAACAGCTAAAGAATCAGAGTATCCAGGAGAGAGAAATAAATTTGGTTCTCACTCCTAGCAAAAGTGGACATAGTCAATCCTGTAGATGAAGTCTGAAAACTTTTTAATGTATCCTAGCAGTTTTCTGATTCCCTTTGCTCTAAGACATTTTCGAGACCAGAAGCAGCTGAAAAGCTAGGTGCGTTTGCAGATACTTTTTTTAGGAAAAAATAAAAAGAGGTAGATAATCTTTAGCAATATTATCTATATTTATGGCACAAATTTAAATTTTCTCTGACAAAAACTGTAGAAGTTAGAAGCGATAAGTATTTGTATTCTCATTGACAGGTAAGGAAATTGAGACCATGGGATGCTACGGGATTTGACTACGGTGACACAGCAAAGTTCAGCAATGAACTTGTGCTGAGACTAAGGTCTCTTGCTTCCCAGTTCCTTTTATGTGGCTTATCTGACAGACTGACTGAAGTAAACGTCAGGTTGTAACACCTGTATCTGGAAAAAGCACAGACTGTTGATCTCATTTTGTATAATGTCCACACTTAGCCTCTTCTCTAGTGCAAGTCATAGACTTTAATCAGAAAACAATATTAACTGAAGAGAAGTTTTTGTTTTAATAATTATTTTTCTTCCTGACCAAGGCAACAGTAAGAAATCTATAAGGCACAATTTTGGAAGAGAAAAAAAAACTCCTATCCCTTTAGGAAATACTTTGACAGTGAAGAAAACTAACCTAATATTTTAGAAAATTTGGATAGATTACTGAAATTCCATTGGCAAAATTAAATGAGGCTTAAAATTCTATGGACAGGGCTTCCCTGGTGGCGCAGTGATTGAGAGTCCGCCTGCCGATGCAGGGGACACGGGTTCGTGCCCCGGTCCGGGAAGATCCCACATGCTGTGGAGCGGCTGGGCCCGTGAGCCGTGGCCGCTGAGCCTGCACGTCCAAAGCCTGTGCTCTGCAACTGGAGATACCACAGCAGTGAGAGGCCCACGTACCACAAAAAAAAAAAAAAAATTCTATGGACAAATGTATATTTAAAATTATGATCTGAAATCCAGACAAGGGAGTAGGGCAAAAAACAAATCCGTGCTCCCAGCCACTATATACATTAGATCTTTTTCTTTTCATAAACAATGTAATAAAACACAGTCTTACTGGATCAAAACTCAAGAGGCTACAACTAATCTAAAAATATCAATTGTTGTTTTTATCCACAGAGATCCTACATACCAACATTTGAGAGCAGGCAAAAGTTTTGTAATTTTATAATAAAGTACCACTCCAGAGCATTTTATGTCAAAACATAGGGTGATCATTTTGCATTAGGAAGTGTAAAACACCACAATATATTAGAGTGGCAACCCAGGATCATCTTAGAACAATAAATGGAGAAGCAATCCCAGGAAGGGGAAATTTGTGGAGAAATCTGTCACTCAGTGTATACTTCTGTAAGGCCAATATTGGTTCACTTAAGCAACACGATATCCAAAAAGCCACCGATTACCAGACAGCAAAGACTGAGTGGGGAGCCTGGACTTCCGTCTTTGCCTGGCTATAAAAAGGTGCTCCCCCCTGCCCTACCCGGGTGTATCAGAGAAGGCTGAGAGGGAAGCCAGACTTACACATTACCCAGAGGTAACGAGGCCTTCTACCTACCCCCAGCAGAAGCAACAAGAAGGGACTTGGGCCTCACTCCCCCCAGCCTAGGAGGCGTCAGCGGAGGCCTAGCAGGGAGTTTGAAATCCCACCTCCACCAAGTAGTAAGGACCTTCACCCCCACGTGATGGTAGCAAAGCATAACCTCCCTCTTCCCGAACCAGCGCAGCAAGTCAGAGGAGACATGCTGAAATAGATTTTGATAAGATCCAGAGTCTCATGACATAATACCAGAAATTTCAAGGGTACAATTGGAAATTACAAGTCAGACCAAGAACCAGGAAAATCTTCACTTGAAAGAGAAAAGATAATCGACAGACATCAACCTCAAGGTGACACAGATGCTGGATTTAGGCAAGAATTTTAAAGCAGCCATCATAAAAATACTTCAGTGGGCAATTATGAACCCCTGAAACAACTGAAAGTCTCAGTAAAATAATAGAATATATGAAGAAAACCCATATGGAAACTTTAGAATTTTTTAAAATATAATCATTTGAACGTTTTAAAAACAGCAGAACAGAGGGGACACAGGAAAGAATCAGTGAAGTGGAAGAGACGATAGGAGCTACCTGAGCTGAACAACAGAGAGAAAATGGCTGAAAAAAAGTGAACAGAACCACAAAAAGCTGTGAGATGATAACAAAAGATGTAATATTTGTGTCATTGGAGTCTAAGAAATAGAGGAGAAAGAAAACGGTGTTGAAAAAAGTATCTGGAGAAATTATGGCTGAACATTTTTCAAATATGGAAAAGAAAGAATAACTGAAATTCTTTCAAATATGGAAAAAGCTGTAAACCTGTAGATTTAAAAATCTGGGCAAAACCCCGAATGGATAAACCCAAAGAAATCCATACCATGAACCATCATAATCAAACTTCAGACAATTAAAGAATTAAAGACCAAGAAAATCTCTTGAAAGCAGCAAGAGAGAAATGGCACCTTACATAAAGGGCAGAAATAATTCAACTGATAGCAGATTTCTCATCAGAACCATGGAAGCTGGATGGTTCTAGCACAATCTTTTGCAAGTGCTGAAAAGAAAGAACTGTTAACCCAGAATTCTGTACCTTGCAAAATTATTTTTCAGGAATGAAGGAGAAATTTAAAAATTCTCAGATACAGGAAAAGTAAGAGGATTTTCCACACCAGACCTACTCTAAAATAATGGCTTTAAAACGTTCTCAAAACAGAATGGAAATGATTTTAAAAAAAAGGAAACTTGGAACATCAGGAAGAAAGAACAATGGTAAAAGCAAAAACGTGGCTACATAGAATAAACCTTCCCTCTCCTCTTGAGTTGATGTTCTCAAAACAGAATGGAAATGATTTTTAAAAAAAGGAAACTTGGAACATCAGGAAGAAAGAAAGAACAATGGTAAAAGCAAAAACGTGGCTACATAGAATAAACCTTCCCTCTCCTCTTGAGTTGTCTAAACTATGCTTGATGGTCGAAGCAAAAAGCATAGCATTGTTTGGCCTGCATCTCAATGTAGACAGAGTAAATATTTAAGACTACTGTGACATAAACAGGGAGACTAAAAGGAGGTGTCTTAGTTAGTTTGGGCTGCTATAACAGAACACCATGGACTTGTTGGCTTAAACAACAGGCTGGAGGTCCAAGATCAAGGAGCCAGCAAATCCAGCGTCTGGTGACAGTTATCTTCCTGTTTTACAGATGGCCGTCTTGTCTTCTTGCTGTGTCATCACACGGTGGAGAACAGGCAGGAAGGAAGCAAGCTCTCTCATGACTCTTCTTGAAAGGGCACCAATACCATCCGTGAGGGCTCTAGCCTCATGACCTAATTACCTCCCAAAGGCCCCGTTTCCTAATACCGTCTCACTGGGGATTAGGATTTCAACCCAGGGATTTGGGGGTGACACATTCAGGCCATAACAGGGGGTAAGGTTTCTATATTCACTCAAAGTGGTAAAATGATGACACCGGTAGATCTTTGTGGTGATGATATAAATCTATATCTTGATTGTGGTGGTGGTCACAGGAATCTACCCATTACTATTGCTATGTCTGTGAAAAAACAGCATAAGAATATACACACATTGTACCAACATTGATTTTTCTGGTTATGATACTGCATTAATCATTACACAAGACGTAACCATTGAGAGAAAATGGGTGAAGGATGCATGGAACCTCTCTGTACTATCTTTGCAATACCTGTGTATCTATAATTATTTCAAAATAAAAAGGTTTTTTAAAATGGGAAATGGTTATAGATTAAAAGATGCTACAGACATATATGCAACAAAATCTACTTTGATTGGATTATGATTTTTTTTAATTCAAAAGGTTGGAAAGTTTGGGGAAATTTTAATATAGATGGGATATTTTTGATGATTTTTAGATAAAATTATTGTTAGCTTTCTTCAGTGTGATAGCAATGTTGTGGTTATACAGAATAATGCCTTTATTCCTGAAAGATGTGTGCTGAAGTATTTAGGGATGAAATATAATCAAACTAGCTCTCAAATGGTTCAAGGAGAAAGACAGCGAGAAACAAATAAAACATTGTCAATTGTTGACCCTCTGAGGAAGGTATGAGGGTGCTCCCTGTACTATTCTTTCAATTATTTGGTATGTTTGTAGATTTTCATTTTTAAAAAGTTGGAGGGATGGATTGATGGATAGATATGTGAAAGAGCAAGTATAGTAAAATGTTAATTGTGAAATTTAGGTGATGAGTAACTGGGTATTCATGATAAATTCATTTCAATTTCTCTGTATGCCTGGAAATGTTTAACTTAAAATGCTGGGAGGGGGAAGCTGAGGGAACATATCAAAACCCACGCCCTCCCCCAGCACGCCCAATCCTCCCTGGCCCAGTTAAATACATACTTATCATAATTAAACTAAAACTTATCATTTGTCACGGGAAAAAGCTTGCCTGGCTTCCTGGTTGGAGAAACCCTACCAACGCCTTACACTTTTCCCATAGTGGTAAAGCCCCAGGCAGTGCCATTGGCCACACCATCAAACTGAGAAGTCTCCTCTGAGTATTGCCGATTGTCAAGGAGAGACAAACCCGGACAAGACCAGCCTGGGCTTATAGATAATCTGGTTTTCCCAGAAGGTATCCAAAATTTAAAGGAGTTAATGCCCCTTATGCGAGCAGCTGAGGAGTAGTGAGAAGCATGTTGGTGGTGGTGAAGACCCAAACGAATTTTGGGTTATATATGTATGTTGAAAATATGCTTATATTGGGGGTATATTTACTTTTAGGAGAAATACATATATTAGAACTACAATAAGAAAACAACTCCCATCATGGTGGGAGTTTATAACACATTAAGTACCAGAGTTAGGAATTAATAGACAAGAAATGGAAAAATTAAAAATATAGAAGATATGAAGCTTATCATTAAAAAAGATGGATTTTATGATACATAGATCGCTATAACAGTTGACAAGAACTCTTCAAGCCGTCCCACCCGCCTTAGAGTAACTGCTCAAGTATTTCAGTGTCACCTGAAACTAACACAACATTGTAAATACCCCAATAAAAATTAAAAACAAAAATTTCAGTGTCAGCTGATCTCTCCAAATGACAAGACCATGGAGACTGTTCCTGATAGCGACAGCATCACACCTGCTCTGGTTCTTGGCCTACTGCAGACCTACAGGAGGAGCTACGTATGCTGTGAGATACTGAAGATATTCTGAACTCTGACTGCACAAAGACGCTCAGCTTCTGACCCAGGTCAATAAGAAGTGAACCAATCTTCCAAGTAAATCTCATTATTTAAGGCAAGGCCCGTATTCTCCGGAAGCTCATTTTCCCTCTCTGGTCCTTGGAGTGGCAAAGGATCTAGCCATTCCTACCCCATTTCCTCTAGTTTTCTTTCATGTCCCCTGTAAAGTTTCTCATCTCATGCCACCACCTACCTACAGGCTCCAAGTGGTACCCACTGCTGTGAATGACAAAAAGCAATCCATCCCTGCACCTGTCATGACAAAACTCCTTATCTTATCTCCCCAGCAAAAGAGTTCAATCACACCCATCATTAAAAATAAATTATTTATGCTTTATACCTCCCCAGAGATTGCTGAGCTAAATAAGCCAGCTAAGTGTTTGGAAAGGAAAAACAAAACTCTCAGCCGATTCATCCCATCTTTCATCCATCTCAAACCATCCCACTTTTCTGGGTTAGTCCTTCTATATTCTTATTGCTGGAGCTGGAACCAGCACTGGCCAGGAAAAATGGCCAAGAATGGAAGAACAGATGAATGGATGAAGAAGATGTGGCACATATATACAACGGAATACTACTCAGCCATAAAAAAGAAAGAAAAAATGCCATTTGCAGCAACATGGATGCAACTAGAGATTGTCATACTATGTGAAGTAAGTCAGAAGAGAAAGGCAAATACCATATGATAACAAGCATACGTGGACTCTAAAATATGACACAAAACGAACCTATCTACGAAAGAGAAACAGACTCACGTATACAGAGAACAGACTTGTGGTTGCCAAGGGGGAGGGGGTTGGGGGAGGGATGGAGTGGGAGGGTGGGGGTAGCAGATGTAAGCTATTATATACAGGATGGATAAACAACAGGGTCCTACTGTAGAGCACAGGGAACTAACTATATTCAATATCCTATGACAAACCATAGTGGAAAAGAATATTTTTTAAAATGTATACATATGTATAACTGAATCACTTTGCTATACAGCAGAAATTAACACAACATTGTATATCAACTATAGTTCAATCTTTTAAAATGTAAAAAAAAAAAAAAAAGGCAGCAGATGCCAGGGCTTAGGCGGCTGGGGGGTGACACAAACATTCCTGCAAATATGTCCATGTGATAGTATTGTGTGACCAGCTTTTCTGTGGGCTAGGACACTCTACCACAAGTCAGAGGAAGCAGAGATCCAAAGGAGACTACAGAGGGAGATGTCTGCAGAGTGAAAGACCCCCTGCTACTTATTCAGTGACACCTGCCACATACATAGGCCCCTGCCCTGCCCCACACCTCAGTCTGCCCCCGGGGTGATTTTTTTCTCCCTAAGCATATGCCTCAAACGAATGGTGTGAATGGGGCACTTACATTTTGTCACCAGACTTCCTCTCTCAACCAAACATAATGATAATCTGTGAACTGATTAATCCATTTGTCTCCATGGAGTTAAAAAAAAAAGTCGTCTTTCCAGTTTTCCGGAAGGTCTCAAGACCACCAGTCTAGGTCAGATACCCTTCTTCCATCCCACTTCAGGATCCCTGGGCTATGATAAAGTGAAGATGAAGAAGATTCTCCTAGGAATAAGGCAGCTTGGGAGGCAGGTTACTTCAGGAGGCTGAGAGAAGCTTTTCTAATAATACTTTTACATGGTGCTTCCAAAATGCCCAAGTTGTTCTGCAACACATTAAGGTCCAGCTTTTGGTTCAAGCAGTTAATAAATGACTGAGAAAACATGTATGACTTTGACCTCTGCATTAACTGAATGAGGTAAGTGGGAAGAGTATTATCACCATTATGAGGCTCAGAGAAGTGTAGTTACTTTGCCCAAAGCTTGGGAGCAGCAGGAAAACCTAGAACTGGATCTTCAGGTCTCAAAGGAAACACAGCTTCTAATTCCTCCTGTGCCACTGACATGAGGTTTGATCCCCATGAGATATGAATCTCATGTCCCTTGTGAATTTTTCATCTGAAACACACAAACTGGGCCCAAGCATCAGTGTGGCCCTAGAGGTGGCCCCAAAAGCCGGGCTGGACGCGTAGGGTGGGTGACCAAGCCTGCGCTTCTAGGAGCTCCGCCCCGCCGGGGGCTCGAGACCTCTGCCTCAGAGACCCTGCCCGAAAAGGCTGGCTACGCACGGGACTTTCTGATCTAGGGCAGGGTCCGGCCGCACCATCCCTGACAGGTCGAATCCCAGGGATCTCCGTCGGACCACGGCTGCGCTGGATTCGAGACGCCAAAGGAACTCCAAGGGTCTCCAGCCCGCATTAAACCCGGAGCTGCCCTCTTCTCGTCGGCATCTCTGGCGCTCACATACGCCAACAGCTGGATGTGCCCGCCGGGCCAGTGTTACCCCGAGTTTGTGATCCCTTAAAGTGGGAAACAGAAGTCGGAAGCGACAGCCCGCGACCGCCTGGAGACACCGCGCCCGCGCGCCCACCGCTCGGGCTGCTGAGCTCCGGCTGCGCCTGCGCGCCGGGCCTGCGCAATGGGCGGGGAGGCGGACGGGTGCGGCCAGGTGGGCGGGGCGAGTACCCCACGGCAGCTGGTGCTTTGAAACCCTAGGGCATGGAGACTGTTTTAAACCACCAGATCCCGGAGGCGGAAGCTGCTGGGCGCCCTCCTTCACTAACGGCACCTGCCAAAGCTTCGGTTCTGCGGATTCTGTCGGTGGGGACGAACCGGTTCTTGGCTCACCTGTGGGCAGGATTTGAGGGGCGGGACCGGGAAATGTGGGAGCAATAGTGTCACTGCTCCAGGTGTGGTCCATCTGTGACGTCATGGAAGTACGTAAATGAGATACCGATGTAGACGTCGCGGATCCCTTGCGCTCTTGCCAGAGGCCTGTGTGACATCACTGTGTCACCGGGAGGATGCCCTGACGTCACAGTGCCATAATGTTCTGGGAGGTGGGATGGGACGCCTTTGAGCCGGTTCTACGGACGCCAAGGTTCCAGGGGAGGGGGTGGGAATGATATCACAGGTCCCACGTTCTTGCAGATGAGGTGCCGTCCGGGAGCCCTAGACCATCTTACTGCGTTTCTCCCTCCCCCCAGGACCCTATACTAGCCCTGAATCCCGAGACAAGGAAGTAGGCGGGGAAAAAAGGCCCTTCGTGCGCCCCAAACCCCTAGCTACGTTCCGGAAGGACGGGGTAGAACCTGAACTCTTCCTCTAGGAAGAAGACCCAGCGGGCTGTTCTTCCCCCCAGGGCGCTCCTGTTCTCCTCCCAGAGCGAGCGCTAGGAAGCTCCAGACTCCGCCGAGGGTCTCTCGCGCCTTCTACCCGCCTATTAGAGAAGTCCAGCCGGGCAGCTGCCCCACCTCCTGCGCTACAGACGAATCGCAGGCCTAGCAACTTTGGGAAGGGCCCCAGCCGGACTCTCATCTCCTTCCCTCTCGAAAACCGGCCTGAGCCACGCTGGGCATGTGAGGCCAAAGGAAACTTAATGTCTGAAAACGGGTGTTGCGGGGTGGTTCAGAATCTTCCAGAGGTGTAGCAGGAAAAAATTGGCCACCTATAGAGTGGACAGGCAATAAAGCACACCCAGCATTTCTGACCATCTCGTTGCCTTTTCATGCGACCCACAGAGTAGGATCAGGGAATTGTAGCCTGTGTGGGGTCTGGTGGTCCGCGACCCAGGCTTGCCCTTCCATTTGCAGTCGCTGTGACTGCAGTCTATGAAATCATTGCCATGAGGATAGACTGCAGCCAGCTACGCTGCTAAGTGGTTTCTGCATCCACCAAGATGATAGAGGCATTGAGAACAGGCTGGAGGTCTCTGGGCAGCACCCTGTCTCACTCCCACCCCATCCCCCAAACCTCTGCGCTTAGGAATTCATTCTTCCAAGGACGCATACTCGGTACTGAAAGTCTCTCCGTGGCAGGGCCTGGGGATGGAGGGGCGGGGATTCATGGTATCAGAGGTGGGTGGGCTAGAAAGGAAAACCCTCCTTGGCAAACCTCCCCATTTCACAGTCCTTACTAAGTCCTTGAGTTGGGGCAGAGGTTCTTTGTGTCCTGGGGAGGTGGGAGGTGGTGCAATGTGAGGGACACGGGGCAGCAGCAGTCAATCCCTGAGAGAAATGGACTCCCTCAAAGAGTAAAGGAACCGAGTGAGGCACTCTCAGGTCCTCAGAGGTGATCAAAGCTCTCGGTAGTGGTGTGTGTGTGTGTGTGTGTGTGTGTGTGTGTGTGTGTGTACCCACGCCCTGTCCTCATCTTGGAACTATCACTTAACCGGGCGAGTAAAGGAACAGATGTGGCTTCTCCCCTGGGGTGCTAACACAAGTCGAGGTGAAGCGCGACCCATACCACAGCCTGCGCTGCCTGGGCCCAAGCCGTCGAAGCCCAAAACCCACTGACTCACCCTCCCTCCAGATGCCCAGAGGTCACAGTTCTCTGGGATATGGGCTCCGCTCTCTCCTGGGGCGAGTCCTTTTGGACCCGAGGGTTAAGAAGGCTTGGGCTCTTGCTTGACTAGCGGAGATCCCATAGGCCGGTCCAGAACCGTCAGCGCCCCGCCCCTCGTTCTCAGTGGGTCCTGGGACCGGTCAAGAAGGTTTGGAGGGCAAGACCAGATGCAGACAGGACCTGCGGCGGAAGTTACTCGGGGTTGCGGGCAGGACACAGCGAGGTGCCCCGATTCCTCGGCCGCCCCTCCAGGCCTGTCCAGCAGGGGGCAGCGTGGCTCCGAATGCTGAGGGCAGGACTCGTCTACGCCGTCCCGGCCAAGGCCACAGAGATAAGTTGGGTTCCCGCACCGCCGAGTTCAAGCCCGCCGAGGGCGGGGAAGCATTCCCAGAGGAGGTGAGGATGGCGCAGCGAAAGGCTAGAGCGTTTTAACTCCTGCAACCCCGGCACACTTTTTCAGACCGAGGATTGGTGGTCCCTGTTGCAGGTAAGCTCGGCCCAGCTGTCTCCGCGGTCGCTGAGCGCCGGGCACAGAAGCCCGAGAGGCTGCGCTCGGCTCGGGAAGGGCCGCGGGCGCCACCGCCAGAGCCGCCGCGCGGTCAGGATGCTGGAGCTGGGGGAGCCCCGCCCCGCCCCAAGCTGGAGAGCCCCCTGCTGCCTGGCCTCTAATTGTGGGAAAACTAGGCGCCCCAGGGAAGGTTCAACTTGTGGAGGGCGGACTCAGATTTCTCCTCCGAAACTCCCCGGGCCTCCCAGGGCGCCCGCCCCCGCCATTCCTGACAAGGCTTTAAAACGGCAGTAATCTTTGCGGGCGTGGAGCCGGGATCCGGGCAGGGGACAGGCCCCAGCCAGAGAATTGTGTCAGGGGGCTCCTAACAGAGGGAGGGATGTAGCTTGGGGGCTTTGGGGAGGCAGCGGTGATTATGTATTTGTAGCCGCGTATGGGGGCTCGGGGGACGGTTACTGGCGTAAGGCAGTCCGTGAGGGCGCTTCCTTCCCTCCCCAGTGCAGCAGCAAGAGACCAGGAGGGAGGCTTTTCGTTGGGGAGGTGGGTGACGTTCTCTTCCCTTGGTGGACCCTAAGCGACCCCGACACCCGGAGATGTTGGGATTTCTCACGGCCGATGTATTGACCGCAGGCTCGGCTTCTTTGTAAACTCGGAGCCCTCCGGAGATGAGGACTGGGGATACTGAGACCCTAAGGCCAAAGTGGAGGAGAAAAGTAAGAAAATAAATACGGGCGGGGTCCGCGGTTGCCCAGCACCGGGAGAGAGGAGCGCTGCTCCACCCATCCCAAACCGCTGACGCTAATTAGGGGAAAGTTGCTGAAGTGGGACAGGTCGGCTTGGGCAGCGAAACCCCGCTCCTCTCAAAGAAAGGAGCCGCCCAGTTTCCTACTTTGGGGAGGGAAATTACCCATCCTGCAATGCCTGTAAAATAACCGTTTATTTAATATTTTTAAAAACTCCAGTGATAAATGTCCGTTACCGATGGTCAGCATAAAGTGCCAATCGCAATACATCGTCCTGCTCCTAGCCTTCTGCCCGCTCGCGGTGATGGGGCAGCGGAGCCGGGGAGCCGGAGGCCGGGCCCCCTCCAGCCCCACGGCCCGAGGCCCTCGCCCCGCCGTCGGAGTCCGGGAGCCCACGGCCCGCTGCGCGGCAGGAGCTGGGAGGGGCGCTCCCCGGCCCCGCGATCCTGGGGCCCGGCGGCTGAAGCAGATACAGGGATTACACTTTTGCAGGCTCCCGGGGGTGGGGTTGGAGGCGGGAGGAGGGGTTGGAGGCTGCGAGAGAGCACAGAACTTCTTTTCCTCTCCCCTCTCTCTCCGCAGTCAGAGTTACAAGCTTATATGTTCAAAGAAAAAAAAAAAATAAAGAATAAAGAAAACGTATAAAATAACAATAGAAAAAGTAATACTTCTGGGAGAGGCGCCGCTGCGGCTCCGCGAAGCTTTCGTTCTTTTTTTTTAAATGCAGTTTCCCTTCCGCCACGTGAGTACCTCCTTTTGGCCAAGAGTTTAGCCGCGTCCTGGGGGAGCCGCCCGGGCGGCCGGGGTCACGGCCCGGGGCGGGGCTCTGGAGTTCCGCGTGCGCCCGGGCCCCGGGGGACGCGTTTGGGATGGGGGAAGGTCCCGGGAGGCCCTCCCGCTGCCCGCCAGAGTCGCCTTCGGCTTCTGGTCCCTCTGGAAGAGGGGGCGGCGTGACCCAGGGTCCGGGTGCCCCGGAGGCTCTGTTTAGCATTTGATCTTGGAGGTTTTGAGCTCCTTCACCTGTGAGTGTAGCGTCTTGTGGACAGCGAGAGTCCTGGACTGGCAGAATCCTTTCCCGCACTCTTGACACTTGAAAGGCTTCTCTTTGGAGTGAATATATCTGAGGGCAAAAACAGACCTAGAATTAATCCTTGCAAAATGACACAATGTTATAAATATTATAAATAGTTATCCAAGATCCCCTCCCACTGCAATGACGAGCGTGCCCTCAGAAGAAAAGAGGTTTGGGAGTACCTAGTGTGGAGCAGGGCAGTGCCGAGTTTGGGGATGGAGTAGGGAGGTGAAGGAGACACCTCCGTCTGAGCCGTGCACAGATCCAGCTAGGCCGGCCCCTGCCTTCCTAACCAGGGGCCAGCATGGCCTCCTTATAAGGCCTGCGTCAACACCGAAGGTGAGTGAAGGGCCCTGGGTGGGACAATTTGCTGGAGCTGTGCTGTCCCAAACAGTAATCACCAGCCACATGTGGTTATTAAAATTCAAATTAGGCAAAGCTGAGAAGTTAGTTTCTCAGCTACACTAAGTTGCCCATTTCAAGCGCTTGATCGTCATGTGTGCCACGTATCACTTTTCATCATCGCAGAAACTTCTACTGCACAGCGCTGCAGACGGAGGAAGCTGTGCGTGCCTGTCTGGAGCTTGGGTCCTATTCCTCGCCTGTTCTCTCCACCCATGCTCCAGGAACCCATCCCTGAGCTTTGTTGGTTTCCTTCCCGATTTGGGGGAATCCCAGAAACTTAGGAGGCTTGGACTTGGTAGAGGGTGGGTCTCGTGAAACTCGGCATTAGGGAGGAGGCTGGTGGGACAGAAGCAGACAGCAGCTCTCTTCTGGGCCACCCGCAGTAACGCACCTGTGGTCTCGTAGGTGGTCTTGCCTCCGGAAGGCTTTGTGGCAGATGTCGCAGGTGTAGGGCCGCTCGTCCGTGTGCGTCCGCTCATGGATGAGGAGGTTGTAGGACTTAGTGAAGTGGCGGCCACAGAATTTGCAGACGAACTCCTTCTTGGTTTTGGAAGGCAGGCGTCCCCTCGTGGGCTTCTTTTCTGGGGACAGCTTGGTCACATCCAGGAGGGCGCCCAGCCCACCGGCGGGGGACCCGGGACCCTCTCCCCGGCCAAGCTTGGACGGATCTTCTTGCGTGGCCGCCAAGGCCAGGTTGGCAAAATCAAAGCGCGGCTTGGTCTTGAGCGCCGCGGGGCCGCTGCCTCCAGCGGTGATCTCAGGCTTGGGCTGGATGACGTGAGGGAACCAGGGGAAGGCGGGCAGCTGGAAGCGCGCGTCCACCAGGCTGGACACGGCGCCGGGCACTTTAGAGAAAGAGGACCGCGGCAAATGCATCGCGGGGTAGCCCAGCGTCCACTGGTGCAGGTGCACGGCATGCAGCGCACTGAAACCATACAGATTGGGCAGGTGGTCCGAGGGCACTGTGGGCAGGCCATTCACTGCCTGAAGAAAGGAGTAGTTGGTGAGCTGCAGAGATGGGTGGATGGGCACCGGTGCTGGCAAGGTTTTGCTGCCCATGGCCGTAGTTGCAGTATGTTCTCAAACTCGATCTGCAAGGAAAAGAAGAGGGGAGGGGAGAGGAACAGACAAGTTCAAGGTAAGTGCCCTCCTTCTGAGTTCCAGCCCAGCCACACCTTCTCTGTCCCCCAGAGCCAGAGCTGGGAACCTAAAACCCCACCCATGGAGCTCACTGCCCTCACCGAGAAGACAGGAACCCTCAAAATTGCAGGACTCCTTCCCAATGGCCTCCAGCAGAGACACACAACTTGATACAGAAACCAAACTAAATCCTATGCAATGCGACCAACTTAAGATGAGTCCACAGTGTCCATGACACTGAGAAAGGCATAAGCACAGGGCAACTGTCCTGTAAAGACTTACATCCAGGCAAGCCTGAGTCAACAGAGACTTACACTCTCCTGTAAAGATAACAGAAACTTGGAAGCACACTTACACATTCACGTGCAGATAAACAAATACAGAAATGCACGCTGACAGCTAAACACAGACTCACACATTCTGAAGCAGAGTTGACAACAAGGTGCAAAGATAAACTGCGACAAGCAGTACTGTGCCACTAAACAAAATGCAGGGAGGAGCGCTCGCGCACGCGGGATCACACCGCACCTACAGAGCGTACCCACGCCCACGAATCTGCACATCTCCCAGCTCCTGTACATTAAGCTCTACTAGCTGACCATCAATTTGGCTTCTAGAAGCCACGTCATGTTTCTCCTTACAACTCTCAACGTTGACCTCAAAGTTGCTTTTCTGTACCACTATTAACGAGCCCTTTTGACACCACCCTCTCTGCAGCTCCTTGCGGACTGACTCCCTTCCGCAGCCCTTGGGGATCACCTTTGTTTCAGCGAGGACGCTAACAGCCACATTTATTTACTCAGTCCAACATCTGCCGTCATGTACAAGGGGGCTTCAGTGCCCTCCCTGCCCCATAGGAAAGGGGGGCAGGGTCTTGGGGCTCTCGGGATGTTTGTGCGTGTGGTCAGCACCCCCTCCCCAGCAGATGGGTTTGCCTATGAGTAAGAGCATTGAGGCTGGGCCTCAGCTGCTGTGGCCTACGCACCCTCCAAATGCAAGGCCAGGGAGCTTGAGCAAAGCCAAAGGGGAGTCATGCTGCTGTGACAAGCAGTCTCCTGGCCTTCTTGACTCTTGGTCAGGGTCCCTAGCCTCCGTGGACAGGTCTAGACTCAGCAGACAGACCTTTTATGTCTGTGCCTCCCAGACACTCCTAACTCGGGTCTGTCCAGTGGAGGCAAAAACAGGGAGAAAAAAAGGTGGAATTACACAGAAGACCCTGGGAGGCTCAAGTGCCGAACTCCATCTCAAGAAGTCACTGGGGAGCAGGGTGCTTGGGACTCGCTTCTCCTTGCCTGTCTCAATCCCCTGCCTCCCCCTTCTCCCTTTACTCCTTATTTCCCCTCTCCTCTTCCTCAGATCTTTCTTCCAACCTGCAGCAGGTCCGCATCCCTGGTCTTCCCAGGCCCCTGCTCTGTTCCCTCCTTCACAGCACACACTGACAACCACCCAGACAGCTTCTGAAGCCTAGCTTACCCTCAGCCCAGGCCCCTCAGGCTCAGGCTGCCTTTCACTACAGGGAAGCTTTTAATGTGAGGGCAGTGCCGTGCTGTTCCCAGGAGAACTGAGGACAATATTGACCTAGAAGCCCTTCCCCCTCGAAGCTGGGGAAGGTCACTCTCGGTGTGGTGGGCCCTAAGGAAAGAGGCTCTGCTGGGGGTGGAGGGAGCAAAACACCGAGAGCCAGCAGAGATGTCCTCGCGCAGGTTAAATCGAATGAAAACCAAGTCGGACCGCAGCAATTAATTGGGCCTGGGGCTCAGGGAGGCACAAATCCGGGTGGGAGTGCGGAGCGAGGACCCCGGCGGCGGAGCCCTGGCCTCCGCAGCAGTGTTCTCCATTGCGTCGATCACGGGTCGCGCCAGGGACAACCCGAGACCCTCCTACGGCGTTGAGACACGGCGAAGCAAAATACGAATTGGGCCAGAGAGAAAGCTGGAGCCTGTTTGGGTTGGGAAGGGGGAGGGGGGAGAAAGGAGACGACTCGCCGACTTCAAAGGTCTGCCCAGAGTTAGGCGAGGTGAGCGCTCTTTGATTTGCTGTCACCTCTCCTTTCCCCTCCCTGCGCTGGAAATCAGATCCTTATCTCTGGCTCCCCGGGGCCCGCAGGGCGCCGCCCGGGCCTCCACTTGCTCCCCTAGTGCTCGGCCTACCCCCGGCGATGGCGACAGAGCTCTGGGCTGCACCCGAGCCCGGACCGGCTCCGTGCAGGGTCGGGGATCCCACCAATCCCTCGTGTACTAACCTGGCCTCTCCTCGCCCACCCCCAGGAGCAGAGCCCTTGGGCTCGGTAAGGGGAGCGGGCGCCTGCAGCCGACACTGCTCTTGGGAGCCAACCTTAACGGGCTATCTGCCCAGTCTCGCTTCCCCCGACACTCAATTTCTTTTTCTCAGGGGCGCAGTCAGTTTATTTTCTGCCACATTCCGAGGGCAGAGGGTTCCCCAGGCCCTCGTCAACGCTTTTCCCGGGGACGAAATTCGTTCGAAACGTGGCTCTCTACACTAGTAGTCCCAAGAATGGGCCGAATTCACTATTCGGTTTCAGGCAGTCAGCTAAGAGAAAAACACAGTCTCACACTCGCCTGTCCCGCCAGAGAGGATGAGCAAACGCCCGGCCCCGCTGGCTCCCGTTGCCCTGACACCGGAACCCCAGCGTGAAGGCTTTAGATCTTTAAAAGCGAGAGAAAACACCTCTCCCCAGGCCCCAGGCCAGGCATCCACTCGGCAAGGAGCTAGGACCTCGGGACCTTGGAGGTGCGGGTAAGGGTGCTGACCACGCGCATCAAACGCCATTCGCGCTTCCCAGCCCGGATCCCCGCGCTGTGCAGACACTGTTTCCCTCGTGCGGTAGAACGCCAGTCCCGGGTCTGCAGCCAACCCTATGCTGGGCATTAATGAAGTGTGCAGAGTCTATTAAAGTAGTTTATTCGGGGCTAATTGAGCGTGAGCGAGTTAACTGCTTGCATTAATGAGGACAGAGCGAGCTCCATGAGCTTGCGCCTGGAGGAGTCTAGCATCAGCCCCAGAAAATCATCCTTGACACAGAATCCCCATCACGTGTGGTGACCGGCGTCCGGACCCCTGGCGAAAGGACTGACCAGCACGGGACACTTCTGTTTAATTCTCGCAACGAACAAGATCGAACGAACCCTTCAGCTACGCGGCCATCACCCCTGCATTTAAACGCCTGCTGCGTCCTCAGCGATCTGCTCCCCAGTCCTATTGAAATCGCAATTACTTCTTGGAACCTCGGATAGAACATCTACCCACTGGTCGCCCTCCATCCGTTCCCCCCGCCCCCCGCGTCCTTGCCAGCCCCACTCTTCTCTAGGAGGCCATGAACCTGAGAGATTAACTAGCCTTGCACGTGGTTTCTGTTCCCAAGAGCCAGCGCGCAGCTCTTAACCCGGGTGAAATTTACCAAATTGTGGCAACAAAGAAACCCTCAGCAGCTACACTATACTCCAAGAGCCTACCCCGCTACTGGCCGAGATGCTGAAAAACGACTGGATGTGGGTTTTCATTCCTCTTATCAGAGAAATTTTGGGGGAGAAATTAGTTCAGCAGGCAGTCCGTCACATCTTTCCCTCTCTTCTCCGGCTCCCACCTTCTCTCCTGAAGGGAGACAGGCACGGGAGCAAACGAATCCTTCCCTTCCAAGCCCGAAACTGAGGACACCCGCGGCTCCACAGTGTTTCCGCTACTGCGGCGTGCGGGTCTCTGATTGGGAAGTAGTGTTCGCGCCCCCTGCGTGCTCCCCTGCACCGGGACAGTCGCGGGTTACGCTCCAGGCCTTGACCACACAGAGCAATAATCGGATAGAGAACACCCCGAAAGCAGAGCGCAAGTGCGAAGCGGCGTCAGGCACGCGGCCCTGCGCTCCCGGGTCGGGCCGGCCTCGTACCTGAGCGCAACTCGGCGAAAGACAAACGCTCACGAAAGCGCGACCCGGCGGGGGCATGCACCTGTCCCTGGCGCGGGCGCCGGCGGCTGTAGCCATCCATCCGCTCCCTCTTCCTTCTTCGTCAGCTAAGGTAGGTCAGGTTGGGCTCGGCGCGCGTCTCGGGAGAGTCTGTGCCCGCTTTAGTTGCTTCGGTTTCTTGGGGGACCGAAGTCCGCGAGCACCTCGCCTGGGATTCCGCGAAGCCCGGCCGCGCTGGGGGCAGTAGTGGGGACCCGCCCCCTCATTCCCCCGGGGTCAGAGGCCGAGGACCCCTCACGCGAAGCCCCTGAGCCAGCACCCACAACCGCCCAGGACTGCAGCTGCTCTCGCTTTCACAATGGTCCTGCAGCCTTCGCTTGGCGAGAGGAGCTTCTTTCTGGGACATAGAGAGAGAGGAGACACCCGCCGATCGGTGACAGGGGACCCGGGAGTCCTGCCCGCATTCCCCTCGCCGAGCCCGGGCGCCCAGGGCTGCAGTTACCTTATTCCGCTGCGGTCCCGGCGCTGCGCGCGTCTCTGGGGCTCCCGCTGCGGGGGACCCGGGAAGCCAGAGGCGCTAGATTCCACAGCGTCCTGGCCCCTCTCCGGCTGCGGGGACTCCGAGCGCCCGACACGCGGGAGCGCTCAGCGGCCCCGGAGTCCTGTCCGCCCAGGGATGGCGAACTTCTCTCGGGGCTCCTACGTTGGGTCTGAACCCGGTGCGGCTGAGAACGTACTGGGGAGAGACCGAGCTCCGACTCACTCACCCCTTAGCACCGAGCCGCCTACTTATTTTAATCCACCACCCTCCCTCCTCCCTCCCCTGCCCCCCTAACCATCCTGCCCTGCGCATGCGCACTGAGAGAGAAAGTTTTGCTGACCCGGGCAGCCGACTGTGACAGAGGCGCTCGCTTGGCCCCGGCCTCCCGGGAGCTGCGTCCCCTGTTCTTCAGTCCTGTGCGACCCTTTCTGCGTTGTTAGGCCCACGAGATCCCCCCAGGCGCGCTAGAGGAAAAACAACCTCTAGCTGATGAAACCGGGCTGAAACCGCGCATTTCGCAGTCCCCTGCCTTGGAGCCTAGGACACAGCCTGTGCAAGGTCGGGGTAGGCGGGGGCGGTGCGTCGGGATCCTGGCGCCTTTGTTTGGGCTCCAGCGCACCTTGGCCCCTGCTGACTAGCCTCTTCTCCCAGAATCCCTTCTGGCGTGGAGCATCTCCTGGACACCCGAGAGTGCTCAGCGCCAGAGCGGTAACCCAGACCCCGATGCCTACGGGTGACCCCAAACCCTGTGTTACAGAGTTCGCTAGAAAGATTAGAGGCGGAGGATGGGGCAAGGAGTCAAGAAGGTTATTTCCCTAGGACCCCAAACCTTCTGGGATTCACACCCTCTAATCATGTATTCATTTATTTTAGGAGGATGGATGAGAGCTTGGAGGATGAGCCGCACAGGCATGCGATTCAAGCTGAGAAGTTCTTCAGCTCCAGGACCTTTGAGTCCAAGGGATTGGCTCAGGTGGAGTTTGTGATCTAAGTGAGGGTCAGGGTTCTGGCTGCAAGAAATTCTGTCTTCACTGCTTATGCTTTAAAAAGGAGAGTACTTGTACCTTCTTCACCGCCTGGCTCTAAGAGCTGACCTCCAGCTGACCCCAGCCCAGATCCCTCCCCGCCGTGTCTCTGGAACAGCCAGCCCTGGGTCCGGAGGAGGGGCTGGTTTCTGGGGCTTGGGTGAGTCCAGATTCACACCACTACACTCCTGGGGGTTGCCCCAAGACTGCTGCTGAATGACCCCTCTGAGGTCTGGAGACTGGATCCTGGCCTCAGTGGGTCTCTAGCATATTGGTATTGTGTCTCTGGAAGAAGCTGCCACTCTGTCCAGATTCAGTCTGCAAGTCTGAGCTGACTTTTTTTTTTTTTTTTAAGACTCTTGGTTCCCTGACCTAGGAAAAAGGTAGTGGAAATGCCCCCCAAAAAGGAATAATTGGAGGACACCCTGGTCTTACCCCCAGGCCTTTAGAACAGAACCTGGCCTCCAGCCCCCAGGTAACTTTGTCTTGGGCAGGGAGGAGGAAAAAGGGATGCAGTCTTCGCCCCAAGGGACTGCATTCACCCCCTGCAGGTTAGTGCTAGAGTAAGGGACCCATGTAAGTTTGTCTGTGCAGCTGGAATCCTAGCAACTTCCAGCATGGAGCGACATTCTGGCCCTTGGGGGGCCCCCTGGGAGGCCCCTTGGGAGCAGAAGGAGCTGAGGTCACTCCATCCCCTGAGATTCCAAGGCAGCAAGTGCCAAGAGCAAGGAAGGCTGGGCGGGCGAGTCCAGCAGGGCATTCCTGGACTGCACCGGCTTCCACCTTGGGCCAGGGAATCTGTGTGCGCGAGGCTCAGGCTCTCCTAGGAGACCAAGCTTGGCACCTTTTATTACCAGCAGTGAAAGAATCCATAGAGGCCTCCACAGTGGGCCATCTGGCTTTCCAGGCCACTTAGGAAATGGCCCCTGGGAAGAGGACATTCAGGTAGGATGGAGCCTCCTGGGGTGTACATCTCTTGCTCAGAACGCCACCCAGTGCAACTGTGCTTCCTCCATCTTTCACTTGCCTTTTTCTCCTGAATCAGGGCCCCTGGCCAACCTGCCTCAAAGACTTCTAGAAAATCTCCAGGTAGTAGGATCCCTAAAGAGCTCTTGGAGACAGTTTTTAGGGATCCTAAAGAAAGGGCCATGCAACCCAGTTGTTTAATGCTGCTTTTGCCAGGTTATCTGGAAAACTGACCCCACTCAGGTCAAATCCTGTAACTTAGCTGGTGTGGGGCAAGGTGGGGCTGCCCAGCATCTCAGGCTTTGCCTCTCCAGCTGCTTCCTAGGACAGGACAAGGCGCGAGAGAGGTGCAGGACACTGGCACTGCCCAGCCTCAGATCTGTTTCAGACACCTGGCTTCAACGCCATTCTTTCTAGGTCTTGGCCAATGAACACCCCCAGAAAGCTGGAATAATGAAATTCAAGATTTGCTAGCTGCCATCGAGTCCTCCAACTCAATCTGAGCACCCAAGGGGATGACCCCCAAACCCTGGCCTCAGTCTCCAGTGGAGACCAATCAGATCCTAGTTCCCTCTGGACCCACCGCAGGAAGAAACCCTGGAAGCTAAGAACCCCTCGGCTTCTCTATGCAACGGGAACAAAGGGGGCTCCCCCAGCCCCATTTAAGAGAAATTGATCCCACTAAGCTAGGGCTAGGTCGCCACGCTGCGCCTGGACTGCAGCTTGGATAGACTGAGCAGAGCAGGACTCAGGACACGTAAGGGCAACCAAGTTACTTTACAGCGAAGGCAAATTCGTTTAAAACTTGCAAGGACATCATGGCTCAAACATGGTCAACGGGCTCACTATAGGGTACCCAACCACCCTATGGCCCCAGAGCTCAGTGAAGGTGGAGAAACTCCTGTCTGGACACCCATGCCATTCCTGGGCGTCCCGCACACTCCGCCCCCGTGTCTGCAAGCTTTGCTCGCTTAGAACCCGCGGGCACCAGCGGGGGACCAGACCCCGCGCAAACCCCGCCGCTGGTCCTTCTGGTTCGCTCGCCCACCCACCGCCCGCCCGGCGCAACCGCGGGCGCCCGAGTCTGGGACGGAGCAGTCTCGGGGAAATGGTCCCACAGTAGCGACCAGGCCTCCAGGTCCGGGTTACTCCCCGCCAGTGCCGCTGGGGTCCAGCAGGAAGCGATACCCAAGGCAGCCCGTGGCGCCAGGTCGTGGACCGCCCTGAGCCCAGTCCCGCAGAGAGCCCCCGCCCGCCCTCCGCCGCGTCTCCTGGGCACGATGGGGTGGTGACAGCCTCTGCTGGTCTCCCCACCCCATCCCCAGACCCTCTCCGGACCCCTGCTCACTCGGAAGGAACAGTGCCCCAGCCTGCCTTCGGAGTGAAAATTGAGCAGCTTCCAGAAAATTAACTAGAACGTGGCTTACTTTGCTTGGGGGGGTTTTGGATAAAAAATGAACCCCACCTCTCCTCACTTCCTAACCACACAAAAGTGACCTCATTTTTTTAGAAAATGAAATTTACTTAGTACTAGGTGAGCTTTTGCTTCCAACGCAAGCTTTCCTGAAACTACTTTGTGGACAATTGGGGGTCTGCTCATTTGACCCCCCTTTAAGCATGTACAGAGCTTTCAAATAACCGGGAGATTTAGGTATCCCTCTGTAATCATTTAGATGATGGATTGTAATGGCTCAATAGTTCCTCTGGAACCATTACGATCAATCAGGTCAAAATCCAGCTTTGGGGAAAAGTTTTTAAGCACGGGAGGTAGGCAACAGGACATCCACACACGTTGTGCAGATTACAGGCTCTGATAAGGTACAAGCAACGCCAGGGTCTTAGGAGAATAGATCACAGGTGAACCCAAGAGCCGGTGTTTATTGTGACAGCGACAGGCAAGTTACAGTATCAAAACTGAAAGGGAAACTGAACTGTTTTTCCAGGCAGTTCCCGTTTCCTAAGTGCTTTATGAGCACGTAAGTATCTTGTAACTATTTGTCACCTTAATAAATAAAACAATTCATGCATGCATATGTCTATCCTTAGTTTATGAGATGTATGAAGCACGAACATCATGTGGAATTGCATAAACTCTGGGCATACTAGCGCCGGTAAAACGGAACGAAAATCACGTCTTAAATTGTGAAGATAAAATGCAAAATGTGCGCAGAAATTGTGGGGAGTTTTTACTTTTTGTACGACTATGAGTTGTCAAAATTATTTTCGACGGATCTACGTTCTAAGATTACTGAATTTTCCTTTTATTCAAAGGTGGAAATAAATGTATTAGAAACGACGCAGTGTCTAATCAAACTGTGGATGATGAAAAAAAAAGTTATTTTAACTGAATCGCGTATAGTCAGGGGGAAGCCCTGCGGACAGAATTACCTTACTACACCCGCGGCGCTACGTCGTTGACGGGCTACACAGGCGGCGGTCGGCGCTGGAGGAATGAGCGTTGGAGGTAATTAATTTCCAGACACTGGAGGGTTATTATCTGCATAGCGATTTCCGGCGAGGGAACTCGGAGCAAGTCTGGCTGCGATGTTTTATCGACAGACTTGGGGACGCAATCCTAAAGAAAACGCGCCACCTGCTGGTGAGCAAGTGACATCTCCCGGTGCCCCTTCCTCGAAAAGTCTCACATCCAGTTGTCTCCGGGGAGGGTTTTTTTTTCCTTTAAATGTTCTTTTTCTGAGTCACGAAATTCGCCTTTACGCATGTAAAACTACACACTGCCCTTCCAAAGAACAAACACGGATTCTGTTTTCCCTGCTCCAGATTTGTGAGTGTAGTTTTGGTTTGGTTTTGTTTTTAAGAATCCGAAATCCTTGGCAACTTTCTACCACCATTAGTTTCTGGTCCTGGGAAAAACGATGAACCAGGATCTACTGTGAAAGTTTTCTGGACTCTCCGAGCTGGGTTAGCGCTACCTCCTAGGTAGCTCCTTGGAGATGAGGATGCTCTGGCTCTTGCGTCCACTTCCTCCCTCCCTCCCCAGCTTGGAGGAGCATCTGGACCCGGGCCCCTCCCACGATTCCCAGTCGGGCTTTCTGAAGAACCAAAGGAATGGAGAGGGAGAGCCTGCTTCTTCGAATCGGATTCCCTGAAACACGCCATGCCTCCTCCTACCCTCACCTTCCTCCCAGGCAGGCCACTGGATTCCAGGTCCTTTGCTGCTCCCTTCCCTTCCTGGAATTCCCTACAGGATATTTTAGCTGGACCCTCTCTACTCCTTGGCATCAAAGCTGCAACTTAAAAAAGAAAAAAAAAAAGTTGTTTTAAATTTTATTGAGATGTAATTGACATTGGTTTGATACATTTATATATTGCAATATGATTACCACCACCATAGTGCTAGCTAGCTCACGCCTCTGTCACTTCACATGATTATAATCGCTTTTTTTGTGGTGAGAACGATTCTCATCTAGTTTCTTAGCAACTCTGCAGTTTATAATACAGTATTGCTGACTATGATCACTATGCTGTGCATCCAGAACTTACCTACGAGTTGCAAGTTTGTGCCCTCACCATCTCCACAATTCCCCCAATCCCCAGCGCCCAGCCCCTGGTGACTACCATTCTACTTTCCGTTTTACAAGTTCAGCAAAGCTGGGTCTTTGATGCTCTCTCTTCCTTGTTATCAAAGCTCCGGCTTTCAGGGTAGAGACCGGAAGGGAGAAGTCCTAAAACTATACCTGTTAACATGCTCTTTGGTCTGTCTTTTGCAGACAGAAGAAGACAGGGTGTAGGAGATCCTTGGGGGCTTCGGCTGTGCTGCTCTCACAGGCCTCTATCCAACTTCCTTATAAAACTCGTTGCAGGCACCCTGGGAAGTTTAGAGCTGCAATTGCACAATTTCTAATAAGGAAGAAAACAGAGGCTGAAATTGCTTTCCAAGACCAATTATTCCAAGACTCTTACAGCACCCTTTGCAGCAAAGGCTTGAGATCATGTGCAGAGGAAACAAGCTAGGGCCGAGGGAAAGACAGGCTCCCTGCCCGTGCTCCAGGCTGTCGGAGGAGGGCTCTGCTTCCTGCCACCCATCACTCTCTGCTCCAGCAAGAGGTAGGGTTTCCCACTTCCTTATTCTGCGCTTGCAATGAGGAGTGGAAAAGGGAAGGGACCTGACTTAGACATTCCAAAGAACTACTAAGGCCACCGGTGCTCCCTATGTGATGTGAAGCCCTGGGGTGCCTCCCGCATGCATGAATAACGATACTGACTGGATAGAAGGGGATGGGGGCTTCTGCCTCTTTAGTGTTTATGACTGGGGTCTTCCTGCATTCAGACTGTCACACTGAAGAAGTCCTGGGTCCCCGAAGTGGTGGCCCAACCGGGAGAGAAGCAACCACCCGTGGAACTTGGAAGGCATCCAGATGCAGCTCTAAGAGTGGTGTCCATCCAGCAGGTGTGACTGCGACCCAAGCACTGGCATTGAGGAGGTAGGTGTGAGGTGGGCTGAGAGATTGGAATTGAAGATGCTCCGTAATATTTGCCCCTTGGGAAAATCCAGAGTAACCAGCAAGCTAGGAGAGGACCAACCCCTCTGCTAGAAGAACCTTCGTTTCTGTGATTTCTATGAAGTTCGGCTCGGGAGGAGGAGTGGTATTCGTGGACCTGAGCCACGTCATAGTACAGCTGAACACCTGCACAGAGCAGGAAACCACACTCCCTATTTCAGCCGCCATCAAGGGCCAGGTGCCCTTCCTCCCTGGTCTCAGCTGGCACTTAAAATGCCAGTCTCACCATAGCTCCCTTATTCCCAGGTGACTCCAGGCAAATCCATTTGCTGGTCATGTCTCCAATCCCCTACATGAGAACCTCTCCTCTGAAGAGAAGAGCATTTGCTGAAACACTCTGAGCAAATACAAAATACAAAACAGGGACATATATTAGCACAGGATTTTTCACTTCAAAATGACTAATGGTTGGGTGCTTTCGGTATACTTGGGTATTCGTTTGCATATCACATGTCAACGATAAGGGAATGGAGAGAAAACTTAAAACTAGAGCATGACTATCAATGTCTTCCAGATAAAGAATTTCTGGAATCATGGCTTGGTTTGCCAAAAATTCTGTCTGTCACAAACATTTCAGGAGATTTATCTTAAAAAGGATAAGCCATGTAGGGTAGAGGGGCTTGTGCTTTCTTAATATTGTGAGAAGACAGCCAGGGGGAGCTGCAGAAGGCCACGGGGCCCACATGAATGGAAAAAGCTGGGTTCTCAATGCCCAGGGTCCTGCATGGGCAGCAAAGTGCAGGGGAGCGTGGAGAACCTCAGGGCATTTCCATCTCAAGCCACTGGGTACAAAGGCCACCCACTGAGGAAAGGGAGGGCCCACAAACACCCCTCAGCTCAGCTTAAGAGCTGGTCCTCAGCTAATCCTTGCTGGAGTGGTAACTGACAGTTAGCAGGTTAATGGTTTAAGAAAGTGCTTTCCAAAATCCCAGCCACAGCATCACCCCGAGGGTCTTCACAATGCAGATCCCCAGGCCCTGTCCTCAGAGTTTCTGATTTAGGAGGTTGGCAGGGGGCCCTGAGAGTCTGCTTGTTTTAAAAGCTCCACAGATGATTCAGATGCCGGTGGTCTTTCGAGCCCATGCAGGGTGAGAGCTGTTGGTAAAGAATGATTCTGCCCCGTGGTATCTGGGTTTTGCTAAGGAGGATTCTGAGGATTGAAAATTTATCCAAAGTCAAAGAAAAGGCTCTTCATTAAAGCAGTTGAGTAGGTGTTTCTTCTTTATCTTTTCCTTTTCTGTAAGAGAAGAGGTCTGGACTGGATAATCATCAAAAGCCTCTCGGTTCCAAAACTGTAGGATCCACTTTGTGCCAGGGGATGATGAGTGAAATGGGGGCGGGGCTTGGGTTTCCTCCACCCACACCATATAGGAGGCTGCCGGCGAAGGAAAAAAAGTCATTTCTGCAGAACTCCCTTGGGAATACAGAGGCCCTGGAGGGAACCAGCCAGCAAAGCTGCCTCAGAGGCCACAGGGATGTGTAGGTTCAGGCACGTGGGAATTAGCTTCTGTGTTGGGAAGCTGATCACATTTGGGGTAAAGGGAGGGAACAGAGGCCTCTAACATCTAACCTGGTGGGCCTCTCTTGTTTTTCAATCCATAGTTCATTATATGAGTGTTACTGGAAGCTTCGAGAAGGAGGAAGGTGCTAAATGGGCTACATGGTGAGATTGGGTTTGCCCACACACCCTGCACATCCCGGATCTTGTAATAGGTTTGACGGGTGGTTATTCACACATAAGCAGTGTAGACAGCTGAACGGAAACCCTAGGATGGCTGATTATTCCCCTGTTACTGGGGTCATGACATTTGGTGCCGGCCAAAAGGGAATTTTTTATGTTTTTATTTTGACAGCACTTTCCAATTTTGTTTTGGTAAAAACATGTCTATTTACATGCCTCTTAATAAACATGCCACTTTACATGTCTTATTAATTTTAAAAGCAGTGTAAAGGGTTCCAGATGAGTACGATCAATTTTAGTCACCTATGGTGTATAGATGAGGTAATGTAAACATCTCTTTGAAAGTGTCTATACTGATTTCCTCGTGTCAGGTGCACCCAGGGCCCCTGGCTTGATGGAAAGGACAGTGATTTCAATCACTAACACCCTCGGAGTGATTTAAGGAGCTGTTGTGCGACGCCTCCAGGAGAGCGGCATTATTCCTGTCACCCGTTTTATTAACAGAGACGTAAGGTCAGGGGCCTCCCTGTGGCTGGGCCGAGGCTCACGAGTGCAGTCCTGGAAGTGGAAATGGGCTGAAACCTCCGAGGGCAGAGCCACACACAGTTCTTCCCAGGGTCCTCTCCTCTCCTGAGCGCGCGGGCCCTGCACTCCTGCGTGATCGGCCCGAGTCCTCACACCAAACCCAAGAGGTCAGCAAGATGATTATTCTCACTTTCTGTCTGAGCAGATTTGGCTTAGAAATATCACATTACTTGTCCCAAAGTCACGTAGCTAGGTAAGTCTGGAGCCATGACTTAACCCCACAAGCATCTGATTCCAAAGCCCAAGTTCATAATGAAGGCAGCCTCCCTCGGCAGTGCTCAAAGTGTGTCTGCTGGTGGCATCGGCCTCACCTGGAACTTGTTAGAAATGCAGAAGCTCAGGCCCTGCCTCAGACCTACTGACTTGGAAGCTGCAGACCCCATTCTGATCCCCAGGCCCAGGCTCTAGCCCTGCTCAGGGTCTTAGCCCTAAACACAGGATTTAATCTCAGCTTCTAGAATAGACATCTAGAAGCTGCTAGATGTACAAAATCAAAGGCCCACAGACTAAAGCTTAGAAAAACCGCATCACCCAACTATAATGTGACCCAGGGACCCATAAACTCTGCTTTGGCCCAAGAGTGAGCACTGTGGAGTAGCCAGCAACCTGACCCTGGCCTTTCCTTTCTTCTCCTCTCCTGGCTCCAGAGGTTAGACTGACTGAGCCGAGAATCCACTGAGAAGAGTACGCAGGGCACAGGCACTCCGTAAGAAAGGGTAGGCTTCAGAGTCTGCTTTAGGAGATGGGGGATGAGCGACGTAGAAGAGCCTAACGGTGTTTGGGGAGCAGTAGTACCTGCCTCCCTCCTCCCAGTAGAAGAGAAAATAAGAAGGGGCTCCTGGGATCTTCTCTGGCGAGGCACGAGCTTACACAGTGACGTACATATTAATCGGGATATTTGTACATTAATAGTGCATTGCTCTTGGGTCAGTCTGGCACAGGTAACATTTTTGAATTCAAAAGGCATTCGTGATAAGTGACTGCATGTTAAAATTATGCAAAGGGCTGACCGCTCACAAATCACCAAGTTCTTAAATACGCCTTCCTGTTTGATTATCCCACATCTCTGCCAAACTCAGCGTAGTTATTGTACCCTCCTAATCAACGCTACCAACAAAAAGGAACCCGGTCTCAGCAAGTGTGCTTCATCTTCTCTTCAACTCCCCTCTTTGAAATCCAACACAGAGGACGCCGGAGTTGAGGCGCAGTGGCCCGGGGCCAGCTGTGCTGGGAGCATCCGCAGGGCCACGTGCGGACGTCGGGCCGTGCTGGCAGTCTGGTCTCCCACTCCACGTGCTGTCTTCTTCTCCAGGAGCCCAGGGCTTTCACACTGGCCCTGTTCGACTTTCTCTCTTCTTCTGAGATTGGAGGGGTTGCAAGAATCACCACATCAAGGGAACTGTGCGTTTTAAGAGCAGGGTCTGGAAAGAATCATGTGTAACCTACGGGATTGGCATAGAAATGGTAGAATTGCCTCTATTCCAAAAAGCACAGAGGATAAACTCTTGGAGGAACCTTAAACATATCATCTTTGACACCTCCATTTCACAGACGAGAAATCTGAACCTCCAGATACGATTTACCCGGTGACACAACTGCAACCCGGAGCTAGATTTCCTGACATCTGGAGGGGGGGCTCCTTACACTTTGCTCCCTGCTCCCCCTTCCTGTGAGTTAAGTCTTGAAAGGAGGGGGTCTTACGAGGGTCTCCCTTTGTCCTATGTCTTCAGAGGACAAAGCCCGTATGAGGGAATGGTGTTCTGGGTAAGAGGCCCTCTACAAACCCCGCAGGCACACTGCGGTATAAAGATGCCCCCGTGGATGCCTGGGCCTGGGGTTTGGATGATTGCTGCTCATGATGTAGCAGCTTTATGAAAACATTAAATGTCATTACTTATTTCTTCATGTCCAAAATGTATACTTCAACATTTTCTCTCTGTAGACAAGTGTCACTTTTACTGCAATCTTCAGGCCAGATGTTCCTGGTATAAGTGGTAACAGCTGTCATGCTGGCAGACGTGTGGCTCCAGCTAAGTCACTTCCCAAAAGACCCCAAAGCCCTCTCTGCAAAAACACTGGCGTGACAGGAGAAACCCATACCTGGCCCTCCTGAGCCGCTCCGGAGAGCACAGTGGAGGCTGGCACCGGGGCGTTTGGGCAGGCAGGATGCCAAACCGCCACCGCACCTCCCTCCCCCTCGGGGATGAGCTGGAATCCCTGGGTGGGGAGAGCTGACTCTGCCTCCTTCCCTTCCGGCTTCCTTTCAAAGCAGCGTTTGTAGTGCCATCACCCATTATCCACGTCCTCGTTTGTCTCAGGACCAAGTCGTTTCCCCTGTTTTCTGTCACCCTCGCCATAGCCTTCTATGATCTTAAGTTGACATGCTATTGTTTTTGAACTTCGCTCAAGTTGCAGCCGCCTGGTAGCATTTATCTTCTCAGTTCCCTTGGGCCTTGGTGAATTCCTCAACAAGGTCCCATCTCGGCATCAGCGTTTCCAGAAAATACAGGCCCAATTTGCTTCCATCTTGAGCAAAGACTGGGGACTTGACTCAGCCAAAAAAATAACGCTTGCCTTTGCAGTTTTTGGCTCTCGAGCTGAAGAGCCTATTATCCAAGAATGTCATCCTGCTGGGTAAAGCTGAATTTATATGACAGGCACATACGTGGACAGGCACACAGACACTCTCCGGGCACCACACAAGGGAGCTAAGGGTGGCTGCGTCGTGAGGCTTCCTCCAAGAGGTGGCGGGCTCATTCAAGGTTCTGGCTCCTCCAGATGGGAGTGAGGCCAGCTCTGGGCAAGAGGAAATCATGTTGGTGTTGCTAGAATCCGGCGAGATGTGCACTCAAAGGATGGACGACCTCCTGGGCCTGAGCTTTCAGGAGGTCAGTGGTGGCAGAGTTCGTTTGGTCCACAGTCTCCAGGAGTGGTCCAGCCGCTGGCCCCCAGCCAGGATCCTGGGCCTAAGTCCTGTGAAGGAACAGCTCCCACCACAGAAAGAACTGGGCTTTGGGATCACATAGAACTGATTTCTAGTCCCAACCTTGCCTCTTACAAGTTATTTGTTCTGGGCAAAGCCGCTTAATCGCTTGACACTTCATCTGTAAAAACAGGATGAACACCTGTTCTATGGGATTGTTGTGATTAATGAACCAATATTTGTAAAGCTCCTGGTACAAAGGGAATAACAATGGTTATCTCCTTCTTCTGCTGGGACCAGATTACGATTTCATCACTTCTTGAGCTGAGATGTCTTTTAGGAGAATTCCCACCTCAAAAATCAGGACTGTTTCCAAGCCTGTGCCAGTTACTATACCACTTGTACTCAGTTCCAGCCCACCTTTCCACCCTCTGCTCTGTGAAGCTGGGGCCGGGACCCTGTGAACTACAGCTTCCCTCTCCCAGCTGTTCGATGCTGTGAATAGGTAGGGGCGGGGCGAGGGTGGGTACTGACTGGCAGGCAGTTTGCTCACTGCTTTCAGTGCTGCTCTAGGGCTGCACCTCACTCAGCATCACGGGTGGTTCCAGTTTCCAGCTTCATCCAGCGCTCCCAGCACCAGCCTCATCAGGCCCCATGAAGTGCCCTCCCCTCAGATAGCTGAGCCCCTGCCCCATGGACTTCCCCTTCTGAGCTCCTGAGTCTTCCAGAAGCAGAAGGGAAGTGCTGCTTCCCCAGAGGGCTGAGCCCCAGCTCTACAGGGTCCGTCCTCCTGAGAACCCCAACCTTTGCCTTTGTATCCTCCCCCTTTTCCCTTGGCGTCCCTGTGCTGTTCCCACTGTGCTTTCATAGACACCCCTGCCCACTGAAGCCATTTTCTCTATTAAATTCTCTCTGTTGAAATGCCTCACGTGATTTCTGTTTTCCCTGCAAGACTGGTCATTACAGGGACCCCATGTCCCAGTTTGCCTAGACTATCCTGATTTATACTAGTTTCCCTGCCATCTTATCTTGTTTAGCGTTTGTCCCAAACACAATTGTCTTGGTTTCCGTGAGACCACTGGAGACACAGTTGTCCCCTTTGACAGGCCACATGGCAAGGGCTTGAAGCTCATGCATATATTAGGCTTCTAATGCAGATTTCTATTGTTCCTCTTTGATCTAGAGCCATATTTGTCATCTCTACTTTGGAACAAGCATTCCCATTGGCTTTAAAGGGGGGCTTCCAGAACACAGCTTAGTACTGGAGCTACAAAAGCATTGCTCATGCAACCTCCATCTTGTAATTCTACAAATTAGCCCATGAGTGGCTATCTCCATGCTCCCTTCCTAGCCCAATCTAGGGAAGTGACCTGTCCCACTTAAAAGGCTTTATATGCAAAGACTTTATTTTGAAATTTTTTTACAAGCATTCCCATTGGCTTTAAAGGGGGGCTTCCAGAACACAGCTTAGTACTGGAGCTACAAAAGCATTGCTCATGCAACCTCCATCTTGTAATTCTACAAATTAGCCCATGAGTGGCTATCTCCATGCTCCCTTCCTAGCCCAATCTAGGGAAGTGACCTGTCCCACTTAAAAGGCTTTATATGCAAAGACTTTATTTTGAAATTTTTTTCACACCGTGGTCTCATTTCCTATGCAATCCTAAAATGACTGGAATCAGCGCTGTTCCTGAGTCTTTGATGAAGGTATTCTCTTCGCTTGGAATAACATTCTCCTTCTTTTCAAACTCCTCATGGATTATCCTCTCTTCTGCTCAAGTATCACCATCTCCTTGAACCCTTCCCCCACAGCGAGTGTCTCTGCTCTCTTACAAACCCATTCCATGTAATTCTCTGACTCACTTTTGGCACTTGATCACTTCTTATTGGGCTTGGTATCTCTTACATTGGGATCTTATATTGCTATAACTTTAAATGCATCCTTAACATGTCAATCTGATCAAATGCTAAGTTCCTTGATAGAACTGCCTATACTTCATCTTTGAATCCCTCACAGCACATATCAGTCTTTTTATTTCCACTCTAGTAACATGAAACTTCTTCTACCGAGTCCCTTTACATCCATCCCTCGCGCCTTCCAAACTCAGACATGTCACCGGATATTTCTGTTCACGTTTTCCTCTGCTTGGAGTTCTTGGCCCCTTCACCCAACTTATCCCTCCAGCCTCCTCCTGCAGAAGCTTCCTCTAATACTGCAGGCTGAGCTAAGTCCCCTCCTTCTCTACTACCACCGTGCCCTGTCCCAGCCCCTAGCGCTGCACCTACCACATTATACTGAAATCGCTTCTTAGATGCCTGTCTCTTCTGATGGTCTTCTCTAGAAGCTCCAAGGATAAATGATGTGTCTTGTGTACCTCTGTACTCACAGGACGTAACATAATGCCTGTCACATAGGAGGGACTTGATAAATGTGTGTTGACCTTAACTTAATACATTTTTGCTGAATGATTGAATGACATCGATGCAGCAAATCCGTGAGCTGCCATTTTTCTCCCCTGGACACATGTTTATCTCCTTCTTCCCCTGCCAAAACCCCAACGATTGCTTCACTGTGCTGTATAATCTTTCTGTCAGGTCTCTGACACACAAAACACATGTAATCATTCCATTATGAGGCCTGGCACTAAGTTTAAGCTGAGTGTACAGATTTATTAGATCTTGTACCAGGAAACCAGTGAGGCAGAGAGTTTAGGAGGATTTCCAAAGGGGATGTAAAATGTTCATGAGCCCTTGTACTTCGAGGCAATTCTATGCTCCCGTGGGGGCCTCAACTGTCCTTGCAGATTGTGTTTCTCCATCTTCCTTTAAAATATGCAGGCAGGCGACTGCTGTGGACTGACATGTAAAGGAAAGCAAGGGTCAAGGGCAACGAGCAACCTGCATATTCATCGCTCGTCATCGCCCCACTTCATGACTAGCATGCCCTGCACTATTACTCACTGTTTCTGTGCAAAGACAAGTCACACACAGTTCAGACAACCTGTTACTCCAAAGTGCACTTTGCACACTGGCTAGTTTGCTCTGCTGATATGATTGTGAGTACTGGGTGCAGACAACACCCAGTGGGCGCTCTGGCGGTCCCCAAGTGTTTGCTGTCCCTGCTTCCCCAGGAATGTGTCCTTTGCAGACCCTCTCCAAACTTTAAGGCTCAATTTAAATCCCACCTCCTCTAAAAAGCTTCATCAACCATTCTGGCCTCTAGGACTCTCTCTTAAAGCTCCAAAGATGAATGGCTCCCAGTGTAGTGCTTCATGGCATTGTCTTAAAAAAGAGTTTAGTGTAAAGAGCCCTGGACTGGGGTTTATAAAGCTCACATACCGGTTCCAGGTCCCTTTGTGACGTTGGCTAAATCACTTCACATTTCTGAGTATTTCTCCCCAACCTCCTCTCGTTTCCCTCCTCCCCCACTGCTCCTTCTTCTTCCTCCTCCTCCTATATTTTCTTTCCCTCATCCTTTTCCTTCTCCCCTTTATTCTTTTCCTCCTCCTGCTTCCTCCTCTTCTAGGAGATGGGACAAAATAACACCTGTCATGCCGTGTCTCCAGTTTTATGGGGAGGATCTCTTTGACATGTGTGTGAAAACGTGGCGGAGACTACAGAGTGTATGAGAGCTAAGGTGGTGATTGGAAAGGAAGGGATGTCGATGCTTTTATTTCATAGACCCTGGCTGCCTTCAGGAGGAAGGTGGCAGCAGGAGGCAAAGTCCGGTTGCAAAAGGCCAAACAAATTTGGGAAGAATGAATTCCAGAGATGGAGGCCAAGTTTGAATTCAATGAGTATCACTGACAAAGCATTCGTTAAGGGGGCCTGAAACCAAAGGACGGATCATCCATACGGTGGCCAAACCCTAGGAGCAACCACAGCAATTGCTGATTCCAGTATAGTTAACTTAACAAGCATCACTGAGTACCATACACTGTGAAAGGCACCAGAGAGGCAGTGGTGGAGAAGGCACAGTCCTTGTCCTTACTAGAGTTTCCAATCTACTGGGGAAGACAGACAGGTGGACAGGCATGGAAATGCAGAGTGGTAGGTATTATAAAAAGGGGGAGTACAGGGTGCTATTGGAGGATACAGGGGAGCACCAGGCTTGGTCTTGGGAGTTCAAGGAGGTGACATCAGACTCAGGGATGCAGATGGCAAATAAGGAATAAATAATAAGAAGCCTGAGAGCAAGGACCTGAGGCCTCACTTCACTGGAGGGCTTTCCTGTGAAACTGACAAAGCTAAGCTTCAGATCCCCTTACTTGTCCGGGTCCTTTCCAAGACCCTGGCAGGCCTCTAACAATGCACAATATTGTTATGTGATTTTGTACATTCTGAAAAAGTAAGATACTAACTGACATTACTTAAGACTGCCTTTTCTTTCTACTCTGACTTTCCTTCAGTCATCCTTTCCTTCATGTAAGCATGGCTTCCAGGAAGACTCCTACACTCACCTTGCAAAATGACCTTGAAGGTGAAGATCGGAGGTGATACAGGGACATGCATGTGTTCCGAGGTGCCCCCACCAGAAGTATGTGAGTAGAGGGGGGGAAAAAAAAACATGGATGGAGCTGGCAGGTAGTCTATAGGAAATTCTTTCAACTGTACTCACGCTTATATGAGATACCTGATAGAGGTTTTCCTAAATCTTAAAAAATTTACATTACCAATAACAAATTATAAAACTGAAATAAAGTTCCTGAAACTAAAAATGGTAAAAAATAAATTTTGATCAATCATACTGGAGGAAAAGACTAAGTTATCTTTTAATTCTCTCTATACCCAATTTTATTTTTACATGAAATGGTCGTCAAGGAGATTATAGCCAAAAGTGTAGGGACAATCCATTACAGAGGTGTATTAGGTAATTAATTATTAAAAATGTTAAGTTATGATTTAGGATTTTGTGATGTACATGATATTTGTCAGTTCTTTAAAATATATGATTTTTTGTGATTTCTTTTCTCTTTCTAAATAGATATTCACTTTCATACCTAATTTTGTTTTTGTAATTTTGAATTCTTCCTTTTAAGGAGGGCAACCCAAATCCCATAAGCTTCAGGCTTTTCCAAACCTAGATCCACCCTGGTTGACCAGGTATATTCTTGCAACTGGTGGGACTCATTTCTGTTGTAATTGACAGTTCCTCCATAAGTGGTTGTACTTCTTGATCGTTGTGCAAAACCAGTGCCCGAGGCTTGCATCTCTTCTGGGGGCTGTACCCCACTGGCTGAGAGCCCCTGGCTTCCTGAACCCATGAACTGAGCCCTGAGGGAAATCCTCAAAGGCCTGAGGAGCCTAGGGTCCCCAGGAAGGATGTTATCTACTGGGAGGGGTTTGTTGGTGAAGATACCAAAAGGCTGGTTGGGGTGCCAGCTGGCGTAGCCAGGAGAACTGTTTGGGCAAAGTGTCTCAAGTGAAGTGGAGAACATAGAGGGAACCTAGGATAGAATGGGGACAGTATGGGACCTCAAAGGGTAGGAGAAGAGCAAATGCTTGTCAAAATCAGGCAGAGGATGCCTTTGAAGAACTTCAGACCACTCCCAGATGGCAGAGAGATGGGGTCTGCGCAGCACTTGGGGAGGCCGCAGACAACACCTGACACCAGCCTGTGCGCTCACAGAGGGAGGAACAGTCACATTCTCTAGGAGATTAGAGTTGGAGACCCAGGGTAGCAACAGCTCAGGAAAGAATGAGGGAGACAGAGGCGGTAAAGCTCAGTTCACACTGGGATTGGCTGGCTGTTTGCAGAGAAAGATACCCTTCTGTCGCTCTAATTTTGTTCTTTTTGGACAAATACCTGTAATGAGCTTTGGACATTAATAAACTAAAGGGTAAGACCCCTGTGTTAGGGTTCTCCAGACTATCTATCTATCTCTATGTATCTATGTACCTATGCATCTATCTCTATGTATCTATGTATGTATCCATCTATCTACCTAGCTGCCTATCATCATCATCATCATCTTTATCATCTATTTACCTGAAAAGAGGTTTATTATAAGAAATTGACTCACAGGATTATGGAGGCTGAGAAGTCCCAAGATCTGCAGTTGGCAAGCTGAAGACTCAAGACACCTGATGTATAGTTTCAGTCCAAAGGTCTGAGAACCAGAGCACACATGGCATAAGTGCTAGTCTGAAAGCTGGCAGGCTGGAGACCCACGAAGAGTCAATGTTTCAGTTCAAGTTTGAAGGCAGGAAAAGACCAATGTCGCAACTCAAATGGTCAAAGCAGGAGGAGTTCCCTCTTACTCAGCCTTTCTCTTCTAGTCAAGTCTTCACCTAACCAGATGAGGCCTACCCACACTGGGGAGAGCAATCTGCTTTACTCAGCCTAAGGATTCAAACGTTAATCTCATCCAGAAATAGCCTCACAGATACACCAGAATACTGTTTGGTCAAATGTCTGGGCATCCTGTAGCCCAGGCACATTCACACATAAAATTAACTATCACAACTCCATCCCCTGTTTGTTTTATCTCCTGGAAAGTGTTAACAGGTAGAAGAAAATGAGGGAAAATGTAAAACTGGTCTTTTAGGGCCTGGAGAAACAGAGAATACCCTGTCTCACCCTTTAACAAGAATGATATCAATCAGTGTAGGTATAGTGAAGACTGGGTAGGAGCAGGGGTTACTTCTGGGGATGTTTTGTATCCCAAACACAAGTAATTCTTCTAATTTTTACTATTTCTTGATTGATTCTTATTTTCTCAATTGGACTTAAAGTTCTCTTAGGGCAAGAACTGCCCCCCGCAACCATACCTTCCTTCCCCGCCCCAACCCCCCGAACACACACACCCCATCCACCCAAGGCTGAGCTGACTAAATGCTGAGTAATTCACAGACAATGCCCCTAGGTCTCAAGAGCATGGTTTCCTGAAATATCTGTTGTGCTCTTTAAGGAAGAATAGTTTCCTTCTTTTAGAATAGTCTAGAACTCTATTCTATCGAGGGTGTATAAAATATTTAAAGACCCTAAAACAGCTAATTTCTACAATAAGGAGTAAAATTAAACAAATCCACAAACGCATCGCAAAAGCAATCCTTCCTTAAATGAGGTCTCACATCTCATCACAGTGATTCATACAGAATAGTGTCTAAACCTGGATCGCTACACCAGGAGCAGAAATTCAAACAAGCTCATAAGAAATTCAAATACATAATTTGTGAGATAAGTATTACCTATTTTAGCAAAGGAAGAAGAGTTTAACCAAAACACATGACTACACTTGATTATATTGAGTATTAATCTAAACAAACCCTAATTTTAATAATTTTACATTTTTCCTGCTGAAGTAAGGAAAAATGTGTAGATACATGGCATATATGCCATTTTAAAAATTATCATGACCATATATCTTTAATTTTTTCATCTTATTTTTGACATGGCTGTATTTTTAAATCCCTAATCAAAACAAGGACATTGAGATGAGACTTCTATTCCATGCCTTTTAGATATTATACATTGAAAAAATTAAGTATTGAAGCTACTCTACAGGTGACTCTGCTCTGTACTTAGCAGAAGAAAAATTATTTGGAAAAATGAAGTTGAGGGCCCTCAGCTTGGGAAGTTACCAAGTGAAATCTTTATGTTCATGTTCAAAAACAGAAAATCAAAGACTTTGGATTCTGTGTGAAGCATAAGTCTCAGAGTAACTCAGTGCCTCCAAAATCACATCTGGGCACTTAAATTTTAAGAGCTTAAAAGGAAGTCATGTGGAAATTCTTCTGAATGGAGTCATAGACACTTGGTTTCTGAGGAGTGATCTTTGATCAGCGCAGGTAGACGTTACTAAGAACTTGGAACGATGGGGTATAAACATCGTGTTCTGAACCCCCTTCTGGGAGCAGGATCATGTCTACACTGTGTCACTGGGCAGTGGGATGACATGCATGGGGAAGAATGGGACTCTGATCCCAAATGGCCAATGTTAGAAAGTGTCCCTCTATTCTGACTCAGGCTGTCCCTTGACCATCAGCCCTGACTGGTCTCCTACAGTCCTGACCTCACTCTCTATTGGCCGCCCTCTGTCCACTCAGAGCTGACCTCAGTGAGTCCATCCTGAAGCTGGCCTGCATACACTCTTCTTGCTGGACGGTCTGCTCTTAGGAGGCTCTGATGACCTCAGCAGCAGTCCTCTGCTGGAGGGTCCTAGCCCTTCCTGACAGTGCAGTGCCCCACTATGGATGGGAATTTGGAGTACTGTTTTGTCAAGAAAAAAGTTGAATTAAAGGCCTTCCTTGCTTCCCTATTTTCCCCACATAATGACATGGATACTGCCCCACAACAGCCTGAGATTGCCCACATCAGTGCACTTGGGCATTTCCTGGCCCCTTCTTGATGTGGCTGAGTTTGTGGTCACAGGAAAACAAAAAGAAATGAAATAACACTCTACAGCACTCCCTGTGGTTGGTTCCCTTCTTGCTGCTCCCATCCAAAGAGCTTTGCTAAATGAAAAATCCCAGAACATTAGGCTTTGATGGGACTCTTGAGATTTTATTAACTCTCTAAGTTTATAATTTAGAATACTGAAACCAAGAGAGAGAAATTTTCTAAAGTTGGAAGGCTAGTGACCGGCTGAGCTGGCCCTGGAATCCTGGTCTGGGTGATTCCCTGCCCAGTGTTCCCTCTACTCCAAAGGCTGCACCTTCAAAGAGTTGTTGCCTTAAAAGCATCATCAAACCAACTTTGAACATTCACATTCTTAATGAGCAAGGTACTGGCCAAAATGTCCCTTTGCTCAAGGACTTGAGAACTGTTCTGTGGTCTCTCCACTAGGTAATTTGCTCAGAGGAATGCTTTGTCTTCCAACAGATGGAGAGATGGATGACTGATGTCCAGGCTGGGGGCGAAGCATCTACAGGTACTGCTTATGCAAAACCACAGTAGGCAGAAACCTCTAGCTTATTTTTCACCTCCTCCCCCTTTCAAATAACTATATTTGTATTTCTAATACATGAAACAGTTAACTCTGTAGAAGGAGAGTTAGAGACGGTACCTAATCCCAGCTTGATGCAATTACTTTAACATGAATTTAAAATAAAATTAAAGTTAACAGTTTAAACTGATGTTTGAGGGTTTTAAAAAGATTTAGTTTCCTTTGGAACCACTGTGTTATTTGATCCAGTACAATCTTTTTGAGCATAACATCTTTACCCAAGTACCATTACTACTAGATTATGCCCATAGGTTGAGTTACAAATGTCTAAGAATCTTAAAATTATTAAGCTCAGATTAGAGTGTTCAAAGACTACAGTGTTATTTTAGTCTCCTGCCATATCCTCCATTTACTATAAACTTGTTATATTGGCATTCAAATAAAATGTCATAAAGCAAGTATGTAAGGAGGTGTTTGGGGTTTGTTTCAGGCTTCTGCGAGCCAAGTTTGCATGGCAACCAAGATGTATAACAGAAACATTCAAATGGTCTTCATAAAAAGAAATGCTGAGCAGAGCTCAAGAGTGGGGCAACTTCTAAGTTGGGGCAGACTATCAAAGCTGGTCAGAGCAATGACTGAGGGTCTAGGTAGGGACAGCATGTCACCCAATATTGTCTCAACAGTAGGCATCCCAAGTCCCTCTTTGCTGTAGCTGCCAAGTGCTAATGCATTGGAGGCAAGCCTCTAGAGATGCAGCTGCATGGAATTTGCAGATGTTACAGTTGAAAGGACCCTTAGACGCCATGTTAACCAAACCCCTTGCTTTACAGGAGATAAAATGGAGATCCACAGCTGTGATTTGTTCCCAATCACAGAGGTCTGCTTGTCTACTCGTAGCAGAGGCACATAAATATGCTCTTACCCGTTTTCTCTGTTTTAGTGGATTCTCTTTTGTTTTCCTTATAACTGAATTTGCATGAAAAAGGCAAGTGTGGGGACTTCCCTGGTGGTGCAGTGGTTAAGAATCCGCCTGCCAATGCAGGGGACACAGGTTCACGCCCTGGTCCGGGAAGATCCCACGTGCTGAGGAGCAACTAAGCCCGTGCACCACAACTACTGAGCCTGTGCTCTAGAGCCCGTGAGCCACAACTACTGAAGCCCGCGTGCCTAGAGCCCATGCTCTGCAACAAGAGAAGCCACCGCAATGAGAAGCCCGCGCACCGCAACGAAGAGTAGCCCCCACTCGCCGCAACTAGAGAAAAGCCCGCGAGCAGCAACGAAGACCCAACGCAGCCAAAAATAAACAAAAAAATTTTAAAAAGCCAGTGTGGATGCAAAAGGCTTGCATTTGGACATTGCCTAGATGGTTTTGGTGACAGAGCCAGCAGGATCTCTTCTACCCACCAAACTGGCCTGCCCCTCCTTCAACTGCAGACACTGATATCCACTACCCTAGTTTCTATTCCAGTAATCAAAAGTACATATTGGCGTCCCTCTTTACTCTTAGCTTGTTAAGAACCCTGGCAAAGTATATTTGTCATGAAGCTGCAAATCCAGATGGCTCTGCAGTACAATGGAGTGGAAGGTCTCTTAACTGACCTCCTTTTAACCAATTGACCAGTTTAATGAACACCCTTCATTTCCTGTTTTCATTTGTAATTTTCACCAATCTTTAATTATGGAAAATGTTAAACGCATTCAAAAGCAAACCGAAAAGTATAATGAACTCCCAAGTGTCCCTAGAAGTAGGATTGCTGAATCAAAGGTTTCATGCACATGTAATCATGCTGGATATCACCAATTCCTCCTCTCCGTGGGGCTAATTTACATCCCCATCAACAACAACATGAGAGTGCCAATCTCCCCAGCCTCAACAACTGCGTATGTTGTCAGTAATTGGGATTTTGGCCAATATAATACGTGAGAAATGGCATATTTCCCTGTAGCTTGAGTATGCATTTTCTTACAATGAGTGAGGTTAAACATTTTTCCGTATGGGTTACGAACCATTTGTATTTCTTTTCTATGAACTGTGTGCTCATACTTCTAGACAATTTTTCTATAGGGTTGTTAAAATTTTTATTTTCTCTTTCAGCTGTTCTTTCTATATTATGTTAATCAATATAAAATTGACATTTTTGAACATTGACAAGTGAAGAGTTTTGCATGGTTGAACCCTAGCATTAGGTATATAATCCTTGTGTGATATGTGGCCAATATTTGTTTCCTGTCTTTTTTACTTTTCTTATTATTGTCAAGCAAATTATTTTAAAAAATTTTAAGTCATCAAACTAATTTTTTTCCTTATTGCTGTTGGATTTTGAGTCATCACTAGCAAAGTTTTCCCCATGGACATAATATAAGGAATTTACCCTCTCTCCTTTTAGTGCTTATCATGGTTTCATTTTAAAAATTTTTTACATTTTAAATACCTGGTCATTTTAAATATTATCCTGATAATTTATCCCAGCATATGGGGTAAGGAATATATCCAATTTTATCTCTAACCATGTCACTATCCAGTTTTCTCACCACCACTTATTAAAGAGTCCATCCTTCCCCTCCCCAATTTGAGATGCCACCTCTATCATATACTAAATTAAAAAAAAATATTTCTGGAGTTTTAATGTCTTTCTACTGGTCTGCCTATTCATGCACCAGTGTTATACTGCATAATATGTTTCAAATATTTAGTAGGCTAACTTCCTGCATTGCTTCTTTTTTTTAGGGGTTTCCTTACATTCTTCCTTATTTATTCCCCCGAATGAATTTTATAATCAACTCATCTAGTTCTAGGAAAAAAATTTAGTGATTCTCATTTTTCCAGGTTTATTGAGGAATAATTGACAAATAAAATTGTATAAAGTGTATAACAGGATGATGTGATATACACATACATTGTGAAATGATTTCCACAATCAAGCTAACTGACACATCCATCACCTAACACAGTTAACTCTTTTGTCTAAGTTAAAACCTTAGGCCATGCATTGGCACGGTTTATCTAAGTGAAACAATAGGAATTCCAATTAGTGAACCCATATTTTAACTAAAAAGATTTGGCCTTCTATTAAAAGACTGATGACTAAATATATTGTGTCAGCTTGTGTTTTCCAAAGATGGCCGCAAAAATATCTCCCATCCCACACGCTCTTTTGTACAATAGGACCTTGTCACTTCTCCATCAAGAAGTGGAGCCTGTGTCCCCTCCCCCTGAACTTGGGTGGACCTTTGCAACTGCCTCATGGACCTCCACTAAAGGATTTTCATTCTGTAATTGAAGTATCACTGCAATTGTTCCCTACTTCATACATAAAGATTGCTAATTTGGGGACTTCTCCGGTGGTGCAGTGGTTAAGAATCTGCCTGCCAATGCAAGGGACATGGGTTCTACCCCTGGTTTGGAAGGATCCCACATGCCGCGGAGGAACTAGGCCCGTGCGCCACAATTACTGAGCCTGCGCCCTAGAGCCTGTGAGCCACAACTACTGAGCCCACGTGCCGCAACTACTGAAGCCTACGCGCCGCAACAAAGAGTAGCCCCCGCTCACCACAACTAGAGAAAGCCCATGCACAGCAACGAAGACCCAACGCAGCCAAAAATAAATAAATTTATTTTAAAAAAAAAGATTGCTAATTTTATAGAAAGGAAGTTTTCTTGAGAAAATATTCTGATTGATAGTAACTAGTCACTTTTTGTAAGTTAACTGCACATTTTCTCTAACATAATTTTCTTCAGCCCTACATACAGTAACACTGAGGAATATGGAGATGCAAAAAAAAAGATGAGTATGCTTAAACCAGATATTTTCAGAGAATTACAACAATCATAGAAAGGAAGACTAGAGGCCACTGAAAGATTAAGACGTAAGTTTCCAAGCGTCTACATGGTTTTGTTTGGTGCAGCTAAGAGCCTGACATTTTTAAAAAAAACATAAAAACTAAATAAAACATTTTCTGGGGTTTGCCATTCTGGTGATCCTTACCTGAAGTGGAGAGGAAAGCAAGGACATCATCAACATCTACAATAGGTTTGCCACAGAAAATACAGGATACCAGTTAAATGGGAATTTCAGATAAACACAAAATGTTTTTAGTGTATTCCAAATCTTATATAGGACATACTAAAAATATTTTTTGTTTATCTGAAATTCAAATTTAACTAGGTGCCTTAATTTTTTTTATTTTTTATTGAGTAATAATTCATATGACATGAAATTCACCAATTAAAGTATAAAATTTAAGGGTTTTTAGTATATTCACAGTTATACAATTATTACCATAGTCCCTGTTTTGACCACTGTCATCGCTCCAAAAGGAAACGAGTACCTATTAGCAGTTACTTGACATCCGTGCACCCAGCCCGAGGCAAAAACTCATCTACATTTTGTACCATTGATCTATGTTTTGTCTCTATACACTTGCCTAGCTGGACATTTCATATAATTGAATCATATAATCCACGGTGCAGCCTGTATTTTTATTTTCTACATCTGACAGCCCTCGCCCAGATCCAATTGCCTAGAGCAATGAATAATTTTAACCAAAGAGAATATAAAGGGAAAGTAGATTCGCGGCAGCCGATAGGGAAAGTGGCACATGGAGAACCTGGAGGTGCTTCTCCTCACCACATTGGGTCTCTTATCATAGGCACCAAAGCCAAGTGCAGCCAGTCACTCTGGCTAGTTTAAGGACAAACATTCTTTCCTAAAGGAAACCCACAGCAACTCTAGGAGAGCCAGAGAATCAGACCAGCTGCTCTGTAGCCTAGAACGACACCCAGGCACATCACAGAAGAACTTGCAACGGGAATTTCATCACCTCTGTGTCCAGGTGCTGTGGGGCACCCCACAGACCCTGCACCAGGGATGCTGTTGCTAGGACCTCTGCCATCACTGCATCTGAAAGCCTTGTGTCTCCACTGGGCTCTACTAGCCTCCCAGTGCAGGAAGAGATTCCACACTGGACTTCCTCTTCACCAGCATGCAAAAGATGGGGCAAAAACGGATTTCAAGAACAAGTCCATCTCTCATTCTTGCAGCCTGGGTGGTGAGTACAATCGATGGCAATTGGGGTCCCATTCCTGTGCCCTGGCTGCATGAAGACTAGAAAAATTAGTTTTTAGCTCCTACCTTGGGGAGGCAGGACCCATAATGTGGGAAAAATACCAAACTACGAGAGAGACTTTCTAAAGATTCAGGGCCACCATAAATATGACATGGATCCACCACAACCACACTGACCATCTCTTTTCCCTGCTTTGCTTGGGAAGATGTTGAAATGACTGCTGGCACCAGAAAGGTGAAGTTGGGTAAGAGAATGATGCCAGGCAACTCTCTGAAGCAGAGGATCCAGGGCCCTTGGAAGTGAGAAAACATCTGCGGCCCAAGAATACTGGGACATTTATGATGCCTATAGTTCCTAGACACTCTTATTTTTGGAATCTCCACCTCAGTATAACAAATGTATTAAAATTCACCCACATGCCCTATTAAATATAAATGTTGCCCATACATTTTTTGGAAATTCCTTCATAATTTTCCTTTTAAAACTATTTTTGTTTCAGGTAGTTTATTACATTTAAAAATTATAATGATTAATTCACAAGCATCACACAAGCTCAGGAATTCTTACAAAATAAGAAAATTGAACACACAATTCCTTTCAAGGATTATTTTTACTAATATCAAATTTAACAATGAAAACATTTGGCATCATGTGACATTTTCCAGACATCCATTAACAAACCATTACTTTTGATCTTTCAGTTTTCTATTTGTCCTTTGGATACAAATAATAATTTCATGCTTCAACCTTTTACAAGGAGCATTGAAACGCTTAATGGCTAAAACAACACTGGGAGGATATTCCTATATAAAATTATCTGTGGGATTTGTTGGATAGTTTAACAAAATCCAAGATGAGAGAATAGCATCAACTGCAAACCAAGGCTACAGATAGTCCTGGCTGAGGCTTTTCTCAAACGGCTGACCCCCTTTCTCCCTCCTCTGGTCTTTGGATACAGAAAACCCCATCTGGACTGTACCTTCAAGGGCAAAGACAATTCTCAGCCAAGATGGAAAGGGACTTGAAGGGGGTTTACTCACATTGCATCAATAAAAAGGAAAAAAAGGGCTAGAAAGAGATGTCCACTTTAAGCCCGAGAAAGGTTGGAAGAAGCTTGCAAATACACTGTAGAAATAGATGAGGATAAGTTGATGATAATAGATGAGAGAAAAAAGGGACACCACACGCAAAAGAAAGACAAAAGATACAGTCAAGATGATCTCAGAGATGAGATGTTCAAACAACAGAATGAGATGAAAAGGGAGTTTTTAGAGCTAAAACAAACCAAGGACCAAAACACCACTTGACACTAATTAATTATATATTCTATATCACAGAAAATATAATTAATTAGAAACAGATTGTAACAGAGTTGACTACTTAAAACTGAATTGCTGGCACATAGGAAAGGACTGAAATAATCTTAATGAATATGGAGGGGGAAAAAGGATTAAGATACTAAAGCAATTAGTAATGGGGTGGTATGGTCTGACCTAAAGATGACTGGAGTCTCTGAAGTGAAGAATCCCATAAATAAAACAATAAACTGAAGTTCTAATACATAAAAAATTCAAAGGACTGAGGAAATATTGAGTCTATGGACTGGAAGTCACATTATCTGTGAAGAAAAACAAATACAGAACAACTGAATCTATGCCATAGCCAACTGAGGTAATGGATTTCATGGAAGCATCAAAAACTAGAAACATAAGATAACAGAATTAAAACAAACAAATATATGTGTGTGTATGTATATTATATTTATATTATACTAATACATGTAAATAAAATAATCTATTAAAGTTTTATAGATTGGGTCACAAAAACTAAATCCAAACATATATTGCATACAAAAGAAGCCTCTAAAACAGATTACAGAAATATTAAAAGTAAAAGGATAAACAAAAGCACAGTGTGGAAACACTACACCCAAGTTATAAAGGAATTCTCCCATGTTTTTGTCTATACTTGTATAGTTTCATTTTTTTACATTTAGGTTTCTGATTCATTTGAAACTACTCGTGTATACGGTGAAAATGGATCTGGTTTTACGTTTTTATAAATGACTCTCCAATTTTCCCAACAACATGATATAAAAAGTTCACCTTTGCCCCAGTGAGCCCAGGAACCACCATTATCATATTCTAGATTACAATACGTAGCATACGTGGTTCCATTTGTTTCTGGACTTTCTATTCTTGCCATTGATTTTTATGTCTATTCATGCACAATTACCATACTGCTTTAATTATCAAGGTTTTGTAATATGTTTAGATATCTGGAGGGCTAGTCCCCTCTCATAACTCTTCCTTTTCACTGCTTTCCTAGTTATTTTGCATGTGTGTTTTTTCACACAAATTTTGGTATCAACTTGCCTAGTTCTAGACAAGGCTGATTGGGATTACATCCATTTTATAGATTAATTTAGAAAGAACTAAAATCTTGATGCCATCGAGATGTTCTGAGCAAAAACAAGCAGTATCTCTCCATTTACTCAAGACTACTTTTGTATCTTTCAGGCGCTATTACAGCTTTTTAAATACATGATTTGAACACTTCTTCCCAAATCTATTTCTAAGTATTTCGTATTTTTTGCTGTTATTATAGATGGGTTTTCTCCTTCATTATATCTTGTAGCTGGTTATTATTTATACGTGTGAAATTTACTGAATTCTTTAGATAACAAAGCATCTCAGAACACAGTGTGCTGAGTTCTATCCTACACCTACACCATCCCCATTACTTCATGAGCTGGTAATTATCATCACTGAGTCCACGTGGGGAAAGAGTTGATTGAGCTAGAGTTCCAGGTTAGGGCACAGGACTGGCTCAGCAGTCATTTATTTGTCCTGGTCACATCAATCTCTACAACCCAGAGGAAGGCACATGTGGCGATGGTAAGCTATGATCTTTGATTGTGTACTATCTGACCTGCTTCTCAGAGGATATGAAGTCCAAGAGTATTCTTCTCAATGCATCAGTACTAAAATGTCATTAGCATAAACTTAGCCTGGACTTTGTTCTATGGGACTCTTTGACATTTTAACGTCAGTGAAGTTTCCTGTATTGGCTTCCTATTGCTGGTGTAACTACCATCAATTTAGAGGTTTACAGCCACACACATTCATTCCTGTATTCTATATATAGATTAGAAAGTTCAACATGGGTCTCACTTGCCTAAGATCAAGGTGTCCACAGGGCTACATTCCTTCTGGAGGTTTCAGGAGAGAACCCACTTCTTTCCCTTTTTCAGATCCTAGAGGCCACCTATATTCCTTAGCTCATGGCCCCTTCCTCTGTCTTCAAAGCCATCACTCCAGCCGTTGGTTTTGTGTTTACATTTCCTATTTCTGACTTTGAAGCTTTTGCTTCCCTGTTATAAAGACCCTGGTAATTACACTGGGTCCACCCAGATAATACAGCATAATCTCCTCATATCAAGATCCTTAATTTAGTTACACCTGCAAAGTTCTTTTTGCCATGTAAAGAAACATATTCACAGGTTCTGGGAATTAGAATGTGGATATCTTTGGGGGCCATCATTCTGTCCACCATATTTTTTGTATGAATTTTTTCTATAATTTCATGGTTGTTGGACTATCTAGGTAAACTGTTTAGATCCCTACTGGGAAGCAAAGGAGTGTAGGAAGGAACCCAGACTTGAGTCTCATAGACCTAGATTTGAGCCCTGACTCTGCCTGACTAGCTGTGTGACCTTGTGGAAGTTAATTTTTTTAAGCCTCATTTTCTTCATCTACAAAATTAAATACATAATAACAGTGTCTACTTCTTAAGGTTGATGAAAGAAATAAATGAATTGAAAATGTAAAATATTTAACTCAATGCCTGGCACATAGTAAGCACTCAAAATCTGTTAGCCGTGGCCTACTGACACTTCAAGAAACAAAATGACTTTTAATGGTGCTGCACTGATAGCCTATTTAACTTATTTGGCCTTTTTTGGATTTCAAATAAGTAAACCAATTTTTCGATAACCCAAACTGGTCCCTGGCTTTACCAGTCAAAAGAGGGCATACCATCCAAGAATCAGTTTATCAACGCCGGCACACACGCATCCCCCCACCTCCCTGCCCTCAGGAGTGTCATAAATTATTCCAGCGGGTTGGTGAGCTCTGCTGTCCTAAGGCAGCACACGAATAACTAAGCTGCATGGCACTGACGTATTGAAATTGCTGTACTCAGCCTTTCAAGTATTTGTTATGCACTCCTTTAACTATACAAGGAATCATTTAATCGTTACATCTAACCATATTCTAATCTGTTCTAGACCCTGTCCACCTCCCAACAACTGTTCTCCTGGGGCAGCACACTATCAAATAGAGAGACTTTTCATGGTGTGGTCCCAGCTTTTGTTACTCTGTTTTGCAAGTTGAGCTTAGCAAGTCTGTCTGCCAAGGTACCGGCTCCTACATCTGCAATTATAATTGAATCCACACAGTTAGATTTAATCACACAACCTCATATAATACATTGGTTGTCATAGCTTTCCGCTACTTTAAGCGTATTTAGTTTACAAGCTACTGTATTTCTAGTGGCTATCTGGGGCAGAGGATTTTATTGGTAGCTACTGCAACGTCTTCCTTCCAATTTGACTTAGTTGACGTGTATGCACACTTGCAAACCCAAGCAAAAGAGACAAGTTACAGTGGTTTTATCTTCATAGCATTTAAACTCTTCCTGGTTCAATTTTTTTTATTCAGTAAGAGACTTTGAAGGGATTAGCCATAACCTAATCCCTTCTTGACTTACACATAAGACAGACTTGGCCATTATCCAACTCTTAGTGATTGCAGAATTAAATTAGAATGTGGATATCTATTATCTATTAATAGATACAGATGACATATCAGATAGAAGATCTGTTAATCCTGTGTGCCATCATAATTATTATAAATTCTTTTTAGACATATATTTTTGTCCTGATCAGCATTCTCCCAGGATATTTTATTTGGTTAGAACTTAGTAATGGAGTAAAACTCAATTCAGCAAATAGTTATTGAAGGCCATTTCATGGTACTATGATCCTCTAGTTTGCCTAAGGATTCCCAACAAACCATCCTGATAATTTTTCTCATTGAGTTGGGTTGGCATACAGTAAAGATGCTAGCTTGGTACAATGGACTCAGGTGGTCAGAAGACCATTTCAGTGTAGCAGCAGAGCTAATTCCTAGCCTGCCTCACTCATCTTCCTAAGCCATAGCCCCCACTGTATATCTCATCTCCCTTTTCATCTCCCGTAAGCCACTCAGTTTAGTGGTTTGGACCTGCTTCCTGGATGAGCCTCCATTTCTGCCTCCTGCTCCCATCTGAATCCAATGTCCACTTGTCCAGTAAGGGCTTTCCTCCACTGGAACAGGAACTCCCAGCTCAGAGATGTCACTATTTGCTCCCTCTCCCTCATTTGGATTGTCTTCCATGCATCTAGTCAGCAAGTTTGACAGCGGCATTTATTTTGATGTCCCCAGAAACCCAATAAAACTCAGATAACATCCTGTGCAGACTGCAAACCTGGTCTTATTTCCTGTGAGGATAGATGAACCCTGCAGAGACTCTTATGAGCAGTAGGGACTTAAAGTGACCCCAGAGCCTCCAAAAGCTCAGTACAGACCTTGAATATATTCTTTTATTTTCATCTTGTTTTTTTCTACATTCTGTATCCTGACTTGGAGGCAAGCAAGATGCTATACATCCCCTTAATAGCACTTCAAAACTGACTTAACCTTTCAGTATGACTCAATAGAGGAAATACTTAGAGCATCTGTGTTAAAGTGCTAATGCTGAAGATATTTTAAAAATACAAAAATAAAGGAAGGTTATATTCACACCTGATTTCAACTGAAATGGAAAGTGTAAAGTTACTATGGATACTATTTAGGTAAAAAGAGAAATATAATAATTGTGCCATACACAAATACAGAACATTGAAAGATGAAAACCATCATTCAAATTCAATAGCAAATATAATTGGGACAAGACTTCTGTAAGAAAAAGGAAGTTGCTGGTTGTATTTAAAACGCACAAGCAACTATCTATTGCTTACGTGAGATACAGTTAAAGTTCTGGGACCTATAAAGAACCCAAGTGAATGTGTGGTCAGAGATCAGTTATAACTATGTGCATGTAGACAATGTCGACCCGGTAGATGTGGCAGTAGATACAGTTACACATAAAGATCCAGCTATTCACATAGACAGAGAAGCTGATGGTTTTCTCTGGGAATGAATAAAATCCATAGCAAAATACTTGCAGAGAGACAATCACGGCCAAAGACATGGTAAGAACATGCGCACTAAGTGTTTGTCCTCTTACTGCCACAAGGAAATGAAACTGAGGAGGAATGTGACAAGTAAGCCTTCCTGAAGTTTGTTGTCAGGCAAGAGTGATGCCTGTTCAACAGTAACTACGGTACTAATCTATGCACTTTGGGTTAACATAGGTAACAAGAAGCAGAGACCTGCTAGTAATTTCCCAGTGGTTCAGATTCCAGGATTTTCTGTGATGGAAAGAGATGTTTGGTGATCCGGGGTATCAAGCAAAGATACACAAACAGCCTCTGACGGCAAGATATAGCCACCAGAACTTCCCTAAATCGTTACTAAACAGTATTTTAAAGATTTCACAGAAAACATTGTAAACGCTATTAGTAACTTCTGTAACACTGACTACATTGTCAAAAATACAGGATTGGGGCTTCCCTGGTGGCGCAGTGGTTGAGAGTCTGCCTGCCGACGCGGGGGGCACGGGTTCGTGCCCCGGTCCGGGAAGATCCCACATGCTGCGGAGCGGCTGGGCCCGTGAGCCATGGCCGCTGGGCCTGCGCGTCCGGAGCCTGTGCTCCACAATGGGAGAAGCCACAACAGTGAGAGGCCTGCGTATCACAAAAAAAAAAAAAAAAATACAGGATTGTTTTTCTACCAGGTAATAAATCACACAACAAAATTATAAAACTTCACTGTTTAAAAACTTCATTTTGGTTTGACAAAGCAATTAGTATTCTTTCTGAAGTTGAGGTCAACATGTGAAAATGTTGTCTGATTCTGTAAACCAAGATGACAGACTGAATATACTGTGCATACCTTACAAAAACCTAGAAGAGAGAGAGGGCCCATCACGTGGAGTTGCTCAGAGGTTGTTCAGAATGGACTGCCAGCCTCTATTGTAGTCATAGGTGGGGATCCGTTTTCAAAGGAATTAAAGGATGGTTTGCTGACATGACTATCTTCAATATTTTAACTGGAGATGCTTTCTTATGGGTCTAGACATGTAACTATGTCTTCATTGTCTACTAAAGCCAGTTTTGCTTTAGTGCAGCTAGGATATTGAAGAGATGTCTTTGAATCAATAAAAGTGTCTAAAGGTGAGAATGGGGAAAATGAAACCATTTGCACCAGTTAACAAAAATACTTGATCCAACTGCCAACCTCTCACTTAGCATTAAGCATTTGGACCACGAAGCCTTTGCCCATTGTTCCTTTTCCCGGCATTCTTCCCCAAGGTTTGCACAGGCTCTCTGATATATCATCTGCATGTCTACACAGGTCCCTGGGTGAGCTATCGTGAGGAATTTGGGGTATGGGTACAAAGTGGACAAATTCTGCCTGTCCATCAGCTGAGACCCAATGTGAGGGTTTGTCATTTTCACACGTGTTGAACTTAGCATTTCTGACAGCTGAAGAAACCTTGGTACCTGTGCAACTGTAATATCCTAGCAATTCCATAATGAAATTCACATGGAATCTCCCAACCCAGCCAGATTTGTGTCAGCTTTCTTAACATGTTCCAGTTGCATGAAATACTAATTAAAGGCACTCATTGTTAACTGATATAAATAGTCCCCACTTAGCCCATTATAGGTATGGGCTGTAAAACAAACAATTACGTGACAGATGATACATGTGAACATACAGAAATTCTGTAATGACATTTCTATAACACTGTAACCTCTTCAACTACCAGATGGTCCACATTAGAAGCTAAAAGGGTGCTGATTGCGAAGGTGACGCACCCTCCAGCTTGAGACTTTTCTTCTAAGAATAGAAAGCACCTCTGAAGGATTTACATTACAAATGGAGTTGAGGCAATGAAATCATTAATGGGAGTTAGTTTTTAACTGTTCCATGTGTTTGGGATTCTGTACCCTGGTGCCAAGCGATAGCATCAGGCTACTTACAAAACTGTGATCTGAGGAGGGGACAAAGCAAGGGAAGCAATTCTGTACCATAGAGCATGTCTCTCTTCAGAAGTAGATAATTTGTCCCTGTGCGCCCAGGTTTGAAAGAGGTTTTGACACAGTGGGAAATTAAGTTTGAAATGTATTCTTTTTCTCCAAAAGGTAAGTCAACTACGTGTCAAAATAATCAATTAATACAATCAGTGATGAACGGCCATGAAAACAATGCTCCTGGCAATCAAATAAATACACAAATTAATTAAATTGTGCCATGGAAAACCATCTCCTACTCTCCTGTCTCTATCTTATTCTCCTAACACAAATTACAGGTATTTCTTCTGAAACACTGACCAAAGAAAGAGTGTGTGACAGCCGAGCCTATCAAACAAGAGACACTGAAATACGCGTTTTAGTTGAAGGGCAACTTTGAGTAAGAGATTGTAAACATTCTATTAAATTACAAATTGTTCATGTACACAAGGAAATGATATCTACATATTCAACCTCTAGTAATTCTGAAAAATGGCATTTTTTCAGAATTACTAAATTCATTATCATGAATTTCTGTTCCTTGCCTCTTTTGATTTGCCAGGTACTGAGTCAAAGGCTTTACAGGATTTATCTTATTTGTTGCTTAAAAGCCTGTAATGCAAATATTGTCATTATTATTAGTCACGTTTTACAGGCAAAGTTACTTAGGCATAGAGAGAGTAAAAACTTGCTCGTATTTTTTTTTTCTTTTAAACATCTTTATTGGGGTATAATTGCTTTACAATGAATGGTGTGTTAGTTTCTGCTTTATAACAAAGTGAATCAGTTATACATATACATATGTTCCCATATGTCTTCCCTCTTGCGTCTCCCTCCCTCCCACCCTCCCTATCCCACCCCTCCAGGCGGTCACAAAGCACCGAGCCGATATCCCTGTGCCATGCTTGCTCGTATTTTTGATTAGCTACTACGAGCTAAGCTCAGTGATGAATGCTGAGGTTACAGAGGTAACGAGCTAGGAACAGCCCTGGTCGAATATACAGTCTGCTGAGGGACATAGTCGTGAAAACATTAGTAACATAAAATTAAACGAAACTGTGCTAAGTGCCACTGAGGGAAACTTCTGAGATTTCTAAGAACACGTAAAAAGGAAGGTGTATCCTCATTTGGTGGGTCAAAACGGATTTGTCTGAAGAAGTACTATTTAATTTGGGACCCAAAGTATGAATAGAAACCAAGCAGGTAAAGGGTGGTAAGAGTTTTCTAGGCAGAGAAATGAGGTTTGGTTTAGTGAGGATGGAAGGACACGTGCATTTGCCAAAAAAGAGAGAGGAAGCCAGAGGGTCTGGAAAAGAAAAAACAGGAAGAGAGGGGAACAAGGCCAGGGTGGGGGTTGGGATGGGGGAGGAAGAAGGCCTGAGCCAGGTCACTGTGGGTTCTGCAGACTTCACCAAGTTTTAAGGACTTCCTCTTGAGAGAAATTGGGAACCACTGGAGCGAGAGTGCTGCAGATGGAATTTGCATTAAAAAATCATCCCCGTGAGGAAACAGGAAAATCTAGAATGTGGAACATTATACTACACAACTGGTCTATTTTCTTTAGAAATTCAACATCACAGAAAAGGTGTATGTGGGCTGTGGGGGGGAAATGGGGGAAAGCATTCTAGATTTTTTTAGAATGTTAAGAGACATAATAATCAAATGCAAAGTATGAGCCTTGATTTGTTCCTTGGCTTCATAAGGAGCAGCTATAACAGAAATTTTAGAGACCATATGGGAAATTTTACTATAGACTTGCGACTAAATTATATTAGGGTATTATTTTTCATTTTCTTAGGTGTGAAAATAGCATTGTGGTTATGTAAGAGCATATCCTTATTTTTTTGGAGATGTTATGTGGAGATGTAATTAGAGACCAAACAGCATGATGTCTGTAATTTTTCTTCTGGAAATTTCAAAGTATGACATACATATACACCTGTGTGTTGTATATATGGTTTTAATTTTATTTTCTTATTCTGTTTGATTTTCTCCATATTTAATTTTTTGGTAATAAGAAGTTAAGGAAAACCACCTAGGTTCTGGGTAAATAGTGGTTGCAGTTGGGTGGCAAGAGGAGATACTGAGATACGAAATAGTGGCTACAGCAGAAACATGGGCAAAGGATGTGGAAATCTTTGACTAAAGGTTTTGCAATAAGGAGGGGAATATATGGATATGTGCAAAAGATAATTAGAAAGTAGAATCAACAGCATTTGGTGAACTGATTAGTTACGAAGGAAAAGGGAGGTGTCAAGGTAACTAAATCCCAGGCGTCTAGATAAACAGTTGGGTGGACGGTTGTACTGGTTACTAATATAGGAAACAATAGCAGAGAAGCAGGTCTGTGGGATACATATTCAAATTCAATTTGGGCATTTTGAGTATGAGTGACCTGGAGACATCGAAGTGGAGATGCTACAGTGGTAGATAGATATGCAGCTCTGGACCACAGAAATGGGCACACACACACACACACACACACACACACACACCCCACGCCCCGATCTGTTAAGGTATGATTTTTTTCTCTAGCTATGTTCTGGAGCCCCAGATCAAACAGGGAAGTTTGGACTCAGCAATGGTTGGGGTTTTACCAAGGAATAACAGAAAATAATGGCAAAAAGTTAAGATATTGTGAGGCGATTAAGAAGTCTGTATGTTGAAGTCAAGCTGTACAGAAAGGGACGTAAAGAAAGAAGAGGCCTGTGGATGGGGGAAAAGTCAATTATTCAGCGGACTGGAAGTCACACTGCAGTTGAATAACAGGTGTAGTGTCATAAGTTGAATAGACAAAACTGGAATAACATGAGAGTTCACGGAGAGTGAAATTTTTGAGAGTCTGAATGGAAGATGATGCTAAGTCTCAGAGCATGACTGTAGAGTCAGTGATACAGCGGGCTGGATTGGAGAAGGAGGCCACTGTTCAGTTAGGATTAGCTTTAGTTGTTTGACACAGAGTATCCTAAACGCCAGTGGCTCAGAACAGAAGATGATTTCTCTCTCCTGTAAAAGAAGTCCAGGGTTAGGTGGTCTAGGGAAGACTGTCATCAGGGTCCTGGGCTCCTATCTTACTGTAATGGACTCCTATTGCTGCCTTAACAAATTATCAAAAACTTAGTGGCATAGAAGAGTACCGTTCTTATTCTACAGTGCTTGCTGTATCCTGGAAGTCCAGCAAGGGCTCACTGGGATAAAATCGAGGTGTCAGCAGGGCTGTGTTCCTTTCTGAAGGATTTAGGGAAGAATCTGTTTCTTCCAGAGGCCACCTGCATTTCTTTTTTTTTTTGCGGTATGCGGGCCTCTCACTGCTGCGGCCACCCCGCCGCGGAGCACAGGCTCCGGACGCGCAGGCCCCGGACGCGCAGGCCCAGCGGCCATGGCTCACGGGCCCAGCCGCTCCGCGGCACGTGGGACCCTCCTGGACCGGGGCACGAACCCGCGTCCCCTGCATCGGCAGGTGGACTCCCACCACTGCACCACCAGGGAAGCCCGCCACCTGCATTTCTTAGCTCATGGCCGTCTTCCTCATCTTCAAAGCCAACAATGGTGGGTTGAGTATGTCTCAGATCTTATCACCCCAACCTCCTCTTCTGCCTCCCTCTTCCACGATTAAGGATACCTGTGATTACATTGGACCCCCTCAAGTAATCTAGAATAATCTCCCATCTCAAGGTACTTAATCACATCTGCAAAATCTCTTGCCATGTAACTGAATATGTACACAGGTTGCAGGGATAGGGATAACGGTTTTGCTTATGGGGAGGGGTGACACTCTTTTGCCTCCCACACTTTCTATTTTTCCAAGCTCATCATATGATTTCCATTCTCAAAACCACTTAAAATGCAAGACAGGGGGCTTGCACTTTAGGTTAGCATGTAGAAAGCAGTGACAGATCATTGCTCACCTCATAAAAGCAAGGAAAATCAAATAAATTACAAAAGTGACATCCTTAAAAGACATAAAAGAGGGATTTCCCTGGTGGCCTAGTGGCCTGGGTTCAATTCCTGGTCAGAAAACTGAGATCCCACAAGCTGCATGGCATGGCCAAAAAAAAAAGAGTTGTGAAAGCAAAGACGTTTACAAAAATTAAATTTCAGTGAGGGTTTCTTAGGTGAGCAGAGATTGGGGGATGTTTTCCACCTTGGGGAAATTTACTCAGTCGGAGCACAGGGTGACGATCACGCTTGATGGAAGAATTCTGCTGGATAAAAAGAGACCAGCAGAGCTTCTTATGTCTGCATGGGCTGGACATATGAGCTGGAATCTGCAGGAGTTTCAAACATAGAGCCACTTTCACCCATGAAAATCTTTCTAAGGGCTAGGCTAGTGAGGAAGGTGGAAGGACTGAACTGAAAAGGCAAAATAAAATTTTCTATAGTCTCTTGAAGCTTAGAAGCCCAAATCATGGAAGATGCCCGAAGTAAACTCTGACATGTCTAACACTCATGAAACTTGAAATGAAAAAAAAATATATCCATTCTAATTAAAACTCCAAACCAGCCCTGACCCAGATCAATTATTTATTGAATAATCAGTCCCCCACTTTATCTGCATAACAAAGAATGGGTAAGCCCTCTCTGAGACAAAAATAATACTAACTCAGTTTTCATAGTTTTCATACACATGTCCAAAATATGCTTAAAAATTGAGATATGAAGGATCAAAATGTGACAAATAAAAATGTGACTGATAAGGAAAAAAACTAAATAATAGAAGTAGACCTACAGATGGTTCACTTGTTGGAACTAACAGACATGGATTTGAAAATGACTGCTATAAACATGCATATAAATTAGAGGATTAATAATATATTAGCAGACAGTGAAATAATGTAAAGAGCTAAAAGACTGCCAACCTAGAATTCAACAATTAGCAGGAAAAAATCCTTCAAAAATAAATGAGGCGAATCGAGGAGAAGATGGCGGAAGAGTTAGACACAGAGATCACCTTCCTCCCCACAAATACATCAGAAATACATCTACACGTGGAACTGCTCCTATAGAACACCCACTGAACGCTGGCAGAAGACCTCAGACTTCCCAAAAGGCAAGAAACTCCCCACGTACCTGGGTAGGGCAAAAGAAAAAAGAGACAAAAGGATAGGGACGGGAGTATGAAGGAGGAACGGTGGGAGGGAGCTGTGAAGGAGGAAAGGTTTCCACACACTAGAAGCCCCTTCACGAGCAGAGACTGCAGGTGGCGGAGGGGGGCCGCTTCGGGGCCACGGAGGAGAGCACAGCAACAGGGGTGCGGGGGGCAAAGCGGAGAGATTCTCGCACGGAGGATCGCTGCCGACCGGCACTCACCAGCCCGAGAGGCTTGTCTGCTCACCTGCCAAGGCGGGCGGGTCTGGGAGCTGAGGCTCGGGCTTCGGTCAGAGCACAGGGAGAGGACTGGGGTTGGCGGCGTGAACACAGCCTGCAGGGGTTAGTGCACCATGGCTAGCCGGGAGGGAGTCCAGGAAAAAGTCTGGACCTGCCAAAGAGGCAAGAGACTTTTTCTTCCCTCTTTGTTTCCTGGTGCGCGAGGAGAGGGGTTAAGAGCGCTGCCTAAAGGAGCTCCAGAGACAGGCGCGAGCCACGGCTAACAGCGCGGACCCCAGAGACGGGCATGAGACCCTAAGGCTGCTTCTGCCGCCACCAAGAAGCCTGTGTGCGAGCACAGGTCACTATCCACACCTCCCCTCCCGGGATCCTGTGCAGCCTGCCACTGCCAGGGTCCCGTGATCCAGGGACAACCTCCCCGGGAGAACGCATGGCGAGCTTCAGGCTGGTGCAACGTCACAACGGCCTCTGCTGCGCAGGCCCGCCCTGCATCCAAACCCCTCCCTCCCCCCTGGCCCGAATGAGCCAGAACCCCCGAATCAGCGGCTCCTTTAACCCCGTCCTGTCTGAGCGAAGAACAGACACCCTTGGCGTCCTACATGCAGAGGCAGGGCCACGTCCAAAGCAGAATCCCGGGAGCTGTGCGAACAAAGAAGAGAAAGAGAAATTTCTCCCAGCAGCCTCAGGAGCAGCGGATTAAATCTCCACAATCAACTCGATGTACCTAACCGTGTGAATGAAAGGCTCTTGGTGCTCCAGCCAGGCATCAGGGCTGTGCCTCTGAGGTGGGAGAGCAAACTTCAGGACACTGGTCCACAAGAGACCTCCCAGCTCCATGTAATATCAAACGGCGAACATCTACCAGAGATCTCCATCTCAACACCAAGACCAAGCTTCACTCAACAACCAGCAAGCTACAGTGCTGGACACCCTATGCCAAACAATTAGCAAGACGGGAACACAGCCCCATCCATTAGCACAGAGGCTGCCTAAAATCATAATAAGGCCAAAGACACCCCAAAACACACCACCAGACATGGACCTGCCCACCAGAAAGACAAGATCCAGCCTCATCCACCAGAACACAGGAACTAGTCCCCTCCA
>NW_020173656.1:1754250-1802696 GCF_003031525.2 Neophocaena asiaeorientalis asiaeorientalis
GGAAGAGGGAAGAGATATGGGAACATATGTATATGTATAACTGATTCACTTTGTTATAAAGCAGAAACTAACACACCGTTGTAAAGCAATTATACTCCAATAAAGATGTAAAGAAAAAATCATTGCCATACCCAAGGTCAATAAATAAATAAATGAGAAATCAGATCTTTTCAGTCAAACGGAGGTCACAGAATTTTCTGCCAACAGATCCAAAGTATATGACATTAAAGGAAGCTCTTATGGCAGCAGGAAAAATGATCCTAGGAGGCAGCACAGAATGGTAAGAAGCAGTGAAAGTCTCCACAAGGGGTCCCAACCTGGGTATAAATAAAGGACTTTTAACTCTTCAATGTCACAAGGTTAACAATGTCTTGTGGTTTTTAAAATATATGTAGAAATACAGTATTTGACCACCACAGGACAAAAGTGAAGAAAGGGGTAAGGAGCGTTGCACTGTTGTAAAGTTTCTGTGTTGTGTAGGAAGCAATAAAGAACCAATTTAAATTATAACGGATTAAGTTAGGGAGGTAAATTGTAAACTCCGAAGTCGCTATTAAATAACACAATGAAAGTGTTAATAAAGAAAATAAAGTGGAACATCAGGCAAAAAAATAGGTACAAAGAACAGATGGGAAAAGGGGGGAAATGGCAAGGTGGTAGACTTGAACCCAAATATATCAGTAGTTACATTAAAAGTAAATGTATTAAACACTCTAATTCAATGGCAATATTGTCATACTGAATAAAAATTTAAAAGACCCAACTTGTATACCGTTACATATATATGGAGACATACTGTAGATATAAGAATACAGATAGGTTGAACACAAAAGAATGGAAAAAGATGTTCTCTGCAGACACTAGGCAAAAGCAAGCTAGAATGACTAAAAAGATTTAAAGGCAAGAAGCATTAATAGAGCTACAAATGGCTTTTATATAATGATAAAAGGGTTGATTTAAGACAGAGACCTAACTATTCTAAATATACATTCATTTAACATGTGGCGCATACTATGTAAGACAAAATTGCCAGAATGAAAAAGAAAAAATTCACAATCATAATTTCAGATGTAAACATACTTTGCTAAGTAAATGACAGAATAAGCCCACAAAAATAAGTGGGTATGGAAGATCTGAACAACACTGCTGATCAATATGACCGAAATGACATTTACAGACACTGCACTCAAGCACTATGAAATAAACATTCTCCAAACTATGCAAGTCTCACCAAGAAGTACACAGTATGCACTCTCACACTGAAATTAAATTAGAAATAAATTACCAAAAAAATCTAGAAAATATACAAACATTTGTAAATTAATTAAGACAATTCTAAACAGTCCATGGGCTGAAGAAGGTTAGGAAATACGTTGACACGGTAATGTTGAAAATACAATATGTTCAAATTTGTGGGACACACCTAAGGCAGTGCTTAGGAAGAGTTATAGTTTTAATGCATATATTAGAAAAGGAGAAAGGTTTATAATTAATGATCTAATATTTCATCTCAAGAAGCTAGAAAGAGGTGAACAAATTTAATCCCCAAAAGTATAAAAAGTGACATGATAAAGATAAGTGCAGAAATTGATGAAACAGAAAATCAACCAATCAAGAAATCAGGTCTTTTGAAAAGATTGATAAAATTGGAAAACCCTAGCAAGACATTTTAAAAAGATAAAATGTGAATACTCTATGTCAGAAATGAAAAGGGAAATATTAGTACAGATCCTAAGTTATGAAAAGGATAATCAGAGGATACTATGAAAAACTTCATACTTTAAAATAGCTTCAATAGCCCCAAACATCATTAGTTCATTGCAGGATAGCAGAAGTAGGAGGGAAAGAAAGGTGTACTTCTCCATTTCATGTAGACTTTCTGGCTGACCACACGTGTACTTCTGCTCACCATTTTTTGGACAGAATGCAGTCAAATGGCACATGTTTTCTGCTATTCTTCACAAAAATGGAGAGGATACACTGGTCCAGCATAGCCTGTGACTGGATGGGTAAATCATTAGCAAATCCAATGGAGTCTCACACTAAATCATATCTTTCCACTTAATTTCTCTCTTTTTTTTAAAATAGATCTTTATTGGAGTATAATTGCTTCACAATACTGTGTTAGTTTCTGTTTTACAACAAACTGAATCAGCCGTATGCATACATATGTCCCCACATCCCCTCCCTCTTGAGCCTCCCTCCCATCCTCCTTATCCCACCCCTCTAGGTCATTGCAAAGCACAGAGCTCATCTCCCTGTGCTATGCTGCTGTTTCCCACTAGCGAAATATTTTACATTTGGTGGTGTATTTATGTCGATGCTACTCTCACTTCGCCCCAGCTTCCCCCTCCCAGCCCTGCCCTCAAGTCCATTTTCTGTCTACATCTTTATTCCTGCCCTGCAACTAGGTTCATCAGTACCATTTTTTTTTTTTTTAGATTCCATACACATGTGTTACCATGCGCTATTTGTTTTTCTCTTTCTGACTTACTTCACTCTGTATGACAGACTCTAGGTCCATCCATGTCCACTTAATCTTTATTAGTTTTACAGGTAATGTTTTGTTTATATAGCTGCTGATTCTTTTTGTTTCACTTTGTTTTCTTGATTCTTTTGTTTCACTTAAATCTGGACATGGAAGAAAGGTGTCTACTGGTTGCCCCCACAGAGGACTCCACATCTGTATGCCAGAGAATATATTCAGAGGTCATTCAATCTAAGCCTTGAATCTGGTCCTCAGCCACCAAGTTCATACACTGAGACTGACAAAACTAGAGTCAAAATCGAACTCAGGCTACCTAATGCCACATGTCGTGCTTTATCCAGTACCTATTCCTGGCTCTTTGGCACTTTTATGAGAAGGAGAGGAGAAGAAAACAAAAGGGAAGGGAAAGAGGAAGGGAAGAGGGTTAGGGAAGAGGAAGGGAAGAAGAAAGCTGAAACCAAGGCACAGAGAGGTTAATTAATTTTCTCAAGGCCACACAGAGCCAGAAATTGCCAACATTTAGCAGTTAGTCTCCAAAGCTCATACTTATGCCCAAAATGCTATGTTCTGAACAGTTATACCAAGAATCACCTCTCAGTGGAAATTCACTGGAATTTTTAATAGGTGCTTCTATTTCTTAACCACAAAGAAGTATTTTTTTAACTTTATATTACGGAAATTTTCAAACAGAAACAAAAGTACAGAGAATTAGTATACTGGATTTTCTGTAATCATCATCCAGCTTAGACAATTACCAACATTTTTCTAAGGGAGAAAATAAGAGAGTCTAATGGAGCAACTTCAGTATAAGGAAGATATTACTGAGAAGGAAAATTGAATTTTTTCACACAGAAGTAGTGTCTTCTGCCAAGGATTGTCACCTCTAAGTACCATATTGAAGGATCACAAATAAATCCTCTTGATAAATCACAAAAGCAGCGAATTGACATGGGGACAGTCTTTTCTTCCACTCAGTTAGGTATGACAGTGAAGTGTCTGGAGGTATCCTCTGCAAGTTAAAATGACTTAGGCGTCGCCTCTCTGGTGCACAATTGACATTTAGAAGTTGAATGTCATAAGGTGAATTTCCAAAAATTGAAAGCAAATCTGCCTTTGTGTATGAACTCCTTCATGATTTTAAAGAAAGTCTCTTGGGCTTATTTGAAAAAAAGTTTTTGACATTTGGAGAATGTATTTTACCTTAAAGTTGGTTTTGACATAAATACTAGAAAGTCCTGTATAATCTTCAATGATGATAGCAACACAAATGGCTTTTTAAAGTTATAACTACACACAAACACACACGCGGTGGAGTCATATCATAAACCTATCTAACTGACATGAATTTGATTATATCTACTTAGAGGGGAAATTCCTCTTACCATCTCCCTATGAATGTATAGCCTTAGGGGAGCCCAAGATGAGAGCTGTAAATATGTTCTACTTTCACATGATCTCAAAGTTGCATGCCATTCAAAATATAAGCATCATGTTTAAAATCTAACGTACAAGGAACCAAAAAAAATGGAATACATTCTCAAGAGAAAAGAAAATCAATTGAGTTCTACTCTGAGATAAACCAGATGTTGGAACTAACAAACAAGGATTTTAATGTCGTTATTATAACTATGCTCAATGAAGTTAAAAAAAAAAAAGCTTTCCTTGAATAAAAATCTCAGCAGAGAAATAATCACAAAACAAAAAAGGAAATTCTAGGCCTGAAAAGTACAGTTTCAGAAATTAAGAAAAAAAATCACTAGATGGATTTAACAGCTGAAAGGACAGGGCAAGGAAGTGTAAGTAAAGTTGAAGACAGGGCAACAGAAATTATCCAAGGTGAAGAACAGAGAGAAAAAAGAAATTTAAAGAACAGGACCCTGGGGACCTCCTAGATAATATCAAACAGTGCAACATACAAACTTGATGAAAGACAGAAATTTGCAGAAACAAGAGGCTAAATGAACACCAAGAATCATAAACCCGAAGAAGCCCATGTTAAGGCACACCAATGTCAAACCATCTAAATTGTTCAGAACAGCTGATTTTAACATATCTCTTTCAGACTCAGACAAATCAATTGGATACAAGATTAGTGAAACCATAGGAAATGTAAACAGTAAAATGAAAAACTTCATCTGATAGATACATATAGAATCCTGCCTACCAGCAAATAAAGAAGAGACATTCTTATTGTCTTCATCTTTCTTTCTCAATATCTAGCATAATGCCTAGCTCATACTAAGTAATTTATCTTTCTCAAGAAGAGTAAGAGAAAGAACTTGCACAGAAGTAATGTTTTCTAAAGAAACAGAATAGACATTATTTTTATGTACACTCAAAATATTTATAAAGATTGAGCACATAGTATGCCAAAAGGACTCCAAATACATAAAAATTTAAGATCATAAAGGATCACATTCTCTATTCATAATTCTGTTGAATTTGAAACTATTTAAAAGATAATTCTAAAATTTATATGCATTAAAATTTTAAAAACACACTATTAAATAATTCATGGGTTTAAGGGGAAAATAATAGTGTAAATAATGAAATATTTAGAACTAAATAACTAAAAAGCACACCATATCAAAACTTGTGGGTTGCAGTAAAGTTTTACTTAGATGTAAATTTATACAGTCAAATGAGTTATTAAAACAATAAAAATTATAGATGCTCAAAAGTGGAATCTATAAAAAAGAACAGGAAACTCAAAGAAACTAGAAATAAAGAAATATTAAAATAAGAGAGAATTTAACAAATAGAAAGCAAATTCAGTATAACAGAAATAATCAACAAGAGAAAATGCTTTCATCTTTAAAAGACAAAGATGGCACGTGTCTAACAAAATGGAATATGGCAAAAAGAAAGAAGGGACAAATAAACAGTATTTAGAACAAAAAAAAAACATTTTTACAGAATCAGGGGAGATATAATAGTCTTAGAGAATTTGTAGGAATAACTTTGTAACATTAATTTGAAAATTTAGATGAAATGAACAACTTTCAAAAAATATGAATGAAAATAATTTACTAAAGACACAACAAACATTTCAATAGACTAATAACCTACTAAAGAAAATGAACCAGTAGTAAGAAATCTCTCTTCCATTGAAACATCAAGCTAAGGCTATTTTAAAAGTAAGACCACCAAATATTCAAGAAAAGGATAATTATTATATTATACAAATTGTTTCAGAATATAGAAAAAGAAAGATATTTCCCCAAGACCTGTTTTGAGCCTAGCATAACCAAGACACAAAAATCTGACAAGAACAGTACCAGAAAATGAAATTATAGACCAGTCTAACTTATGAATTTGAATGTAATGGTCCTGAATTAAATATTAAGTCAAATGCACCAATATGAAAAAATAATACACTATAAACAAATAGAGTTTTTCCCAGAAATACAAGATGATTCAGCGTTAGAAAATCCACTGATATAAATGAGCCCATTAAGGGATTAAAGAGAAAAATTACATGACCGTCTCGTAAGTATAGACAAATCATTTGATAAAGTTTAATATTCAAGAAAATGTTGGTCTAACAGAATGTGAAATTACATCTTTCCTCTCGTCCCTGGATTAGGGATGAGGTCTTAAAGGCATAGAAAAAAGCTATGTTTTAAGTATCTTCACATCCTAAAGCAAGCTGCTCAATCAACCACTCACAAAGGACTTAGAAAGGGGAGAGTCGAATTCCTATTCTGTCAGCGTTAGCATCATCCATCTCGAGGCAATATAAAAGAACATTAACACCGGAGCCTGTGCTCCACAACGGGAGAGGCCACAACAGTGAGAGGCCTGCGTACCACAAAAAAAAAAGAACATTAGAATGTCACTGAGAAGGCTGAAAAGTCAGAGGGTTGTACTGGGCAAAATCTCATACACATGCACTGGGGAGAGGATGAAGGTGCTCATCTCCACCTCAAACCAAATGAGAGGGCCTTCAAAAGAGCCACTTGGAAATTCTAATGTGTCCCTAGATTTGGGGAGTTAGGATTGGTACCTGTCTTGGGATCTTGTCTTGGGAAATCTAAAAGCAAGAAGCTTCATCTGGAGGCACCTTGGGGAGGCAGAGACAGTGCTCCATAGGGGGAGGTCCTGCTCCCCCAGTTTGGTGAGAGCAGGGATGAGTGTGTGCTTCTTATAGGCCATCTCACAGTTCCACAGAAGGGAACGCAGCATGGGCCATCTTAAAAGGAACCCTGTCCAGAAGGACCAATGGAAGTGATGAGGATACCTCTCCTGAGTGGTGGGTCACTGTAAGCCAGCATCCTGAGGTTGGAGTCATAAAAGACTGGGTAGAGAAGGCCTTGCCTGAGTGAAGGAAACTAAACGCAAGAAATCCCGCTGACAGTGCCACGTCAAAGAGTCACAAAAGCACCCCAAGAAAGTGTAGTCAGCTTTTCAACATCCATCATATCCAGAGATTAGCAATGACAAGGAGGACATTTCCTACCATTACGTCTTCTTTCTCCCACCCTACACTAATCCTGGAAAGGCTAAAACACCAACTAGTGGGTCTGAGGAAAGAAGCAATGAGGAAATAGTGAGGAAGCAGCTATGCCCCTTTCTCTCGCTGCAATGTTTGCAGCCTGAGATGGTCCCCATGTGAAGCAGGAGAGTTTTAAATTGGATTAAAGTCTGGAGTTTTATTATGGAACTGGACTTGAATATTTATAACCTTAAAGTAGCTGCAGAACATTTTATTACCTGAGGCAACTGGCAAAACTAAGGATTCTGACCATGAATTCATCCCAGGTAGGAAAGAACTATTTAACAGAGCTAAATTAATCAAGAGTGATGAGGGGAGAAAAAAGAAAATTTATTTCTGCCTGCAGAGCGCTGAATCCAGCCTGTTCAGTAAACTGGTTACCCTAGGAAAAGAAGGTAACTGCCTTAACTTGAGGAAAAGTATCTATTCCAAAGCACAGTGAACACTTTTAATGTGAGACTTTAGAATTGCCCTCATGAAAGCCAAAGAAAAGATCAAGATGATCACCTTCACTGGTTCTATTCATCACTGCCCTGGAACATGTAGCGAATGCAATAAGGCTAGAAACTTTTTTACCTAAGGAATAATAAGTGGAAAGGAAGAGAGAAAGTGTTATTTTCAGACAATGTGATGGTCCATTTAAGAAGCTAACAGAAACACAAACTAAAGTTTAATAAGAGAGGCTAACATACAGAAATAAATAATAATCTTTGATATGGGCTGATTCCATGTTTATATAACAGTCATTAGGTGTATATCTTTTTCTCTACTACTAGAAAGTACTGTTATAGCTGAATTGTATCTACCTACCCCCCAACTCAGGCATTGAAGCTTGAACCTCCAGTAACCCAGAATGTGACTGTATTTGGAGGTAGGACCTTTAAAGAGGTAATTAAGTTAAAATGAGGCTGTTATAATGTACCCTACTCCAATAGGACCAGTGTCCTAAGAAAAAGAGGAGATTAGGATACACACAAAGAGACACCGGGGAGATGCACACACAGATCAAAGACCACATGAGGACACAGGGAAAGGTGACCATGTCTAAGCCAGGGAGAGAGGCCTCAGAAGAAACCAACCCTACCAACACTTTGTTCTTGGACTTCCAGCCTCCAGAACTGTAAGAAAATAAATTTCTGTTGCTTAATCCACCCAGTATGTGGTTTTTTGTTATGGCAGCCCTAGCAAACTCATAGAGTTTTATATATTAGCACTGTCTAATTAAAATATAACAGGAAATAAAATACCCCATTTAGAGTTGCAACAAAATTACAAAGCACTTAGGAATAAATCTTACAGTACATGTTTAAGAAATTTATGGGGGAAATTGCAAAGCTTCTTGAAAGAAATAAATACCTGAATAAATGGAAAAATATATAATTTCAGTCATAGGAAGATAATATAAATATTTCCATTCTTCCCCAAGTTAATCTATACATTTAGTGCAATAACATCAAATTCAACTCAAATAGAGTTTTCATGGAAGAGGAAAGACAATAATAACCAAAAAAAAAAAAACGTGGAGAAAGAACATAGAAGAAAGTACATGACTTACTAAATAACTATAACTTAAATGCCTTAGTAATCAAGACATGGTGGTAAGTGTGAGTTTAAGATACATTATTTTAATGTTCATTATAAAATATAGTAATTCCTATTGTTTTTAGACTTTTAAAAATCGTGTTAAGGAAGCACTCTACCATTCAGTTCTCTAAAAGATTTCTTTTTATAGAAATAGAAATTTTGACAAATGCCTTTTCAACATCTCAAGAAATGATCACATGGCTTTTCTTCTTTCACCTAATAACAAATTGTATTATATCCATCGATTTCTTATGTGCAAACATCCTTTCATTTCTGGAATAAATTTAACCTAGTGATGGTAGGTAGTTCTTTTAACATGTAGTTGAATTTAATTAGCTAATATTGTATTTGTTATTTGTGAGTCTACATTCACAAGTAAGGTTGATCTATAGCTTTTTTTTTTCTATTTGGATTTTAGTATCAAGGTTTTCTGGCTTTAAAAATGTGTTAAGAACTTCATTTTTATCCTTTGGAACAGTTTAGATAGGCTATGAAAAATCAATTCTTGAAGGCTTGATATTAGAATTCACTCAGGGCCTCTGGCCATTTTCCTTTTAGGTGGTATAGTTTGTTAACAACTTTTTATGTTAATTACAATGCTACTGCCTATTTCAGTTTTCTACTTCACCTGGAGTTAGTTTTAATAAATTAATTTTAAAATAGTTTCAAGTTTTTTTGCAAGGAGCTATCAGGTGGGGGAGGAACAGCTGCCCCTTAAAGCATTAGCACAGACCTCAGTCTCTGAGTTTGGGAACAGAGCAAGGTTGTAATAGAAAATCTCTCTTTAACTTTCATCTGTACATTTTTTCATGAAGTGAATTGAGAATGTCATATGCTGAAGACTAACCACATTTTCTCTGTCTAGTTTAGGAGGATACAGGGGATCTACAGCTCTAACCCTTTCTCTGAAAGGGCTCATCTTCTGGTTACAATTTTCTTATATAATGAAGAACACAATGCCCAAAAGTACCCAACAACTGAGTAGCGAGTACTGTGGGTCCAGAGAGTGCCCCTACCAGGATGAATTCTTCATCATCTCTCTCCACTAATGCAGCATATCAGCCACACCAGACCAGTCAGACCTCTGGCTAATACTGGTACATTCAACTCGGTTTCAGGAAGCTCTAGTTAATTTCCATCTCTCTGCACACCTGTCACCACAACCCCTGCCACCCCATGCCATCTCCAACCTACCATCGACATCAGAAATGTGTGTGTTTTAAATTCCCAGCTCTAGATCCCCCAAGAGAATTCTGTTTCTGCTCCTGAAGAACAGCACAGAAGCTGCTGCCAGGTTTAAATTATGGCAGGGCCCTTAGTTTGGGTGCAGACACTGTTGGGTCAATGTCACTATTAGGACACTCAGCAGCTAAGAACCTGGGCTTCTTGGGAGGCTGGCATCTCGGGACCAAGATCTGAATGCAGGGCTCTTTTTTAATCAACTTTGCACCCTCTTTCCATTCCTTCTTTAAAGAATTTCACATCCCCGAATGCAGGTAACACTTGAGGGAGAGAAAAGAGAGAGGCAGAAATAAAGATGATAGAGATACAGGACAGGGGAGGAGAAATTATATGCATGAAAAACTTTTTTGCTTCTAAGTGGAAAAAAATGGTTTGCAATTTTTTTAGCCTTTGAATTTAAAAACAGAACAGAGGAGGATACCTTTGAAGCCCATGGGAAAAGTTCCAAAGCAGAACTGCTAGGAAACAGCAGTTGTGAGAGGAAAGTTCAAGGGCCATCTGTATGTCACCAGTGCCCTCTGAAGGCCCTAGGAGGGGCTGAAGGGAGGTGGCATCCTGAGGCAGTTTATTTTATGGTGAGTCTAAAAATGTCAGAGAGAGGACCCTGGAGACCACATTTCATCACAGCCTTAAGTGGCCCTGCAGTCTGCTGGCTGCTGGCCACCAGGAGGTGGAAGGCCAGTGAACAACTGTGGCTGCTCTGGCCTGTGCCTGGTGTTTGGGGTATTACAGTAACTTTATTTTTGGAAACAGCTCCAGAAGTGGAAGAGGCTTTGCCTGTGGGACCCTCATTTCCTCCTTCAGTACAAATAGAAGTCAGACAGGAAGTTGGTCAGTGGCCATCTAGGTGGACACAGCCAAGATTGGATGAAGCCAAATACGAGCCTTGAGGGGTTAGTGTGCAAAGGTAGACACGGGCAGCACCCCATCCCTGGGGGAGAAACAGGTCCCAGCCCCTCCCTGTTGACAGAGGAAGAGAAAAGCAACTTTCTAAGTCAAGAAATTTGCTGACTAGCTTAAAAAGTAGCCAACTGACTATGCTTCCTCAACTGTCCATCTCGAGGACTGGAGACTGAAAGGCCAGGACTAGCATTGCCAGAGAAGTAGGTGGGATTATAGGGCATCACACATTTGTTTTCCTTTTCTAATGGAGAGCTCAATGGAGAATCCACTGTCACACTGCAGAGCCTCATCTGAGACGGCAGAGAAAGCAGAACAAACAAGGTAAAGAGAATGTCAATCTGGGGGTAAAAGTAGGATGCGGGGTTGGAAGAGTCATTGGGATCTGATTTTGAGATCTATAATGCAAGACTAACAGAACTAACACGGAGAGAGAAAGGATCCTTAGAGATTATTTGGGTTTAAAAAAAAAGCTCGAAAAATGAGAAGATTGCCGGAGCTCACACGTGAAGTTAGTGGTACAGATGACAGTGAAGGCAGGTCCTCTTATTCTTGGCTTAGTATCCCTCTGGTCTCATCATGCCATCTCTAAATAGTCCATCAGTACCCACACTTTTATTGAGCATCCTCTCTGTGCCTAGTGCCATCACGGGTGTGGGGGAATGCAGAGGCGTGAGGGGGAAATGCTGTCGGGGGATGCAGAATATAATAATATCTTACACTTTCATAATCCTTTACAGATTTTCAAAGCACTGAACATATACTAGCTCATTTAAATTTAGGTCCTCAAACAAATCTGAGAAGTATATATCCTCAGTATATATGTGAGAAAACCAAACATTGCTCAAGGGGACACAGGGATGACAAAGCCAGGATACAACCCAGGTATGTGACTTCGAAATTTTTCAGTGTAGCTAGAGAGACAAAACATAAACATGTGAAACAATTAGTAAATTATATGAAATAGCACTGTAGTTAACATAACTCATTCTTGCATGGTTTAATGTGCTCCATCCATTTGAAATGCTCTTTAGCAAAGATGTCCAAGAGATACCTGAATCTGGGTGGTAGGAATACAAGATTTGGGAACCATCACATATAGATGACAACAGAGGTCAGAGGAGTGGAAGTATTTGAAATTGGCCCTTTCACCAATGGTCGCCATTTTATTAACAATATACAAGAACAAAGGAGAGGTAGTGGAACCTCTGTAATTATGCAAGTTGTAAGTGCAGGCTACTTTATTTGAAGTTATTATTCATGAAACAAAAATATACTGAGGAGTTGGGTTATCAGTCTGATCTCTCCTCTCTGGCTGGTTGAAACTTGAAATTCTCCCAAATCCAAATCCATGTGAGTTCTGGGAATTATTCAACTGACACCTCTCCAATAGTTGTTCTTTGCCTGTCCTCATGGCATCTTACTCTATCTACGCAGCTTAGTATGTTGAGGAAAACACTTAAGAGAACCCCTATGCAGATTTATGCAACTCTTCCCATCTGTGGTTTCATCTTTTGCTGTACTCTTCCCATCAAATTCCAGCTGCATCACCTTCCAGTACTCCAATCCCCATGTCCTCGATTCAGTAAAACCACCATGCTCTGCTGGGGTTCCTCTCCTGTGCTTCAGGAGAGAAAATGTCTCCAGGCAGAGGGCCAAGATGCTCATTTGTTTCATTTTGTTTCTTTCGTTTCTCTCAGGGAACACAGTCCTGTTCTGAAAGCAGTTATTTCATGTAGGTTATCCAGTTTTCTAGTTGTTTATGATGTGAGGGAAAGTTTGCTACCACTTAAGCTTCCAACATGGCTGGAGGGGTAAGTGTTCCCATGTATCTTTGAAGTGATGCAAATCTTCTATGGATGTAGAGATGACACTACTTGGATTTCAAAATTAATCATGTATGTTAAAAATTTAAGTATAACCATCTCAAAAATAAAAATGTAATATAAAACTTCCAACCCAAGGGAGCATGAGACACTGTTAAAGAAAACTTGATCATTCCAATAGTAGATGGGAAGGGAGGAAAAATGAAGAAAAGTATATGAGGATTCCAGTGCCAAGAAAGGAAGTCAAGAGAACCAACAGATGGGACTGTTTACTCCTGACAATATAGAGATGATTGAGGTATTTGGAAAGGACTTTAAAATAAATACTGGATGTTTAAAATTCTCAAAGAGCCAAAGGAGGAACTAACATCATGGAAGAATTAGAAGCATCGAAAGATTAAAGGTAGACATTAAAAACCATTAGAAAATTAGAACTGAAATAAAAGAATTAGAAAAATAATAGGATATTCTGAAGAAAGAATAGTTTCTTGGAAGATAGAACTGAGAAAATCTACCAGGGCATAACACAGCGGGATAAAGAAATGCACAATTATGAACTAATATATTCCTATCCAAAGGTCTCCAAAATATATAAAACTCAATATGACCTAATTATAAAGAATACCAAAAACACTATCAGAGAGGGTGATTTTAATATACTTCTCTCAGAAACTATTTTGATCTAAAAAGCAAGCATCTAGGATTCTTGAATAACATGATTTCCGAGCTTGATCCAACAAACACATTTAGAATCTTGGATAGAACAAAAAAAAAATGGGTTATGTATCAGGTGACCATATGTAAAAATCTAGAATATTCTAGAATATTCTCCGGTCTGTTTCGTTGTTGAACGTGAAAGACAAAAGGTTAATCTGTAGCTTCCTTTCCCCACTCCATGCTTCAAAATTTTACAAATATATTGAAGCGTGACGAACCATGTGCTGAAAGCTCGTCTCCAAATTTTGACACTCCAACAGTAGGTGACCACCAAAAGCTTTGTTGCCTTTTCTGTCCCCTGTAGCAGCCTTCTGCCAGAAGCCAAGCCTGGATTTCAAACCTCTCTTTAGGCCCAGAATTGACGAAAGTTACCAAAGAGAAAAGCACCTATGGATGCTTAATTTACTGCTCCTTCTAGGGGGTTCACTCTTGCTGATTTTGTTTTCCAGCGAACTCCGTTTAATAGCTCTTTGCTTTTAAGAACTAGAGATTACAATTCATTTCTTTCTAATTTCCAGAATCTTTAAAAATTGAAAAAAAAAACTTTCCACATGGCCTGAAATTCATCCAGTGTGTTATGGGGGAAAATGGCCATATATTTAAAGCCTCTAAAGATGTCACTTTAGCCCTATGAGACCACTAAAAGCTATGCTGGTTTTTCTTTGCCCCAAAAGTGGTACCCTGATCCTTAGCCTCTAGCCAACACCAAGAATGGATACATTCTCCATGGGAACAAAGCAACCACTGAACCTCAGCTCCCCCTGAATGGTTCTCCACTGCCTGAAAATTCAGTCCATCTAGTCCTCATTGCTTCCAGAGCTTTCCAATGTCTTTAAAATATGATGCTTGTATTTTATCTGGCTTTTCTCAGTGTTGTCAGTCAGAGCATAGGCCTGCCATGACCAATTACATCCCCCTTCAAATGACAGTTTGTGAAAAAGTATCATAATAGAAGAAAACATAGTGACATTTAGTAGTTATTAATTTGGGGTTGAACGGAGTTGTCAGTCTTTTTATTTTTCTGATTTTGTAAATTTCTAAAAAGGAATGAACTAAAGATAAAAAAATAAATCAATGAAATTGTTAAAAATCAAAGCAACCTGAGCCATTTAAGTTCATTAAGGACAAAAAGAGACAATGCAAGTAGTCAAATATGTGTATAAGACTAGAATCTACTTATCACAAGAAAAAAGTGGCATTTTTCACTCTGATTAAAAAAGTGTAAGTAGGTTTGCGAAGACCTACCATATCTTAAAAAGAAAAATGAGAAAAACTGTATGGTACTTCTATGTGACTAGATTGTGAGTTACATGGTGTGACTGGAGAAACCCAAGGAGTTTCTGACCCTGATACCCTTCTCCCCTTGTCTGCCATGACAGTGATCTCTTTTACTACTTCCAAATCTTTTACCTATAGAGTCAGTACTCTGGGTTATGGACCATAAGCATGTTTATTTGCTCTGATAAAACAGGGAGACCTCAAATAAAACACCCATCACTTCCTTGGTTTAGCACAAAGACCTCAGTTGGTAGGGAAAGCAGCCTTTTCCAGTTTGATCTAATTAACACAGGATATAAAACATTGGCAATATCATCTACTTACACTGTGAAAAACATGAGAAGTCTATTAACAAGGATCACAGACTAGAAGTTTATAAATGTAAGTGCGTGTGGGATACACTCAGTTAATAAGTCGCTACCAATCTCTGTGTATCCAGTCTTATGGAACAAACTGGATATATGGTAGACATGTCTAGTAGCCTACTGAGTATTCATTCTCCTCCTCCTTATTTACAGAACCCAAATTTTGTCTGGGGAGGTGGCAAACAATAAACAGAAAAAATGCTTTGTTTCTCAGGCTCACTTGCAGCTAGGGGTTGATCAAGTGACACAACTGTGGTTGAAATTTACGGGGAAGAGAGAGCCACAGCTGACATATGCCTTTTTTCCTTCCCGCTTTACCCTTCTTCCACCTAGAACACAGTTCTGATGTCTGGAGGGGAAACAGTCATTTTGAAAAAATACTGTAAGGATGGGAAAGACAGGGATATTTCCTTGAGAAGCTGCACTATTCCCAAACCGTCAATCTTCAGACTGCCTGTTATGTGGGGAAAACGTAAACCCACTGAAGACTATTATCATGCAGTCATCGTGATTACATGCAGCCAAGTGCAATCCTAATTGATGGGAATGGGAAATTGTTACAGATTTTCATGAACTTGCAATCTAGTAGAGTTTCTGGAAATCCAAGGACAGATAATTCAAAAATGAGGACTGATCAATGATGCCACAGGAAAACATGGAAAGAAAAGGGTTTCATAAGAAAAACAAGAAAGAATAGTGCTTCGTTATTGGGGGTTCACTGGAAGCACTGAGAGAGTCTTTCTAAAACCAATTTATAACACACTACAGAATTATTTGTAATTCTCTTGGCTATCTATACCTCAAGGTCTTTCTCATCCTAGCATGACTTCTTCCAGTCTTTCTCCTTCTCTTTCAAATTACACCCCCAGAACTGTCCCCAAAATTTGTCCTGAGCTAGACCTTGTCATTCTTGCCCACCTCCTCATACCTTCCCAATCTATTCATTTTCGCAAGTCCTTCTTTGTCCTTTCCAAAGCAAATCAGACAAATCGGTTTGGTCCTTTTACTTCTCCTTCTCACCCATTTATCCATATCTGTGCCAGGAACAGTACTGGCAAAGACAAAATTAACCTTAGTGTGAAAAGGAAGATGGAAGCCATTAACATCACCTTCTATTATTTTTTAATTACACACAGATATGCATGATAAAAATACACTCATAGACACATACTTGCATCCATCTGCCGTCATTAACACCCAGAATCCAGAAGAGTCTTGTTCAAACAAAGCTTGTTATAATAAGGACCAATGTCAACTGCCACCTTGGCCCACCACTTTAACTAAACTATTGTTTGTGTCATTCAGTTCCCTAAACAGGAGCTTAATCAGTACCTTTCATGACATTCAAGGCAATTCAGAAAACTACTTTTGAAAAATAACATAAAGCACCACACATGCCATAAAGCATCTCTCCTCCCTGCAAATCCAGAAGATGGGAATGCCTTTTCCTCGCCCTGGCATGTCCAGCTCTCTGACACAGGAAGTCCCAATCTCCATCTCCTCCAAGCTTTGAAGCCCACATCCCAAGAAACATTTCTGTCTTATAAATAGTGCCCTTGCTTCTCCAGCCACATCTCACATTTTATTTTTGGTTTTTGATGCTCTTTTTATTGTCATCTGTCTTTCATCAATCTCCCATGGAGAATTCCAGCTACCAGTACTAACGACATTATACACAGTACCACCATTGATGCCAACATGAAATGGAAATACATATTTTTTTTGTTAGGGTGTATAAACTTCCTGGTTTAATAAAGCAGAACTACACTGAAAGTTTATCTAACTCACTTTATAATAAGAAAAGGCCTTGGTGAGTGTGTTTGCATTATAAAGAAAAGCTAAAATTAACACTTTTAAGACCACCTCCAACACAGAGTAAACCTTGTTATAAGCACAAAAGAAAATCAAGGTAAAAGTTGATTAAAACACCGAACCAAATTAAATTTGATCTAATGGTGTTTACTTGTCTTAACATCTGGAAAAGTTTGGGCATACACTGCAAACATTTTTAACCTAATTTTAAAATATATTATGCTCAGTTTCCACAGATGTATTTAAGTTGGGTCCTTTTAAAGAAACAATTCTTTCGATTTTTTTTTTTTTGCATTTAACAGGCAAGAATTTGGATCATAAGGTGCCAGTGGAAAGAATATCTAAATATCTCCTCTAATGGGTCCTCAAAAAGACACTCCAGTATTTAAAAAACACAATTTAAAAAGATCTTGTATCCTTCATGGGTGAAAAACAAATATGGAGGAACTCCTAAATAGGGGTCGCATGGGAGTGTTTTCACCTGCAGAGAAAAGCAACAGAGGTAGCTGAAGGGGACCAGTCCCAATTCCACGGCATGCAGTAAACTCCAAGAAAGTCAGACTCTTGCACGGTTGAGGGATTTAGTTATACTCATAACTACTCTAAGCTAAATTCTGCTTCTCCTGTAGTCCATATTATAGGCTCTGCCCTTCCCCTCCCCACCCAACATACATTTTTTTTTCCAGTGGCTGCATGGGTGGGGCTGGCTAAGGTGTAGAGACCATTCTCCCAAACAAAGTCCACGGCTGCTTGGTGTTAAAGCTTGAAGCCCTTTTTCCACCCCATCTTATGCTACCACTGGGTAGGAAAGGGTGGGATAGATATTTACGGGGATTAGCTTGGGAAGAAAAAAACAGGAAAGGGAATTTGAAGACTCAGTCCAACCTTGTAAAATCCTGAGATTTTACAAGAACTCTAGAGTTACTAGAACTCTCAAGATTTATCTGATTTTCTGGTTGGCGTCAACTTAACTGTTTACTCTGCACAGGAATCAGATTCCCCAACACCCTACTTCTCTCTCCTCCTCTCCCTTAGTGTTGTATTAGCATTTGGTTTGTCAGCTCTGTCTTTCCTGAATTCACAAAATAGTCTGTAGCTTCTTGATGGATAGGGTCAACTCTTGGACATATATTTTATTTTCTCCATCCCAGCCTAACACAGGATTTCCTGAGTACACAGCAGGTGATGAGTTCTGCGGGGGTATTGAGAAAACCCAGGGTTGATGAATCTTTTGTCTTTGGGCTCTTTCAGTATCCATTTAATATCCTAAAAGAGAGTTATGACTTGATACAAACAGCAGATAAAAATGTAAATTTTAAATCAGAGAAACAACAACTTATTTTTTTCTTCTCTGTTCTCCCTTCTTATCACTGTACTGGTCCTTCTAGAGGCAGTTAAAAGCTTGCCCTGCTAGAGATTCAGGCAAAGGCTGCGAGCTTTGTGTGTTTGGCAAGTGTCATGGTCAGCAAAGTTGGTTTTCTTGTTAGAATAGTCTATTTTCTACTGTGATAGAGCTTCACACTTACGATTTAAAAAAAAAAAAATTTCTGTGGCGGAGACATAACCTCCCTCTAAATTCTCATCTTATGGTGTAACTTCATCCACATACTCATAACTCAGAGCAGCCTGTTATTGAAATTATGTACACATTTCCTCCTTATTTCTTGTTGCTAGAGGATAACATAGGTTAGCCACAGGATAATACTTAAAACATCAAGAATCACAGCCATTCCCCTCTCTTCTTGGCCTTTATAAAAGAATTTATAACCCTAATCCGTACCACTTGAAAAACCTAATCGATTCTATTTTTTTCAACTCCCTTTATGATTACCTTTTTGGTTGTCTACCTAGAACAGTGGTTCTCAAAGTATGGTCCCCAGACCAGAGGCACTGCTAGCACCTGGGAATTTAGGAGTGTTAATTCTACAGGTTTTATCCCAAACCCACTGAATCAGAAACTCTGGGGTTGGAGCCCAGTAATGTGTGTTTTAACAAGCCCTCCAGGTGATTCTGCTCAAATCTGAGAACCACTGACCTAGTACCCGCAGCCTCACTTTTTAGGAACTAAGCAACCTGGCATCTCAGAGAAACAGCTCTCACCTTAGCCATTACACTTGTAAAGACAGGACAGGGAGCAACTCAGGAGAGCCCGGGGCGTGCCTCCAGAGAACACCATTGCATAAAAGGGGTAGCCTGGCCAATCCACATGTTAGCACCTCAGACCTGACTGAGGCAAACACCCCCAGGAGACGACTGACTTGGAATTTGAGAGGAAGTGATTGCACATCATAATCAGGAAATTGCACGGAGGGATAAACAGAAGCATCTGCTACTAACATTTTCAAAGCTACATTTTTCACAGGTACATTCCAGAGGGTAACAAACCATTTCCACATGTGGGGCTGACCTCTCAACTATATATCTTACCTGCCTCTTGTGTCATCGCAGATTTCTTTTGGAAGTTAAAGTTCACTTCAAAGTCATAGTGAAGCCAAAAACTTTTCCAGGTGCCCTGATGAGCCTTCAGAGATGTTGGTGATCTAGGCGAAACTGTGGATTAGGGAGGGCTGCCCTGCCTTCTGTGATACCCCTGCCCACATAAGTTACACGGATGCAGCTTAGAAGAGCTGAAGGAATGCTCAATGTCGCTAATTATCAGAGAAATGCAAATCAAAACTACAATGAGGTACCACCTCACAGTGGTCAGAATGGCCATCATTGAAAAATCTACAAATAACAAATGCTAGAGACAGTGTGGAGAAAAGGGAACCCTCCTACACTGTTGCTGGGAATGCAAATGGATGCAGCCACTATAGAGAACAGTATGGAGGTTCCTTAAATAAACTAAAAATAGAGTTGTCACAGATCCAGCAAACCCACTCCTGGGCATATATCCAGAAAAAACTATAATTCAAAAAGATATATGCACCCCTATGTGCATAGCAGCACTATTTACAATAGCCAAGACATGGAAACAACGTAAATGTCTATAGACAGATGAATGGATAAAGAAGATGTGGTACATATATACAGTGGAATACTATTCAGGCATAAAAAGAATGAAATAATGTCATTTGCAGCAACATGGATGGACCTAGAGATTATCATACTAAGTGAAGTAAGTCAGAAAGAGAAAGACAAATACCATATGATATCACTTATATGTGGAATCTAAAATATGGCACAAGTGAATTTATCTATGAAACAGAACCAGACTCAGACATAGAGAACAGACTTGTGGTTGCCAAGGGGGGTGAGAGGAGGGATGGATTGGGAGTTTGGGATTAGCAGATGCAAACTATTATATAGAGAGAATGGATAAACAACAAAGTCCTACTGTATAGCACAGGGAACTATATTCAATATCCTGTAATAAACCATAATGGAAAAGAATATGAAAAAGAATGTATATATATATATATATATATATATATAAAACTGAATCACTTCGCTGTACAGCAGAAATTAACACATTGTAAATCAACTACACTTCAATATAATAAATTTTTTAGAAAAAGAATAGCTGGAAGAAACTTATTAGCATATCAGTGCTTGGACCCCACTCCTCAAAGTTCTGACTTCATTACTCTGGGTGGGGTCTATGAATTTTTTAAAAACACCCCATGTTCTTCTGTGCATTCCAATTCTAGAACCACGGAGTTAAACAAATGTATCTTGAGTACTTACATGTGTGAATCTTTTGGTAAGGCAACGGAAGATCCAAAAGAGCAGAAGGTAGAAGGGTATGTCTTCAAGAAGCATGGAATGAGGAGCAAGACATACACACCTAGCTGGAGCCCGCAGCAGACTATAGGTGCCACGTTAGGGCTGCACACAATTTATCTTTGCCAAAAACAGGGTAGAGTTAATTCCAAATAGGTACAAATGGATGTACCTCTACAGAGGAAACTGGCTTTGAATTTGGTTTTGGAGGATTTTTAACAGACAAGTGAGAAAGAATGTCTGGGACAGAGAAAATAAAGATGAGCAGACGTGTAGAGGCAAGAAAGTTCTAGCATGGTGGAGGGATCAGGAAATACTGTGTAGTCACTGTATATAGGAAATGATGTTGGCAAGGTCATCAGGGCTAAATGTTAAAGGATTTTTGAATGCCCTGGTAACAATTTGGATCTATTCTCAATGAAAAGTAACATTATGATACATATTTAGAAAGATGTACCATTTGGAAGCTAGCTACTATTTCTACTAACGAAAGTGTTGTGAACTGTATTTAGTCAATTAAATAAACAGTTATTGATCATTTAATTTACTTTGGTATACATTCCTGTGTTAGACACCATGAGGAATTTTAAAATACCCAAGGCAACAATTTATAATGAACAGATTGTTGAACCTTACACTACTCTCTTATAATTCTATTAAATGAAATAAAATTCTGTGGGTTAAGTGACCAATTTCTGTTGTTACTGTTAATAATTCTTGTTTTTGTTTTTCTTTTTAAAGTAGTTTATATATGGTAAAAGTAGCTTACTGGAGCCACTTAGAACATTAGCCCAGGAGCTGGCTATATGAAACATGCACTCACACACTCTGGACTTGGAGGAGATGCTTATGCCCTGAAGACCATTCAGAAGCAGGGCTGCAACCCAGGGCAAGTGCCCTACTCAGAAGGGCTTCCGCCTTTCAGGCATCTTCCAGTGACAATAAATGGGATGCATGTCACCATGTGTGAGTGTTCTGTATGCAGGCATATTTGTTTGGTTTTCTTTTATCCAGGAAAGAAGGCTCATTCACCCTTCCTGTGCCATTAACATAAGCAATAACTCTACCTCTCTCCAAAATGCACTGAATATTCTAATAGTTGACATCTCTTATGGTGGTGAAGGGGAGCCCTGGCACTGACATGACTCTGAGATCTGAGAGCACCACTCAGGCAAGCCTCAGCACCACTAATTGCTTGCACAGTGACCTTGGGTAGGTCATTTTCCCTCTCTAAGTCTAAATTTCTTCATTTGTGAAGCAGAAAAAGTAATAGTACCTAAGACACAGGAATTTGGGGGGAATAAATGAAATGACATGCTAAAAACGTGAGCTACAATTACTAAAATAGCATGCAGGGCCTTGTGCCAGATGCCGGGGATGGAGAGGCAAATGAGGCAGGACATCTGCTCTCTTTGGCAAACCAGCAGCATACTGTGTCAGTACTTGCCTTCCCCAACCTTGTCCATGTAGGAGATCTCCAACCTGCAGGCTCGGATCTGCTGAGTCCTGAACCAAAGGGTATGAACCAAACTTGCCCCTTCCCAGCAGCAAGTTTTGTCTGGATGTGGTCTTGCCAGAGACTCAAGGCATCCATGCAACCCCTGAGCTGGAGGAAGGGGCCACAAGCCAAGGAATATATGGGGCCTCTAGAAGCTGGAAAAGCAAGGAAACAGATTCTTCCCTAGAGCCTCCAGAAGAACCCAGCCCTGCTGACACCTTGACATTAGCCCAGTGAAACTGATTTTAGACTTCAGACTTCCAGAACCATAAGAGAATAAATCTATACTGTTTTAAGCAACCAAGTTTGTGGTAATTTGCTATAGCAGCCATAGGGAATGAACACAAGACGATTAGAACTAGTCCTTAAATACCCAGTTGGGAACTTTGTCTGTATTCCCTGTGTCCTCTGAAAAGATGTAACAGAGATGGGTGGGTTCCTGCTTCAACCTGGACAGTCACCTCCAAGCAAGGCAGTCATCATAATTAAAAACTCCCTCTTCCATACTCCTGCTGCCATACCATTCCTACATGCCACCACCTTCCTTCCCCAGAGGGAACCCCTTGCAATATGGATATCAGACCAGATGGGATTCATGTTCATTACACCCATTCAGATCCTGTGATGGGCTACTGGCTGCCTCTGGGCAGCCCCACAGCCAGGAAGTTTGACTTATCCTCTTCTTCCTGCTCCTCTGATACACCTGGTGGCCAAGACCAAGGCTGTTGTAACTGCAGGGTTATGCAGTCAGCTTCCTGGGCTTCACACATGTAAGCGTAAGAAGGTAACATGCCCCCGAGGGTGACTGAACCCATCTCCGCCTGCCCCGGTGACCCTTAAACAAAGTCACTGCCAATTTGGAATGGCTCTGGAGAAGCCAACAATGCTACCAAAAATCCAGGGCAGGAACATTTCTGGTACTTGAGCTAACTTCAAAGATGAGAACTAATTCATTTAAAGAAATGAAACCCTTTAGGCTGAAACATCCTCACCTGAAAGAATCAAAACAAGTAGCTCATTACCTTTCTTGGATACTTCTAACACAATCTGATCTTACGAGGATGCCAGTCTAACTTTGGAGAGAGAAGACTGTGTCTGCCGAAGGAGTGAGTAAGGAGACTGTGATAGACATTTCACATGGGGAGCTGCAGTTACCTGTACTCTGTATCACCACAGTCACTTTCTGCACCACAATTGGCTCACAGAGAGCAAAAGCAGGATCCAAAGTACGAATAATTCACTTCAACTAAGTTCTTTTCCTTTTTCTCATTTAATTTTAATTATATGTGTAATAAATGAATACATGTGCTTTATTTGCAAAACAAATAACTATGTATAATAATACTGAAGGGCTTTCCCTGGTGGCGCAGTGGTTGAGAGTCCGCCTCCCGATGCAGGGGACACGGGTTCGTGCCCCGGTCCGGGAAGATCCCACATGACGCGGAGCGGCTGGGCCCGTGAGCCATGGTGGCTGAGCCTGCGCATCCGGAGCCTGTGCTCTGCAACGGGAGAGGCCCGCGTACCGAAAAAAAAAAAAAATAGTGAAAAACCCATTAGTTGCTCCTCTCCAAAATCTCATTCACCTCCTCTAGAACTAACCTAGACAATAATTTAATGTTCATTTTTCAAATGTTTCTAAGTGTCTATATCAACATGTATTATATACAGTATGAGCAGAGTTTGAAATTAGTTTAACATAAGGGCAGAAACAATAAATCTTTTTCTGTGACTTGCTTTTTTTTTTTTTTTTTTTTTTTTAAAAAAAAATTTTTTTTTTTTTTTGCGGTACGCGGGCCTCTCACTGTTGTGGCCTCTCCCGTTGCGCAGCACAGCCTGTGCGTCCTCAGCGGCCATGGTTCACGGGCCCAGCCGCTCCGCGGCATGTGGGATCTTCCCGGACCAGGGCACGAACCCGTGTCCCCTGCAGCGGCAAGTGGACTCTCAACCACTGCGCCACCAGGTAAGCCCTGTGACTTGCTTTTTTAAAAAAAAAATATTACTTTTTACTTTAAAACACTTTTAGATTTACAGGAAAACTGAAAAAATGGTAATAGAGTTCCCATATACCCCACATGCAGTTTTCTTATTAACATCTTACATTACTATGGCACATTTGCTACAATTAATGAACCAATACTGATAAATCATTATAAACTAAAGTCTATACTTTATTCATATCTCCTTAGTTTTCACCGACTGCCCTTTTTCTGTTCCAGGACCCCATCCAGGACACTACATTGTATTCAGTTGTCATGTCTCCTTAGGCTCCTCTTGGTTGTGACAGTTCCTCAGACTTTCCTTGTTTTGATGATACTGGTTACATACTTCGTAAGAGGTCCCTCTGTGGGGATTTGTCTGATGTCCTTTTCCAAGATTAAACTGAGTTCTGGGTTGTAGGGAGGAAGATCACGGAAGTAAAGTGCCAATTTCACCATGTCATATCAAGGGCATATCCTATAACATGCTTTATTACTGTCGATGTTGACCTTGACCACCTGGCTGAGGCAGTGTTTGTCAGGTCTCTCCACTATTAAGTTACCCTTTTTCCCCGCTTTCTATCCTATGCTCTTTGAAAGGAAGTTACTATACATACCCCCTTGAGGGGAGAGTATCTACATAAATTATTTGGAATTCTTCATGGGAGGTTTGTCTACTCTCCCCTATGTGTTTTACTCAATCATTAATTTCTATCTGTATAAACTCATGGATATTTATTTTATACTTTGCATTAGAATCTAACACTACATTATTGTGACTTGCTTTTTTTTACTTATCTGGGCAATTTTCCATTCCTTTAAACCATAATTCTGAAACCATGGTTGTATAATTATGTACTCAGAATGTTATTTTTTAATTGAGCTCTTGCTACATGAACTATGGTGAAGAGATATTTGTGATTGCCAAGAACATAGCTGACATCATTTCCATACTTCAGAACTGATTTGGGTGGGAGGGAGCAGTTAAATAGGGCACTAATGCCTGCCATTACAAGCAGTTACTTGGAAATCCAGGAGAATCTGGACATGCTAGAAAATTAGACATTCAGAAAATGATCCTCTTCACCCATTCCACTCCACCTCACAAATGTTCTTGGGATGCCTTTAACAAGGAAAGAGCACCCAGTTCTCTCTCCTTTTGCCATTGATATAAAACATTAATTACACCCTCCTCTAAAGTATGTGGAATATTTAAATTGTTAATAACTCACGATTACAAGGGGAGTCCTGTCACTGACGTGGTGAAATCTGAGATGTTGGGCAGGATAAGTTCTAGGGTTTCAGGCTGAGTTTTGGGAGGGATCACAGATAAATGCAGGTATCTGGTCTACCAAGTGCAACCAGAAGTTTCTTCCTTGATTTTCAGCAGACCTCTGCAAAGAAAGCAACTTGCTCAAAGTTGTAGTCTGAGAAGATGAAAAATACTACAACTCTTGGGACTGCCCTGGTGGCACAGTGGTTAAGAGTCTGCCTGCCAGCACAGGGGACACGGGTTCAATCCCTGGCCCGGAGAGATCCCACGTGCCACAGAGCAGCTAAGACTGTGTGCCACAACTACTGAGCCTGCTCTCTAGAGCCCACAAGCCACAACTACTGAGCCCGCCTGCCACAACTACTGAAGCCCGCGTGCCTAGAGCCCGTACTCCACAACGAGAAGCCACCGCAACGAGAGGCCCGCGTACCGCAACGAAGAGTAGCCCCTGCTCGCCACAACTAGAGAAAGCTCACGTGCAGCAACAAAGACCCAAAGCAGCCCAAAATTAATTAATTAAAAAAAAACAACTCTTAAGGCATATATTGCCGAACCATCATCATGCCAACAAGTCACTGAGGGCACAGAAGAGCATCTCACCCTCGCTGACCGACACCTGTACCGCTCATTGATCTTCTTTTGGTCCTACTAGGCTTCCCTTCACTCAGTCTCTCCGGAGCCCACAAAGGGCCCCTCTGCTCACCTCCAGTAGGAGTCCCCACACGTCACTGGATTTTGCTGACAAGTGACCTTCCTCTCCTGGGATAAGCCCATGACAATGGAACCCACCTCGGTCCATCCAGAAAGGCCAGCAGGAAGTAACAGCAGCTGGGGCAACTGCTTCTTCTTGACTCCAGCCTTTTGACGGAATTACTGAAATCTCCCAACTTCTGGAGTTGAAGCAGTGAGAAAATGTAAGTAGCTCCTTCACCTCCTTACCAAACTGAAAAGACCACGCCTCTAAACTTAAGTCTATACTTGCTCTTCTGGCATAAAAGCTTCTTTGCCATCTGTTTCAAATTGCTTTTTTTCTTGTCTTATCTTCCCAAGCAGGCTCACAAGAGACCTCTGCTCTAGCCAGGCTCACCTCCTCCCTACTTCTCTACTGTCGTGTGAATTCTTGCCCCAAGTGTTTGCTGAGCTCTCCTACCCCTTACAATACTCTACTCACCTCTTCACCTACAAACCCCATCTTTAACTTCAGGCTATGTCTCAAAATCTATCTACTCTGTGACCCCTCATCACCTCTCATCCTAGAACTTTCCCCTTTCCTGCCCATGTGGTGTGTCTGCTATTCTTCTGTTCCGCAAGAGTGGTCCTGCAGGCCTGATATTCCTCCACCGAGGGCAGAAACTGGGTCCTATACATCCTTTACAACACCCAAAGCTCTGAACATCAGGGATTGTTCTCCAATGAACACGTGCGTGAGTCACCACAGTGAAGCACAGAAATGATCCCCCACGGGAAATGGGGCTGACAGTTTCAGCCATTTTAGATGTAGCAACAAACAGATGAAGAGATTTGCTAAAAGTCAAGTAGGTACTTATCTTCATTCCCTCATCCAACATCATTAAAATAAAGGACTATAAAAGATATGAACCCCAAATGACTAGGAGAGGATTACAGCAGATGAGAGATGCTCAACAAAATTTAGGAAACAAAAAGCAGACAAAAAGCGGACTGTTAACCACTGTGCCACCAGGGAAGCCCCCAGAAAATATTATTTTAAAGAATGAATGCTCTCAGATATAAGAAAAGATATTAAGAGATATCAAATCTAGGGTCTTCCCTGGTGGAGCAGTGGTCAAGAATCCACCGGCTAATGCAGGAGACACAGGTTCCAGCCCTGGTCCAGGAAGATCCCATATGCCGCAGAGCAACTAAGTCCATGTGCCACAACTACTGAGCCTGTGCTCTAGAGCCCGTGAGCCACAACTACTGAGCCCACGTGCTGCAACTACTGAAGCCCGTGCGCCTACAGCCTGTGCTCCGCAAGCCCCCGCTTGCCGCAACTAGAGAAAGCCCACGCACAGCAACGAAGACCCAATGCAGCCAAAAAACTTAATAAGTTAATTAAAAAAAAAGAGAGATATCAAATCTATGCAGAAAAGAATAAGTGCTAATAAAAGAACAGTGAACAAGAAAAACCCTTAAACACTGAAAATATTACAGCACTTAAAATTAGCATTTAGAAATTCAGGAGATGACTAAACTGAAGGAACGCTCCTGGAAAGTATAACAAAAAAATGGATAGAAAGGGAAAACAATAAAATTAGAAAATTAAAAGATAAATTCATGAAAACTGGCATTCAACTGATGAGATGACCTGAAGAAATGATCAGAGAAAGAAACTGTAAAAAAAATAATAATATAAGAAAATATTTTTGAGCCAAGAGATATGGCTTTCTACATCAAAAGAGAATATTGCATGCCCAGCATGCTGAATTCAAAGAAGACCCATCAAGGCTTACCATCGTGAAATCTGGGATAAAGAGAAGCTCCTAAAAGTTTCCCGAGAGAAAAATCATCAAATTTTTCTCATGAAAAGAATTAGGAATATAAAGAACTGCTTCATACTCTTCAAAAAGTAGCGTTGGGAGCCACTGGACAATAGAGAAATGCCTTAAAATTCTAACAGAAAACTATGACTACAAATCTATACCCAAACTACTATCCAATATGAGAGCAGAATAAAGATATTTTCAGACATGCTAGGTCTTACAAACTTTTTCTTCCTTGTATTTTTTCTTAGGAAGCTTTTTGGAAAATATGATCTCCCAATATGAGGGTCTAAACTCAGAAAGAAGACGTGAGGTCCAGGAAACCAGGGATCTAACTTAGGAGACAGATGAAGGAAATTCCCAGGAGGAAGATCAAGACAAATCCTAGGATACCAGGATGCATCAGCCCGAGATCATCAACCATCTTGACTGGCGGAGAAGGACAGGACAGATGGCTCTAGGAGGAATAACTCTAAGAAAAAAACAAAACCTGAAAGATTGCCTGAAGTTTCCGTTCATATTGAGAAGTGCTTTATAGCTCTGTTAGAAAAGCTGGCGAAGAATTAGTTATACAAATAACAATATGAAACGAAAGAAGCAATATTGACTACAAAAAGTTGTAGAGAAAGAGAGTAATGGTATACATCTTTGAATAATATTTACATAATTATACAATGCCTGACACTAAACATCGATTTGAGTAAAAATGGCACCGTAACTATAAAGTGGGGATGGGGAGATGAGATGTGTATGTGTTTGGGGCAGGGGCAGAGGGGTGATATAAAGAGAATGAAATCCACATCTTCCATAGAATAAAGTCAATAGATAATGTCTAAAATTGAAAAGTGCGGAAAAAGTATAAACATGATACTTAGAAATATACAAGTAAATGCCAGAGGAAACAACAGTAAGGACTAAAAGCGGCTACTTCTGAAGAATAAAAATCAGGAATAGAAGAGGGTAGAACAAGGAACTGCTGTTTTATATCATAAGATTTATGATGTCATTTGACTTTTGCTTTTCAGAGAAGCAGTGTGGTACAGTGCTCACAAGCCCAGACCTGGGTTTGGATTTCAGCTCTGACACTCGCTGTGTAAACTTGGACAAGATCCTTAAGCTCTCTGTGCCTCGATGACCCCTTTCAAATTGGAATAATAATGCTTGCCTCATGTTATTGTTAGGCTTGAGTCAGTTCATAAAGCACTTAGAAAAGTAGTACTTAGTGTTTTCAACCATTTACTATTACTGTTATTACTAGATTTTATATATATATATAATTTTTTTAATTAAAATTAAGATAGAAAAAAGGAAGGAGTATGCAATTACACCTTAAGCTCTGCTTCTGAAGGCTCTGTCCTTTCTTTCTTCATAGACAGTAATGGTCAGCATTTTATATTCAGTTTTGCCCTAAATATACCAATTTCTGTCCCCTCCTTTCCCTACAGAAAATGTCAGTGAACACAGGAACTCCTGAGAGGGCGTGCGACCTCAGCACTCCTCCCCATGCCCCCGAGTGGGTGTCTAGGGAGGGGTCTACACCAGCGGTCCCCAGGCTTTTTGGTACCAGGGAGCGGTTTCAGGGAAGACAATTTTTCCACGGCCGGGGGGTATGGTTCAGGGGGTAATGCGAGCGATGGGCAGCGGCAGATGAAGCTTTGCTCCCTTGTCTGCCGCTCACCTCCTGCCGTGCGGCGCGCTTCCTAACAGGTATCCGGGGACCCCTGGGGACCCCGGTCTACACCATCGCTTAAGCCCTCCCTAGGATGGAGACCACGCTATCAGAGTCCAGAATGCACCCAGCCTGACTATGTGTGTGTGCTCTTCAAGGCAACAAGTCGTAAAGCATCCTAGATCACTGTGGTTATTGTGAAAAGACTTGCTGTCCTACCAGGGTCCCAGACAGAGCTCTCTGTGATTCAAAAGTGAATGAAAGAAGCGTGCAGACACATTCTAGGAATCAACACTTCACTGGCTCTTCAAGGGCAGAAGAAGACTCCCTCTTAAGGTCCCCTCTGCTCTGCCCTGTGCCTTCTTCTCCTGACCACAACCCTGTGATACAGTACACGGTGGAAACGCTAGAAGGCTGCTGCTTTATTCCCCAGTACTTCTCTGTCCTGTTCAGCTACAGCCCGGCCTCAACTCAGCATCCTCATGAGAGGGGAAACCATGGTGACCTGTGACCCGGATGTGACCACTCCCACTGCCCCACGGCAGAGCGCACCTGCAGGCCGTGGTGGACTGAAGTGCTTTCATTACAAAATGTGGGGAATGAGCTTGCTCACAGCTCTGACACCTACTGACCGTGAGACCTGTACTGTCAGTTCTCCAGGCCTCGCGTTGTAAAATCTGAGAGTCAGGATGCCTGGCAGGATCAGCGCCCTCATCTCACCCAGGGTGAGCAAAAGGCCCGAGGAAGTGAAGGGATCTGAACGAGGTAACACACTGAATTAGAACAGGGGCTCGAACCCCAGCCTACCGAGCCCGGGACGGTGCTCTTTCCACGGTGCCTGATCACTGCCAGCTGTCTAAATCATCACCTCCCAATCACAGACTCCTCCACGTGAAGCCCCAGAACACCACCCAGAAATCCACAGGAAGACAGCATCATTCTTTCACAATATGGTCATTCCCTTCCAAGGCTTTAGCACTGGATATTCATCTTACCAAGAAATTCCCAACTAAAATAACAAATGGAAGATGAAAAGCTCCAAATCAGTTTAAACAACCTTTACCTGCATATGCAGTCAAATCGGCATATCTGACAGCAAGTTCTCATACAAAGTCAAAGACTCACCTGCTGTATGTAGACCAGCGGTGACGGAGCCTCGCGGCAAGGGAGCTGCTTCCGAACCAGTCGTTAAGATGAGCCAACTGCTCCCTTCCCTTCCCCCTCCCCTGCCCACACCCACCCAAAGGCCAGTCTCTCCCAAGCTGTTTGGCAACTCTGTTGAAGACAGCTTAAGGTCCAGGAGTGGATTGGGAACAGCTAACACTCTGGCAATCATTTCCTTTTCCTTGAGCCCAGACTTCAGTGGGCGTACGATGTGGCATTTTGCTTCTGATTTCAATATTTCCCCAGCAATTCAGCATGAGAAAAATAAGAGCTTGCACCAGCTCAGGAGCGGCCAGCCCCCAGGTTCCCCGCCTCCTTGGAGTGGACTTGGTGACCTAAGAAGCCGGCCACACACTGCCTGTAGGACAACGCAGGAAGGTTCATCGTGCATTGCTCTCTTCTCTTTAAGTCAAAGAAGCAGATGGGCCTCCAATCCTGCCGAAATGAGCCTGGAAACTACGAGGATGGACAAGCGATTTCACTTTTAAGCTGTTTATGGCAGTTGTTGGAAATTAACATAACTGATTCTGGTATCTATGTCATTGCTAGAGGTGGGATGTCTAGAACACAAGCTAAGGAAACGCTGGGGCGTATTTTCTTCATCCTCTGGTTCCCCCTGGTTTTTTGGGCTAGCCTCCTTCACCCATCCTCCACTTGACTGACAAGTGATATAAAACATGTCTCGGAGCCTATCATGCCCTTACAAAGAATTATCCAGGGCTCCTGGGAATCTTCAGCATAAAGGTCCCCACGGACTTTCAGAAGGCCCCACCAGCTTCTTCCTGCCCCTTCCCCACTCCATCCTCTGCTTCAGCCGTGCAAAGCCATGCACAACCCAGGTTCTCTCTCACCTCTGTATTATTGAACATGCATTTCCTTGTTCTCAGAAAACCTCTTCCCCCTTTCAAACAGCCTAGTCTCAAATAGCCTACGTCTCAGCAGAAATGCTATGTCCTTCAGAAAACCCTCCTAGGCCCCTCCAAACCCTGAGTATTGAATGTCCCTCCATGGAAGATCCACTGGGTTCTTAAAATGACCTCTGGCAACATCCTTTTTTTTTTTTTTTTTTTTTATCTGTCTCTCCGGCTAGTTAGTGAGCAGTTTATCAGGAACAGTAACTTTCCACTCTGAGTCCCGCCACCCTGCACCTAGTGAATAGAACGTGTTCAGTAACGCAATGTATTCAATTGATTCAATGGTTCTTACGGGCAGGAAATCTGCTATAGTCTTTTTTTCAATCCTCCAGGTAACAGATGCTCAAAAGCAGTTTGTGAAGGAAAGAATAAGTTTAAAAAGCTGTGTTTCCCCAACTCACAGAACGTGTACTTTGTCCTCAGACATACGCGCATCTGAAGAACAATGATGTCAACCTGGGCTTTGGTCTTCAAGTCGTTCATCATGCCCTGCGTCCCCAGGCGGCATCTGCTACTTGAGGCCTCTCCCTCCTGGCCTAAAGCACTGCTGCCACCTGTTCCACCTCCTCCATCCGTCCCACCTTGCTTGCTCCAAGTGCTTGACAGCGCCTCTCCTCCCCGGGACCTACAGATTGGAGGCACTTGCTTACGGTTTCAGCTGGACAGCTGCACCCACGACCCACGGACAGAAAGTGTAGGCCTCTGGAGGCCCTGCATGTTTTTCACACAGTTCTGTGAAAACTGTCCTCGTTACTCTGATCAAGGCAGCCCCAGCAGTGAGGGGGAGAAAACGAGGTCTGACGGTGGGGTTTAAAAAGAATTGTTACTTCACTGTCTTATTCCAGTTTCACCTCCTCCCACCCAGAACATTCATTCTGCAATAGACAGGATAGGCTGACATGCATATAAGCTTGGGGATCTGAGCCTGAGGTTTCTCTGAAATGATCAATAATCACCTTCCAGAAAGCAGCGGGCTCTAGCCAGATGTGACACAGCCTCCAAATTCTGGATCAGCCGTTTCCAAGGAAGTCTGTTTTTGTCAAGGAGCCACTGGTACACCCAGTGGACACTCTCTGGCAAGTTCGTGAATTGCTCCAACGTAAAAAGGCAGGCCCGGTTTGAATTACCAGGCTCTGATTCCTCTGTGGAGTTCTGGTCACACTCACTACACAAACCACCTGGAGCCTCGCTCTGGCACTGTGTTACTGACTCACAGTCCCAGGAGGAGTTAGAGCCCATAACTCAGGCACGTCCGGCCCGCTTCTCCATGGACAGCACCATACCTCATCTCAGCAGTCGCTCCCTCACCAGCCATCAGCCATTTCAATCTGGGAATCACGTGCCAAAGTGGATGTTGTCCTTTGGGGATTATCATTACAAATTAACGTTTTCAATTTGGGGGTCTAGTCCGCCATTTTGCAGAGCATTTTGCCTTTTTTTCTCTTAACCTCACATGCCTCAAATGTCCAAAGGGCCCACGAATTCCTCCCCAGTTTTTCCTTCCTCCTTTTGTAAAGAATTCTGGTAACCGACAGACCACATACTCTATCTAACCCCTTTTATTCCTCTGGGGAGTCATCGCCAAACCAACCGACCGACATTGGAAAACTCCCAACAGCTCAAGGTCTTCAGTGAGAAAGGCCACCTCCCGTCAGTTAGGAGTGAGCGTGCTACTGAATCTCTCTGCGCTTCAGTTTCTCAGAGGATGAGGCATGAAGAAGCTTAGCCATAAAACACGGGCTGGGAGACACTGGGCTGTCGCAAAGAAAGGACCCTCTAGGTGCACAAGGATCAAAAGAGAGGGAGAGGTATGATGTGTCAGAGAAGAACTACAAGGAATCCGCCTCTGGGTAAAATCTAGGGAACGCGTGGAAGACCAGAAAAGGATGAAACTGAACAGGCATGAAGAGTCATGACCAGAGCCTGTGAATACCATGTAAAAGAAGTTTGGATATTTTTTTCAAAGTAATAGGAAGTCATTGGAGGTTTTCAGAAGGGAAGTCACGTGTTTAGGTCTTGTTTTTAGAGAGATCATTGTCAGAAATGTGGAGATTGGTTTGAAGAGATGCAGAACTAAAGAGGAAGAATCCAGTTGGGGACTGCATCCTTAGGGCAGCTAAGAATGTATGCTAAGGCAGCAAAGTGGAGAGAGGAGAGGAGAGCAGAGGATAGATTAAGGGATTTTTAATGCCGTCACAGGGTGTGAGGGAAGCGATGACCAGAGTAAACCCTCAAGATTCTGGCTCAGACAACTGGATGAATGGCAGTCCTGTTCACCAAGGTAGGGGCTAGAGGGAGTTTTACAGAGAAGTGGAATGAGAGAAAAGAACTTAGTCTGGGGATACTTTGAGTGAGTGCCTGTGGGACAGTAGTAGGAGTTTCTAGTAGGCAGGAGAATTTTCAGGAAAAAGAAGAGCCACTGGTATACACAGTGGGTGGAAACTGAAGACACAGGGAAGGTAAGATCACACAGGGAGCAGGGCTAGGATGAGCGGACAGCAGCGTCGGCCGTGAGACCCTAGGGACTCACCAACCAAAGGAGGACAGAGCTTCATGGGGAGAAAGTGGTCACCTGTGTCAGCTATGCCACAGAGCGTGGCATCCTGTAGAGAGAAGCAGAAAGAAGAGAGCTGGGGAGGGACAGTACATGTGAATGTGGTATTTCAGGAGGCTCAGCTAGGAAAGGAGAGAGAGAGGGCCAAAAGACATTATTGGCTGGTGGGTGGTTATTGTTTTATTTTTAATAACCTTATTGTTTTGCAATAATTTTAGAATTACAGAGAAGTTGCAAAACCAGTCCAGTTCTCCACATTGCTAACATCTTCCGTTACCATGGTACATTCCTCAAAACTCAGAAACCAACATTGGTGTATTACTATTACCTAGCTTCCAGAATTTATTTGGACTTCATCAGCTTTTCCACCAAAGTGCTTTTCAATCCCAAGATTCAACCCAGGGTAACACGTTGCATTTAGTTGCCATATCTTCCCGATATATTCTGGTCAGTCTTTGTTTTTTGTTTTTGTTTTTTTTGCGGTGCGCGGACGCGCAGGCTCAGCGGCCATGGCTCACGGGCCCAGCCGCTCCGCGGCATGTGGGATCTTCCCGGACCGGGGCACGAACCCGTGTCCCCTGCATCGGCAGGCGGACTCTCAACCACTGCGCCACCAGGGAAGCCCCAGTCTTTGTTTTTTTTAATGACCTTGCCACTGTTGAGGAGTAGGCCAGGTAACCTGTAGAATGTCTGCTGGTCTGAGTTTTTCTCATGCTTAGACTGGGGTTATGTAATTTGGGGAAATAATACCACAGAGGTACTTTCCTCATCACTTCATATCGGTGAGGGGGGTGGTACATGAAATCCATATGGTGACACTGATGATATTAACCTTGATCACCTGGTTAATGTAGCTTCTCCACTGCAAAGCTTCTGCTTTTCCCTTACCTGACTCTATTCTTTGGAAGTGACTCACTAAGTCCAGCCCACACTGGGGTGTGAGGGTGGGAGTGGAGGGTGGGAATTAAGCCCCATCTCTTGTTTTCCTTTTACAGTGAGAAAGACCTTCCCAGTTCAGCCTCTAATCTTTATTATCTCCTTTATCTTAAAACTACAACATTTCTAGTCTCTGGCACACAATAGAGCACTTAATCCTATGAGATTTTATTTTGTTCACTTGTTTTTTCAGACGTCTTATTCAAGACTTAGGCAAAAGGGCTCAATGTCTAATCTGGGATGCATACTGTACTTCTCCCTTTCCTCAACTCACTCAATTACTACGTCCTGTCATTTTTACCTACTAAACATCTCTTAAATTCGGTCACAGGTGATCACTGACAAAACTTTGTCAGATCAACTGACTCCTAAGTTCCGTATCTTTCCCTGCAGGTAGAAACCTATCCTCATCCCTGACACCTGATATAAACAGAAGGGCAGCAAAGGGAACAAAACTTTCTCTGTACCACTGCCAGATTCTAGAGTGTTAAACAGGAATGTGGGGTGAAAGCACAGTACAGCACATGGACCTACGGTATGCCTTCCTCAACTGCTGCTCAACCTTGGAGCCCAGAAGCCTCTGCTTTGGCTTGAAAGCTTAGAGCTCAGCCTGAAGAAACGGCTCATAAAAAGTCCCTTTCCTGGCATTTATCCAGAAACTCCCCAGGAAGATGTGTTCAAACAAGAATCCTCTCTTTCCTCTATGACTCTGCTTGTAGGAGGCTTGCAGGATGGGTCCAGTCTCAGGAAAGGACAAGCAAGAGATCTGGACTTTGGGATCTGTCCCACCTCTAATGGAGTGAACCGTTCTGACTTCCATACCCTGAGTTCACATTGGTGAAATGAAGGGCTTGGGCTGATGACAATGGATTCAGTTCAACCCCAGCTGCCCTAGGAAGCAGCTACCACTTGATCTCATTACTGGGGCTTCTCTGTTATGGTCACAGAACAGTGTGACTGGCTTTGGGAATGTTCTGTGGGAGCCCTATCTCCGAAGAGTCACATGGAAAAGGAATTAGGACAGCACAGGTCAAATTCTAGCTTGGTGAGTAAAGCCCAGTGGAAAGAAGAGGCTCCTCCCCAGGGGACTGGAGGCTTGGCAGCCCTCAGTGGCCTCCAGCCCCATCCTATCAAGGGGAGTTGGCTCGCTGTTGAGCGCAGATGACAGATGGCTCTGGGCCTCCAGAGGGCCCTCCAGCCGTCACTGGGCTGTCAACTGCAAACAGAAGCCATTCTTTGTCCTCACCTCCTCTCCTGAATTTTTCCTGGCTTCATAACCTCCAAGGCACAAGATGTGCCCTTAACCAACTGAGGGCTCCCCACTCCCTGCCTATGTATGGGAATCATATTTTTTGGAAACCAAAACAATCAGGGCACATAACCTGACATAAGAGTATTTTTGCTCTTCCTGACTGTAAAGACAGTTCAGGAAATACAGTTTTGGTACTAAGATATTATCATTTCTACAGTGTTATATCTCCTGATACTTAAAATCCAGCCAGCAGAAATTCATAACTTGGACTCAAATTTATATCCATAATTAAAGGAAATCCCCAAGAGTGTCTAGACACAATCATTGTTGTTTTCAATCACTGACACCTTTAGGAGAAGGGTTTGATGTCAGGAGAGAGCTTGCTGGAAGGTGGCAAATCATCATGCATCTGAGATGAGAGAGTGGGCGTAGGACCCTTGCTTGCTGCCTGCCACACGTTCTTTAAGAAATGGCCAGATGGGCTTCCCCGGTGGCGCAGTGGTTGAGAGTCCACCTGCCGATGCAGGGGATGCGGGTTCGTGGCCCAGTCCGGGAAGATCCCACATGCCGCGGAGCAGCTGGGCCCGTGAGCCATGGCCGCTAAGCCTGCGCGTCCGGAGCCTGTGCTCCGCCACAGGAGAGGCCACAACAGTGAGAGGCCCGTGTACCGTGAAAAAAAAAGACATGGCCAGCTGTTCCCTAGTGGAGCCTTGGAATGTAAGAGCCTCTGGCTTCCCATGATCCCAGACAGAGAGCAAGGGACACGAGGGGAACATGGCCAGAGTCAGGGTGGCAGCATCCTTGTCCACAGCAGTGGGAGTAATTGGGCACCTCCACCATTATTCAGAAGATCCTGGCCTGGGAATCCAGGGACCTGAGTTCTAAGCTTGGAATTTCCCAGTGTAACATTAGAAGGCAGAGAGCATCATCTCTAACACCCTGCCCAGCTTGAAGGGCCTATGGTTAGTTCAGATTAGGCAAATATTTCTCCAGAGTGACAGGAAACATAGGACAGACATGGTAGCATGAGTGTCTGGGATGTGAGAAAAATGAGGAGAAAAAAGGAATCGAAGACATGTAGGTCTGGTGAGACTCTCCATATGCGATCCGTACAACTCCTCGAAATGGTTTCAGGAAAAATCTCTTTCCTCTGGTCCTTATACTTCTGATACAGTAGCTCACGTTTTACGTCATCTTAGACCCTCTGAATGGCTTTAATTTAATAGCAGGATAATTTAAAATTCATCATTTTATTTGATTCCCCACTTCCATCAGACAAACCAACAAAAACTCTGAACCTGGCAGGAATTCCCATCCCTATTTCCCAGGAAAAAATCCTGGGGCTCAGGAACTTACAAAAGGTTCACACACAAAAACCTTTACAGGGTCAGCTGGGACCAGAACCCTGGTCTCCACCAGTTCTTTGGAGCTTAAAGCTTTCTTGAAGGTTATCTTCAAGCAAAGCCTGCTAAACACTTATTTTACCTCCTGTGATCAACTGGCCAAACTTCTGCTCTGAAAAATGAACATATCAAAATAAAGCTTAGAGTTAGGTTACCTGCTATTATCATTGGCAGGACAGCAGTTTTCCAACTATGCTTCTTACAGCCTTCGAGATTCCACCAGGCCTCTCCCAGGCTTCTGAGTATCTTTGAGCTGAGTCAGGTGGATGCTCTAGGCTCTCCCAGTAATTCAATCTGAGCAGCTCCACTTTTATCTGCTTTATTTATTGGTCTCTCTGTAGGTATTAAAAAGCGTTTGGGAACCATGGTAGGGCAAGTTCTAGTCTGTAGTGTCATTTCCAGCCTGAAGCCAAGTTCCAGTTTCTTTACAGGACATGCAAATAAATCTCTGCTTCAGCCTCCCGATAGAAGAAGAGGAACAGAAAGCAGCCCACTGGTTTTCAAGACACACTGTCATGTGTCACATGAGGACATCTCCAGGTGGTCTTAAATCCAGAGAAACACGAGAGCAGTCATTTCAGTTCTTAAGACCCCTCTGATGAGAGAAGCCTCATTACCACGCGTGCACGGTAGCTAGTATTTCACGTGGACTAACGGGCCTGTTGTCATTCCTTTTAAATACCCAAAGGTATCCTACCTACATGAGGAGCTGAAGGTCTACAAACCATGGTCGTAAAGCTGTTTGCACACTACACAAGTGCTAAAGAGCACCTGAAACCACTTTGCTTCTATTTGGTTTGCCCCCTAACATGCACACTGGTATATTAGTGTTTCTTTTGAATCCCCCTGGGTTTGGATATTAGACACCCAAGTTTTAGTTCAAATTGAGTTTTCACAGCTGGATTATAAACCAATGGAAATGCTGACCCAGCACCAACTATATCATTCCAAACAGGTGTTGCTTTAATTAGCCTTATCATAAAACAAAAGTTAAAAATTAAAGGAAAACACTTTAACGGACCCGAAGAGTTTCTTAAGGTCTTAAAGGGAGCAGGCAAATTGGTGGAGACTTTTAAGCCTCATCTCCTTTTCTCAGATGTTCTCTTAAAAATTCAGCCACACTTCCAAAACTGCAATAATACTCCAATGTCTTAAGAGGAAAAGGAAAGCTGGCTTCCCCGGCATGTTTGCCAGTGAAGGAGAGAATTTTTAAGTGTTGGGAGAGAGGCCTCCAAGGTCCATTCACTAAGGGCTTAGATGTCCACATCTCAGGCAGGAAGAAGATGAAAGGCCAGTCTTGTCTTGGGATGTTACTCCTGACTTCAAAGGGGACTGTCGTTGTTTTCCATGCAAAGATAAAGGAGTTTTGTGTGATTTCAATTCAGTGCAGAAAATTACAGTATATTTACTAGAGGGGTGGAAGCCAGGTTTCAAAAATCCTACCCTCAAGGGACATTCCCCGCTCATTGTCTCACATGCATGAAACCATTTAGAGAACAACTTAAAACTGGATATGAATTAGCTTAGGTGTGTTGGTATTTCCACAAGACAGCACAACTTCCTTGGCCTTGGGGAAGTTTAGGATGACTTCCTAGAGAAAGCAGAGTGAGAGGCTGGCTTCAGACATTGAATATGGAGAGAGAAGCCAGTGGAGCATCTCAAGCTGGGGAAATTGCATTAGTAAAGGGATAGAGCAGTGGTTCCCCAGTCTGAGTGTACACCAGTGACCTGCAGGGCTGGTTAAAGCTGCTTCCTGGGCTGCCAGGGATGCTAATTCAGTGAGTCTGGGATGAGGTTCCAAGAATTTCCATCTCTGACAAGTTCCCAGTCGATGTACACCCTGCTGGTCCACGGACCACACCTTGAGAACCACTGACGTAGAGGAAGGATTGTGCGTGGCTATTAGGAGTCCAGTGCAGGCGCTGACTTCGCTGTGATAGAGGATTTGTACCAAAGAGTGGAGAAGGCAGTTCCTTAAAAAGATGCCCGGTTTTTGATTGTGTGGACTGTATCACTTTTTTTTTTTTTTTGCAGTACGCGGGCCTCTCGCTGTTGTGGCCTCTCCCGTTGTGGAGCACAGGCTCCGGACGCGCAGGCTCAGCGGCCATGGCTCACGGGCCCAGCCGCTCCGCGGCACGTGGGATCTTCCCAGACCGGGGCACGAACCTGTGTCCCCTGCATCGGCAGGCGGACTCTCAACCACTGCGCCACCGGGGAAGCCCTGTATCACTTTTTAAGCTAGAAAATAAAAATTATTCATTCTCAATTTAACCCTTTCTAGCCAACCTATGAGTCTTGTTCACCTTCTTTCTCAAAGGAAAGAGGAAAAGAAATCTCCAGTGAGTATCATGCGTAGCGCTGTACCTGTGTTAACTCATTCAGTCCTCATAAAAAATAAATGCAATAAAAGTATTAAAACAATACAGGGACTTCCCTGGTGGCGCAGTGGATAAGACTCTGTGCTCCTGGTGCAGGGGGCCCGGGTTCAATCCCTGGTCAGGGAACTAGATCCCACATGCATGCCACAACTAAGAGTTTGCATGCCACAACTAAGGAGTCTGTGTGCCGCAACTAAGGAGCTTGCAGGCTGCAACTAAGGAGCCAGCATGCCACAACTAAGAACTCCTGGAGCCGCAACTAAGGAGCCTGCTTGCTACAACTAAGGAGCCCACCTGCCACAACGAAGACCTGGTGCAACAAACAAACAAATAAATAAATAAATATTTTTTTTAAAAAACCAGTACAGATGATGGCAGCCACTATGTACTTTTATTAACTCACATGCCTCTGAAGGTACCCTCCCAGGCATGGGCGGCATTCTTAATATGACAGAGAGGCTCTGCTGATCTTAAAACCTCCATCTTCTCAGAGAGATAGAATCTTCTTTCCTCCTCCTTACCAGGAAAATACCAACTTCATTAGTCCTTTCCATTACTTGGCTTAAGGGTTAAGATCTTTTGAGTTTCAGTGGTTATTTTGAAGACTACAATGCACATTCTTATTTTATTAGAAACGAATACAAATTTGTACATTTACAATCTCCCTACCATTGAAAGAGCCTTGGAAATCTTGAAACTTTGAACCTTGAAGGTTAATAGATCCTCTGTCTGGGGTCCCTAAGGCCATCCTCAGTTTTAGTGATTCACCAGGAGGACTCACAGGACCCCACCTATTGTTATACTCATAGATTTGATTGACAGAGCGAAAGGATACAAAACAAAATCAGCAAGGGAAAAGGCACATGTCACAGAGTTTGGAAGGAACCAGGTGCAAACTTCCAAGAGTCCTCTCCTAGTGGAATCACACAGGATGTGCTGAATTCCCATAGCAATGAGTTCTGACAACATGTATCAAATGCTTGTCTACTAGGGAAGTTCATTAGAGACTCAGCATCCATGACATTGATTGGGTACTAGTCATATAGACACCCTCTGTCTCATACATACCAACAATCCAGACTTCCAGAAGGAAAGCAGGTGTTCAGCACAAACCATATTGCTTGCACAAACAGTCTGGGCACAGAGAGCCACTCTTCTCAGTTCAGGGAATGGGGGGAAAGTTCAGGAAATTCAAGTTCCCAGATGGGTGGTCAACCTTGCAAGCAGGCCTTTCTAATGAGAGCAGTTTCAGGCCTGCTCTGTTAGTTCTCTCCTGTACAACCCCTCCTTATCTTGAGTTACTGTTACCATATATATTTATTTATACATAACCTTTAAATCTCATAAGACATAATTGTTAGTTCTTTAGAGTCAATATTCATTTAGATTTACCCACTGTTCTTTCTTGCTTCCTACATTTCCCTTTAGTATTTTCTGTCAGTTATTCTCTGCTGGAAATGAGATCTCTTAGCTTTTGTCAGAAATGTCTTCATTTCTTCTTCATTTTTGAATGATATTTTTGCTGACTATAGAATTCAAAGTTGGCATTTTTTTTTCAGCACTTTAGAGATACCATTCTATTGTCACATAGTTTTCTTCATTTCTTTTGAGCAGTGAGATGATAAAGTTACTCTTTCAAAAGTAATGGATCTTTTTTCCTCTAGCTACTTTTATGATTTTCTCCTTATTTTTGGTTGTGAGCAGTTTTACTGTGATATGCCTAGGTGTCTGATTTGTAGCACTTCTTCAATTAACTCTCTGCCATTCCTCTCCAAGTACTGCCTCTGCCTCATTCTCTCTGACATTATACTTATGTTAGACCAGTGACTCTCAACTGGGGATGATTTACTTATTTGCCCCAAGGCAAATGTGCCCCACAACAAGTAATTATTTGACTCAAAATGTCAATCGTGCAGAAGTTTAGAAACCCTGTATTGGACTTTTTACCGTATCTGTGTCTTCTATATTCTTCCCTATAATTCTTACCTCGTTTTGTCTCCATGCCTCACTCTAAATATTTTTTTACTAACCTACCTTCAAGCTTACTGAGCTCTTCTTCAGCTCTGTCTAGTCTGCTGCTAAATTCATCTATTCACTTTTTAATATCAGATATTAGAATTTCCAGTTCTAGATTTTCCATTTGATTATTTTATATGGATCCAAGTTCTATGATAAAATTCTCTACCTTGCCATCTATTGTTTTGAACGTATTAATCACAATTATTTAAAAACCATATCTAATAATTCTAATATCTGGGTTACCTGTTTCTCTTGTCTATTTATTTATTGATTCTGTTTCTCTACATGCTTGATCATTTTTAACTGAATGTCAGTTATTGTGTATTAAAAATGTTTATGCTTTGGATGATGTCATCTTTCAGAGAGGATTCGACCTCTCTTTTGGAAAGCAGGAGACAGATGGCCTCAATCCAATCTGAGACTGAAATGATTTGAGACTGGATTGTATCATTGAAAGGCTTGGTCTATCTCTGGTTGGCCTCCACTTGTAGAATATCACCCTCCAGTGGTCCCGACTGAGAGCCTGGGTGTCTGCAATGGGTCCCTCCTCTCTTCCAAGTTCTAAACTCTATTTTTTTATTTCTTGGCATCACATAATCTCTTCTTCTTTTCAGTTGCTTTCTGTTTAGCCTCGCAGTCTCTTGCCTCACACGGCTTAATTGTCAAATGCCTGGAGGAAAAACTGGAAGTTTTTCAGTGAGCCATACATCAGGCTCACTTCTCTGCATCTTCCCTCTCTTCTTGGCCCTCAAGCTGTAGCTTCCTTAAAGGTCCAGAGTTCCAATTTTTTGCTCTCTATACCTTAATATTTCCTAACACTCTATCACCTCCCTATCCATGAGAACTGGTTCTCTGACTGGCTTCTCAAGCTCTTACCCCACACCCAAGACTGCCAAGTGCCCTGAGTAGGAAATCAGTGTGTTCACCTCACTGAACTTCCTTCCCCTCGAGGATCTGTTCCCTCAACTCCTTGTCGTGTCAGAAGCTCCCTCATGCCTTTGGAGACATTTTAAAAATCAAGTTTCTAGTTGTTCTCACAGGAGGTTAAGTCCATCACAAGCTACAGCATCACAGCCAGAAGCAGGAATCTGTACTTAGAAATTAGGTTACACGTAAGGAAGATCCTTCTGTATCTTTCTGTATTATTGGATCCTCTCCTGGGTTATCAAAAGCAAGAGTAGTCTCCTGTCCCCTGTAAAAGCCAGAAGAAATTTCCAAGGACCTTCAATAACTGAAGAGGCATAACAGGGAGGGGGTGCAGGAGGAGAGGCAATTATACAAAATGACTTTTCATGATTTCCTGTGACTCCCTCAATCTCTAATTCCTGCCAGTACTCAAACACTCAGAACTTGAACAAAGACATGCATTTTCTACCCACAGTCCTCACTTTGGTTTACACATAACTCAGAGATGGAAGATTGCAATTTAAACCAGAAGAACTAAAATATAAGAGCTACATGTTTACATGATGTTACCAGTTTGATTATAGTCAGGAAATATAGTACATTTGTACTTTTTCTTTCAAATTCCATGAGTGAAGCTCTTCTCACTGAACCTAGAAAACAAATGTTTAGGAATAGGAAGAAGATTTTAAAAAGATTTCACGTAGTCTAAGAATTTCGAGCTACGGTTTTCCAGCCACATTACATTCATGTCATCTCAGGCCTCTGCCAACCTGTTATAAGAAGGAAAATGGAATCCTATGTGTCATCACATGTAGTCACTGAAAGAGCCTTAAGCCCACTTCCTGCCTAATGCTGAGCGTGCGTATTAGGCAGAAGTGAACGCTACAGGTGTGAAATCTCAGATTAACAGCCAGGGAGATCATGAACATAATTTTGCAGGCCCCTTGTAAGACAGTCAGGGATGGCCATTTCCTAAAGATGGATTCATCAAGTGGAGGAAGCCTTCCCAGCAGGAGGCCCACACGCTGCGTCCTGCAGCAGCTTACTGCTGTGGGCGTAGGGGAGGGTCCCGGTGGACAACACAACAGGCACTTCTGTCACGTGGTTCCAGTGTGTGGCAAGACTATTTTCTCTCCATCACCCAGCTCTCTGGGGCATCTCTTTTAGAAGAGTCCTAAGCTTGTGTATCTTATGAGGATCCTTTGCAGGAAAGTGCGATGTGGTCCCAGGAACACTGAACTGTGGGATCAGATGCCTCCAGCTAATTATTTGTCCTTGGGTCAGTCCTTCAAAGCCAGTTTATGCATGAATGTTCTCTATATGAAATGAGGAGATAGGAGTAGATGATCCCAACAATCTCATCCAGTTGGAAGAGACCAGGGGGTCAGGACTCCCTGTAGACAGTTAAAGATGCAGCGCAGCAGAAAAGGTGTCTGATTACTTGTGTAGAGGGTCTGCACTGTGATGAGGAACTTATTGAAGTAAGTCAGAAAGAGAAAAACAAATACCGTATGCTAACACATATATATGGAACCAAAAAAAAAAAACAAAAAACACCGTACTGATGAACCTAGTGGCAGGGCCGCAATAAAGATGCAGAGGTAGAGAATGGACTTGAGGACACGGGGAGGGGGAAGGGTAAGCTGGGACGAAGTGAGAGAGTGTCATGGACACATATATACTACCAAATGTAAAACAGATAGCTAGTGGGAAGCAGCCACATAGCACAGGGAGATCAGCTGGGTGCTTTGTGACCACCTAGAGGGGTGGGATACAGAGGGTGGAAGGGAGACACAAGAGGGAGAGGATATGGGGATATACGTATGCATATGGCTGATTCACTTTGTTGTACAGCAGAAGTAACACCTCATTGTAAAGCAATTATACTCCAATAAAGATATTTTAAAAAAAAAGATGTATGTATCCCTCTAAAAAAATTTTTTTAAGTCTATTGCCATCTAATATATGAGGCACAAGGGTAAGAAGAAAACAAAAGAACTTCTCAATAGAGTTTTTGGCTTTCTCTCATTCTTCTGTCATTCCACATTTTGCTATGAAGATACAGATAGATTCATACATGTCTTGTGCATTTGTTTTTCCTCACTTTACCACATATTCCTCAACAAAATATGCCAGCATCTTTTCGTACCTGAAAATATAACTTATAATCTATTCAGCATCAAAATAAATGTTAAAATTCTTATAATGGTCATTTTTAAATTATCCTTATGTAACCCACATAAAGCTGAGCTACCTAGTGTTCCAGCTCAACATACAATTGAATTCAGAAGAGATCTAAGACTGGCATTTGAGATAAATTGCAAAGAACTTTATTTCCTGAAGTCTGAGAAAAGGGCAAAGTGGGGGGCGGCAATGCATACTGTACAGGAAAAAAAATCTTCAAAACCGTTTCTTTAAACCGTTATCTTTCCAAACTATCACTCATCACAGCAAGGCAGTCTTCGCAAAATCCCTTTTCTTACTATCTCAAAACTGCCCCAAGTGTTCCAGAACTCAACTCCCAAAGGCTCTCACCTTTTTCTAATGCCACCTTCCTCCCACATTTCCAGATCTCTGCCTTTCCTCTGGCTTTTCTATAAGGCAAGTCAGGTCAGCTTTCTGGCTCATTTCGGTCCTCTTCTCACCAGTTATCCCGATCAGCACCATGAACCCCAGGGCCCGGGGGAGACCACAGAACACCCTTTAGAAGTCTGCACTTGTCAGCAGCAGTGGAAAGGGGGGTAGAGGCAGAAAAGGGGTGCAAACACTAATATTTTAAAACTCTTTAAAGATAATATGTCATATCTGTACTAAAAAAGCGAAGCTTAAAAAACAATGTACAAGCACATATTCCATCAATTTACCTTTGATTCTCCAAGTCTCAAAAGAAATTTAAATGTCTGCAGTGTCTTTACTAGGAGAAAACCCAAAAGAGGTTACCTAAAGGTGAAGTGTTCTGCTCAGATTCCAATCTCCAGATACGTGTGAACCGTATTTATGTTGACACATCTGATAGAGTTATACTCATGTGTGAGACTTTTAGCAGCAAGAAATTCTTTCTAATAATAATGACCCATATTTAGTTAGCGATATACCATATTCAAGGCTTTTTCACACAAAGTACCTCATTTGATCCTGACATTTACCTGCAGGATAAGTATGGCTTTAAGCATCATCCCTATTTTTTACACATGAGGGAACAGAGGCTCAGAAAGGTGAAGTGACTTGCCCAGGTACTTACAGGGTTGGGGTGGTAACTGACTCTAGGTATTGTGATTTCAACTGCTACCTCAGTGAACTTTTCCTAACTTTATTTTTTTGTTTGTTTTCACATGCATGTGCATGCACAAATACATACACACAGAAGCTAATTGAAACATGGCCAAATATTACATATGTGCAGAATGTTATATATATATATAAAATCAACAAAATCCACATAGCCACTCAGTTTCTGTTTCCAGAAGAAGCCCTGACCTTGTAACAGAATAAACACTACTGCTGGGCCAGAGCTATGGAGCCAGTTTCATGCTTCCTCCTGCACTGACGTGCTTTGTTTTCAAAAGCACTTGCCATTTACATTACTATTATTTTCATTTTCTTGATCATCCAAACCTCAAAGGAAAGAGGCTAATGATATTCCCCAAGCCTCTCCCTCACCACACTCATGCTGGGAATGGAAGCAGCTCAGATTGACTGAATGGCCTCTGCAAACCCTTCAGGAACATTGATGGAGTTGCTACTATAAGCAGCTGGAGTTGCCATTTGCATCTCACCCTGTCTTACTTTTTTTCCTCAAAAAATAAAAATAAAAAAGCATCCACAATGCCCTGGGGGAATTTTCCGGGACAAGCTGCAGGTGCTATGGATATTTTCATTTAATAATCATTCTTGCAATTCAGCACATTTGTAATCCATGTGGTAAACTATGACTTACATTTCTCCCAGTGGACGCTGGCCAGATGCAGAAACCAAAGAGCTCGGTGCCGGCACTGCCTCTTCCTTCTTTTATAGTTCATGCATTTGGATGTGTTTAGCCTGATCTGCTAGTGCAGGGGAAGGAATGTGCTGTGTTTAAAAGACCCTTTTGTTGACATTAAGTAATCATAAATATACTCAGAAATTATACTCCTTGCATTTATTGTCGAGTGCTTTAATTGGATGGTCTCCTCATGTGATATCATAAAGAACATATGCATATTTTTGGCAATCCCATCGGATCATGAAGTGGAGAGGCACATACAAAGCAGCACATTCCTAACATCTATGGATTGTCTCATATATGTCACCACATCTTCCCACCAGGATTGTTTTCCCCACACACTCCAAGATGGTAACTTCCCAATCTGTCCAAATTCTATTTGGAATTCTCCTGGATTGTGTAAATGTCAAGGCCAGTTTCCTCTCCATGTGAAGAGCTTTGAAAGGAGAACAGCATGCCTAACTCCCTCATAAATACAAGCCAGAGCGTCATCTTCTTTTCTTTTTTTTTTTTAGGTGTGTGTATTGGAGGGGAGGGAGGGAAGAAATACTTGGCCCAAAGTAAAAAAAGAAATCCCTTTTCAAGAATGACGTTCTCCTTATTTTCATCACATAAACAAAATGTTTAAGCCTGCACAGAGCCAGGTTCCAAAAGGTGGATTCTTCTGGCTCACACTTTGTGCTGCTGCATGGAGACACAGTCTCTTAAGCAGCAAACTACATCAGGGGCAAACACCACCACCTGCAGGCCTGGGAGAGGGCACCACGCAGGGCCCTGGAAGAAAACCAGTGGCACCCTTAAAGGAGTAGCTCAGAAGATTGTAACAAAGGGACTGTGTTCTTATACCTTTGAACACAGTATAAGCAGAGGTAAAGAAACCCGCCAAGAATGGGAGCTCTCAGGGACTACATGTAGTAGAAAGCCATTACGACTTCTAGACCAGAAGGGATCCAGCCATAGCTGAAGGGGAAGGATTCCAGGGAAATAAGAACCCAAACTTCCGTTTCCTCCCTGACCCCAATCCCTCACTTCGGCCGAAACCAACCTGCAGCTAGGGGTCGAGGAAGATAGCCTGGGTGATGCAGAACGAAGAAGTCAAAACTTCTGGGAGGTGCAGTGGGTGGAGAAGGGGGGAGGGTCTAGAGCAGGAAACAGAGACAAGCCAGAAACAAGAGTGCGGCCCACCCAAAGTCCTGAGGACGCTTGAGCTTCTACATACAATCAATCCCACGTATTCCTCACAACTCTGATGCACGCAGCTATAATTCCATCCTACAGAAAGGGCAAGTAAGGGTTGGGAAAGCACAGTAACTTACTCAAAGTTGCATGGTTAGACCACGGAGCTTTCCAGTGACAGAACTACCAGTCTCCTTTATTGGAAGGTGATGGGTAGAGCTTAAATAAGCACAGACCTAAACAGAAGCTTGGCAATTCCGTCACTGGGAAGTTCCATTTAGGTTTGGAAATTTTTAATCTCACTGTGAAACTCAGTATCTAAATCAGAGTGTTCCTGAGTCTTTGATAGACAGGAATGAGAGTTGAGATATTAAGAGATGTCGAACCATCTCAAAAAAAAAAAAAAAAAAAAAAA
>NW_020173656.1:1802771-2020076 GCF_003031525.2 Neophocaena asiaeorientalis asiaeorientalis
CGGGAGAGGCCACAACAGTGACAGGCCCGCGTACCTCAAAAAAAAAAAAAAAAAGAAGTATATGCATCTATTCAGTCCCTGTGTTTAGACAGCAAGAGTTCAGATAATGAGAATTTGGGCAGCAAAGGCCATCAGACAACCTAAAACAAAGAAATATCATTCAGGGAATTCCCTGGTGGTCCAGTGGTAAAGAATCCACCTTCCAATGCAGGGGACATGGGTTCGATCCCTGGTCCGGGAACTAAGATCCCACATGCTGCACCACAACTACTGAGCCCAAGCTCAGGCGCCTCAACTAGAGAGCCCACATGCCGCAACTACAGAGCCCATGTGCTCTGGAGCCTGCACACCACAACTAGAGAGAGAAAAACCCACACGCCAAAACTAGAGAGAGAAAAACCGCATGCCACAACTAGAGAGAAGCCCTCACGCCATAATGAAGATCCCACGTGCCGCAACTAACACCCAACACAGCCAAAAATAAAAAATAAATAAAATAAATACTTTAAAAAAGAAAATATCATTCAGGAAAAAAGTAGAGCCTCTGTAAACAGTCTCATACACAATAATTACAAGTTTAGATATTCATGAAAATCCCTGGGACAGAAATCACCGTTAAATTCATGCCTCCATTACCACATCCTGGGAAACTACATGTGGTAATTAGCTGTAGATTTCAATGCTAGCTTAGGAAAATTTACTTATTTCTTGAGGAGTAGAGAAAAAATACTGCAAATTAAAAATCACAGCAGAAAATCGTATGTCTGCAAAAAGACTTGGATGAGAATATTCATTGTGGCCTTATTCATGATAGCAACAGAGAGGAAACCACCCAAACGCTCATCAATAGGAGAAAAGAGAAACAAGTAGTGCTATATTCATGGAACAGAATCACACTCGGCAATAAAAATGAATGAACTACTAATACGTGCCAGACAGGAATGAATTTCAAAAGCACGTTAAGCAAAAGGGTTCAGACACAAAAGACTACACAATGATTCCACTTATGTGAAGTTCAATATTAGACAAAATTAATCTATGGTGATAGAAATCAGGAAGTGGTTACTGGCAGGGAGGAGGGCTGTTAATTAATTGGAAAGGGACACAGGGGACTTTCTGAGTGATGGAACTACTCTAAATTTTGTTTAATGTGGTTGTCACATGACTATACACAATTGTCAAAAACTTAAGATTTGTGCCTTTTACTATTATACCAAACAAACAACAAACACAAGGGAATGTGCCTCCTTTTGCCTCCAAGGGGGAGTACCATAATTTCTTTTGGGGGCAAATATATTGACAAGCTGCTTTAGATTTTAAAAAAGCATTAACTCCCTGAAGCAGACAGGGAGTTAAAGAGAGAGCAAGATTGGAGGGTGTATAAGAACGGAGGAGAGGAGAGGAGCTGAAGAGAAAATGGCACTAATGGATGAGGGATATAATAAGGAAATATCATGAGATGCAAATGGGAAGCAGAAGAACAGGGTGGGCAGTTAGCATGGGGATGGAAGTACCCCTGACGTCCCAGAAATTTGGAGGAGAACATTAAACATCCTGGCCCTTATCCATACCCCCATATTTGGAGTATGAGTGAATGTGTTATAAACTTAAAGGGCAGCGTGATTTCAGCAGACCTCAGGTGGTTACCACGCTTTGCAATATGTTTTTTTTAAAAGTTCGATGATTATTTTAAGTGATGTCATTTTCGTGTTTATGTATCTCGTGTCATTCACTTTAAGACACAACTTTTTTCGACTTTTGAACCACTCTGTAATTTAAGGCATCTTACAGTTGATAGTGTGTTTTTAGAGTTTATTTGTCAGTATTTAATCTTTTTTTATTGGTATATAAAATAATATTGTGTGTTCCAATTGACGGTGTCCTAGATTTGATGGAATATGGTATTATTGGTGCAAGTTAACTAACTAGAGCTCTGCTCCCCTTTGCAATGAAATCCTGGTGAACTGAAGCAATGGGGCAGTGTCTGCACTGGGGCTCACCCCAGCTTCCTCTCCCCCACTCAGGCAGAATCAGAGCTCTGGCCTAGCCTGGGGTTCAGTAAGTTGGAGTTGCTGTGGGAGCAGCTGAAATTGGCTCACAGCTATGGTGTCAGGGGAAGGTCGGCTTGGGGATCAAAGGGACATTGTGAAACGCAAGATATGGTGGAGGTGGAAACAGGCAGTGACTGAACAGGGCAGAGTGATAAAAGCTAAATGCAGGACGAAGGGACCACATCTAAGGTCAAGTGGTGGTGTGTAAGAGCAAGAACACTGATTGAGGGAGACCCCCCAGAACGCAAGCACAGGGGGAGGAGCCACAGTCTGCCATGACCTGGATGAGTGCTCCTTTTTAACAATCTCCATTTCACCTCAACTTTGATACAAGTGTTCAAATGGAAAGAGACTGAAAACATCTCCTTTTTGTCTTTTCAATCTCTAGTGTATCACCATTGACCCCTCTGATAAAAGTGATATAGACCCTGGAAATCCCTATGCCTGTAGGTTTTCGCTGGTGGGTCTGGGATGCTGTCAGCGATGAAGGTGGTGGCTCCATTCACACCACAAGTACTACTACTTAGGTCTTGTGCTGCAGATGGTGGTATGAGACCTGCCTGAGCCCTTAGACTTCCTTGGCCTGGGGCACTGGATTAGACTGCTAGGGCTGCCCTAATAAAGTACCACAGAATGGGTGGCTTACACAACAGAAATCACAATTATCACAATTCTGGAAGCTGGAAGTCCAAGACCAAGGTGTCAGCAGGTTTGATTTCCCCTGAGATCTCTCTCCTTGGCCTGCAGATGGCCACCTTCTCCCTGTGTCCTCTCATGGTCATTCCTCTCTCTGCATGCATCCCTGGTGTTTCTCTGTGTGTCTACATTTCTTCTTCTTATACATTCTTCTATTATATTGGATTATAACCCACCCAAACAGACTCACTTTAACTTAATCACCTCTGTAAAGGTCCTACCTCCCATATACAGTCATATTCTGAGGTACTGGGGGTGAGAGTTTCAACATATGAATTTTGGGGAAACACAGTTCAGCCCATAACAGGCACCGTAGAGATCACAGTAGGTAAATTTAAGTTCTTCTCAAGATTAATTTGCATTTTAGTCTTTTTTTCTTTTCTTGGTTAAGTTTAATGTGAATTTATTAAGCCAATACATTTTTGAGACAGATAATCATTTTTCTTCCTCTGATGTTTTTCATTTAAAAGGACACAACAGCACAGGGAGATCAGCTCGGTGCTTTGTGACCGCCTGGAGGGGTGGGATAGGGAGGGTGGGAGGGAGGGAGACGCAAGAGGGAAGAGATATGGGAACGTATGTATATGTATAACTGATTCACTTTGTTATAAAGCAGAAATTAACACACCATTGTAAAGCAATTATACCCCAATAAAGATGTTAAAAAAAAAAAAGGACACAGCATTTCCTTTCTCTTCTTTTAATTTACGTCCCTTTATACAGATGAGCTAAGAATACCTATTTCTACCTATGCAAGGATTCACATGAAAGGCCAGTAACATGCTAAACATTTGAGCCTTTTCCCAAATAGGGACAATGTGTTCAAAAGCGAGGTGATTCCAATGAGAAGTCACGAGGCTTCTTCTCGCTCCTCTAAAAGGACTCCTTTGTGAGATCTGGAGACCTGGATAATCAGAGTCCATTTAGTCTATGAGAATAGGCTGTGGGGCAGTGGGAGGGGTCTGCACAGAAAAGATTATCAGAGAGGAAATGTATCAGAAAAGCATTCCCTGACTTCTCAAGAGAATCAAGGAACAGAATCCAAAGTTTCAGAAACTGGAATTGGAGCTCCAACCAATAATCAAAACATTTTAAGTAATTACTATAGGCCTGCTTTCATGCAGTGTACTGGGCAGATACAAAAATTCAACAGCCTCCACCAATCCTGGCAAAGAATCAGTTGAATCCAGAGTTGAGACATTCTTAAGCATCCTGCGGTCCAGAGGACTCAACGGTCCTAACGTACTTTTTTTCTTAAAATAATGGCAGCAAATACTATCCCATACATTGAAACACAATGTATTTTAACCAAAAGGCAAAAACTTGGGTCAGGAGTGTTGAAGGGTTTACTGAGACTGTCTTCAGTGGGAGGCAAGATCAAAGTAAGACACGTTACAAGAACTAAAGTAAAACAGACAAGAGTGAGTGAGATTAGAAGTTCACCCATGCTTTCCTTTCCAGCCCTGCCGTAGCTACTCCTAAAGTTTATGCTTTAATTACTTTGTAATTAAATTACAGAAATGGGAAATTATAGGTAGCACCTAATTATTTTCTCTGCCTCTGATCTCTTCCTTCCCAATCCATATTCTACACACCACAGATCACTGTTCTTGAAGCACCACAATGGTCTGTTACTTCATTACTCAAGGGTCTCTCCTGGCATCCCACTAACTAATGAATAAAGCCCACATGCATTCTGGAAGTCAATGCCCTTCGGTATTTGGCATCAGCCAACGTTCCCAAATTCATCTCCAACATTCCCCATTGTGAACTGCGCTTCAGCCCAGAGATCCCCAAATCCAGCCACAAGGAGAGTCCCAAGAGGAGCCTGTTAAAAACATGACTGCCCAGGTCTGCCCCTATGGAGGTTGGGTCTCTAAGTCTGGTGAAAGGTCCAGGGATCTCCTCTTTTAGAAGATCAACTGGTATATGTCTAGTTTGGATGCTCTAGCCAAACTGCAGCTTCACTGTTCACTCGAACAAATCCTTTGTGGGCTTTTAAAGCCAGCTCCACCATGAAACCACCTTTCTCTGCCTCCTCTTTCCTTTACCCCACCATCCTGCTTCCTCACCACCAACCGCAAAACTTCTCTCCCTCTTCCTAACTCTCAGTATGTCTCTGCCTTCCATATGGTCCATCTCACTTTCTACCTTATATTTTAATTGTTTTTTAAAAACAGCCACCTCCCTATTAGACTGTAAGCTTTTTGAAGGCACATTCCATGTCTAATTAACTTGACTTTGTCTCTCCAGGACCAATCAAAAGCCTAGCAAAAAATGACATACAGTAAGTATCTTCTGAATCCATAGGGTTTTGCCAGTGATTCGGTAACCCTAAATCTCTTTGGGAGGAGAGATGCTGATAAAGATTTTTTATTCCTATAAATATTTGGAATCCTATTTTTATAACAAACACAAACTGGAAACAGTATTCTTTCCAATGAAAAATGTCACATCAGACGAGTGAGCCATGGAACTTCAGAATCTCTTTCACACCTTTTATAAACTACATAAGTATGGTTTTACCTTTCTGCCGTTCATTTGGAGGAAAGACATCTATTTTCCTTACTCACAAGGAAATTTTTGTTCTCACCTGATGAAAATAATCGATATGATGGTTGCAGGATACGCTGTCATTCATCATAAGGATAGAAGGTAATAAATTAACAATCACATGGAATTAACATATTTTAGAAAATCACTTAATCTTTGGGGGCTAATCTTCCATTTCTGAATTTCTAAGATTAACTACTCCATAGAGCCTAAGATCTATTTTAAGACAAAAACAGAGCTGACTGAAGAGCGACCCCTCAGAGAAGGAATCCTCAGATTTCTCGCACCTGTGGTTTTTCATTGCTCCTATGGAGAGCTTAGGTTGGTGGACACTGGGAGCTTGAAGTGCTCCTTGGGGAGGTTTTGTTGGAACAGCAGAGTTATTAAATAGCTAAAATGTCATGGGTAATAGATCTAGGTTACAGAGACAATACAAAGAGAGGTTTCCAAAATAATGTCCCCACCTGTAACTGAATGCAGCAATGATGAATATGATCCTAAACAGCAGGCAATATGAATAAAGTTGCTGAGCTCTGGAATGCATTATAAGTAGTCTTTGAATTCCTATTCAGCCTATTCAAAACTTTCTCTTCATTTTACAAAATCCTGAAACTTATTATTCTTGTAATGAGCTCATGCCTCATCCTCTATGATTTTTTTTTAATCAAAGAGAAAAGGAAATAGTTTAAAATTCCACAAAAGCTTTTAAGAGAATTATGGATCATACAGAGTACAGTACCCATCTACTGTCCATCATAATCTGAGCTCCTGCTCCTCACATACACACACAAACATGATTCTTTTAAATTCCAAGATGGCAAATTGCTTCTTCTAAGGATCTTGAAATGTTTAGGGAAGACGACCGCCAAAATAATTAAAGTTTAAACTGTTGAGTTAATGCTTATTCCAGTTACTAATGACTTTATAACAAATTAGTCCAAAGCATAGTGATCTAAAACAACCATTTGTTATGTTCACGGATTCTGCGGGTCAGGAATTTAGACTGAGCAGAGCAAGGTTGGCCTTTCTGCTTCACACTGACAGAGGCCTCAGCGGAAAGGTTCCAAGGCCGGGGGGCTGGAATCTATCACTCACAAGTCTTGTGGTTGATGTTAGCTTTTGGCTGAGGGCCTCATCCTCTTCAGTGGGCCTCTCCACATAGGCTAGTTTGGTCTTCCTCACAGCATGATGGCAAGGTTCTCAGGGCAAGAACCCAGAGAAAGGGCCAGGCAGAAGCTGCATCACCTTTTACGACCTAGCCTAAAAAATCATACAACACAGTCCATTTATTGAAGGAGTCACAAAATCTCACCCAGTCTCAAGAAGAGGAGAAATAGATACTGCCTGTTAGTGGGGAGTTGCAAGGTTCTGGAATTGCCTGTGGGACTGGGAATCTTGTTGTAGCCATTTGTGAAGAGGCTCTATGACTTTGAGCGTCCATGTAGGGTGATCGGCTTGGCTGTATTGTGGGGAAGCCTTGGTTTTGGTCTTTCCATTTGGGATACTCAGATTCCTTAACGTATATTCTTTGGATTTCCTGTTTGGGACAATTGTATTCGAAGGGACTAGGTCTGGAGGTTAATAGGACTGGAGAACCCAGCATTGGACATTTAATACATACAGAGTTTGATTATCTCCTTGTTTTCAGTAGGATACCTTCATCTTCAATTACACCAACATCTGTGCTAGCCAACACCCAACCCAAAGTTCTGTTTTACTCTCTTAAGAGAATAAACCTCTAGTCCTACGTAGAGTTGGGAGGGTCAGCTACCCAGTGGCATAGATATTGGAAGATCCAGAGATCTGACTGCTTTGCCAGCAGCTTTCACCCAGCTTTTACCCTATTTATTTTTGTTGCCACCTCTGTGACCAGTTTTGAGAGAAACTAGTTCTGTCCATCTGTGCGTTCTGAGGAGTCTGCGATGGGTAACATGTTGACACCCAGCTTTCTTGCTCCCCTTTGGTTTTGGATTCAGCTGTTTGGTTTCCACTAACTCATTTACCGTTGGTCTGCAGGCTTTCCAGCTTCGCAATAGGACTGCTGTCTTCTCTCTTTATTTCCCGGTCCTTTGAAACTCTTTCCCATGGCTTTCATGGGGCTTTGACAGGGAGTGAGTTGAGATGTGTGTATTTGAGCTGCCATCTTAGCCTGGGAGACTCTCTAGTCTCTTTCAACCATTGTTCAGGTGAGACGATTGCAAACCCACAAAGACCCTATCTGCTTCTCTTCCAACATGCTCTAGGTTTTTCAGCAACTCTCTTAAAGTGTAATAGCACTTCAAGCTGAATTTCAGGTGTGTTCTAATCAGTACAGATTACAATTGTTACTTCTTTTTTGTAGACACTCAACTCAGCACTTTCCAAACGGGGTTAGACAGGGAGTAGTGTCTCTCAGGTGGTCAACAGATATTCTGAAAAAATAGTTGGAAAATACCACGTATCCTCCTCTCAAACATTTATACTGCTATAAATCAAAAATGAAATGTGCTTCTTTTTTTTTTTTCGCGGTACGTGGGCCTCTCACTGTTGTGGCGTCTCCCATTCAGAAGCACAGGCTCCGGACGTGCAGGCTCAGCAGCCATGGCTCACGGGCCCAGCCGCTCCGCGGCATGTGGGATCTTCCCAGACCAGGGCACGAACCCGTGTCCTCTGCATCAGCAGGTGGACTCTCAACCACTGCGCCACCAGGGAAGCCCGAAATGTGCTTCATTTTTAAAACCCAGTTTTTCCAAAACATTTGACTACTTAATGCCTTTTTTGGAGAACATCTTACAAGACTTTAGTACAGTGTTATGACTCAAAGTGGGATTCATGCGCCAGAATCATTTGGGGTTCTTTTATGTATTTGGATACCTTTGACCCAATCCCAGATCTTGAATCAGATTGAGCCTTGGGAATCTGCATTTTAAAACAAACAACTAATTCTTATGCAACCTAACATTACTGAAGAGCCTATTCCCCACAATTTGAACTTCCATACAGAGGAACTCTTCTCTTGGTCCCTCCTCCCATGCCTTATACATTTACTTTGTAAGGAGGAATGACCTTCCTGAGTGATGGACTTGGAAAAGTAACATAGGTGTGTTTGCCTCAGACCCTGCATCTCTCTCTTCTCTTTGGGAACTGCCTGCCTGCCAAGAGAGTCCATTTGACTCTGTCCAGTGGGCTCTACCCTGAGGAAGGAAGCTTGTGATTATCCAACTCCTCCAGAGACTGGGTGGAAAGAGTATCTAGTATAGGATTAAAACAACAGAAAACCCCCTTACTCAAAGGGTTAAAGGTGATGGTTTATTCTTCACGTACCTATGCCCTTTCTCAATTGGTTCTACATTCAGGGATGTTACATATTGAAAGGAGTATTATATATTGAGCCACCTCATAATCCCAAGTTTATATTTAAGGATAACTGACTTAGAGGCAAGCTTCAAAAAAAATAGGATATAAGTATATCATATAAAGCAGTAGAAAACACACGGTTATTCATTTTACCTTTTTTTTTTTTTTAATTTGCAATCATGGGAAGAGCAGATGAGGTAAAGAGGCAGTAACTGCAATTCATGTATTAGGAAGTAATTCCCAAGGATTTGAAAATAGCCAGAGCCATCCTTCATATTTCTTTTAAGATCCCTCTTAAGACAAGCAGGGAGATAGGAGATCAGCATCGTAACATCTGGTTTGTTTAGGGATAGAAGGGGTGTATAGTAGAGGAGTTCTGGGAAACATTCTTAAAAGATTTGGTAGGAGAACACCTGGGAAAGCCCACTTTATTGAAGGAAGGCTGCAAGGACCCAGGCCGAGGAAGTCATGTTCAACAAATCGGATGGAGTTCTTGAAGATATCCCTGTTATGAAAGATGAAGGAGATTTAGTGGCTGTACAAAGAGGACTTTGATTTTAAATAAGATTTGACAAGATTCCACATCTGAGATTAATGGTCAAGGAGAAGAGCCATTGAATGTGGGTGATGTAGCACGGAAGATAAAAAAACTGGCTCGAGAAAGGGAGATGGATGAAAGGCAGGGAAGGGATTTGCGACTTGGAAAGGGATTACCTGAATGGACGAGGGGACAGTAGTAAGAGAAAATGATCAGCCAACTTTGGGATAGTTTTTTGTTTTTTTTTTCTTTTTTTCGCAGTACACGGGCCTCTCAAGGTTGTGGCCTCTCCCATCGTGGAGCACAGGCTCTGGACGTGCAGGCTCAGCAGCCATGGCTCACGGGCCCAGCCGCTCCATGACATGTGGAACCTTCCCGGACCGGGGCACGAACCCATGTTCCCTGTATCGGCAGGCGGACTCTCAACCACTGCACCAGGGAAGCCCTGGGATAGTTTTTTTTTTTTTTAAATAATAAGTACTGAAGTGGAGCCAAACAACAGAACACATGCACCAAGTCTTGAGATGATTCAGAAACTTGGACGCAGCAATCCTAGCAAATCATATTGCCCAGTGGGTAGACGTGCTTGGCTATGACATGGTGGATTGAGCAGAGAGATGGAAACCAATAATACAATCCAAAGAGACCAGGATTAATAAACCAAAGAATGGAACAGGTAGCCCAGTGATACTTCCTGAGGCCAGAGCTATAGATGATTGTGAAGTCAGCCAATCATGTCTTTGGTGTTTCTAGCCCTTCTTTTTGAGTCTTCTCCCTCAAATCTTCCCTTCCCCACCACCAAAAACTAGCTGCAACATCAACCCTAGCTTCCTGAGTTTCAGGCATCCCAGTGATCTCACTCTCCCTCCTACACAAACCTCAGGTCAGTTAAGTGTCTATCTCCCCCTAAGGGACAAATACTTAAGAGTTTAGGGCACTACTCTTCCTCTGGGCATTTACATTTTAATGGAAGACAAAAATGTTAAATCTAAGTATTGTAACTGTCGTGATGGAATTTCAAGGAAGGGTTTGGGGAGGATGCAGCAGGGTTATTATGTGTCCCAGAGGTCACTAGTGGTGGCTGTCTCCTGCACCTGGTGGTAAAATCAATGTTGGTCCTGACAAACAGTATTCTGGTCTGGTGTTTCCGAAAAAATAAAATCAGTGGAAACAGAGCTTTAAAAACTAGGCTTGTCCAGGAAAAAAAACCCAGTATTGACAAGCTCTGGCCAAAGGACCCCATAGTATGACAACATAGTACAAGAATATGAGGGAGAAAAGCACGACAAAGAAGTAACCAAGGCCCAGAAACATTCAGGATCAGACTAGGGGTTGTGTGCCTTTAGCCTTTAACACCTTCCTCATCATCCTGATTGAAAACCTGCCCTGTTCAAATGTTAACTTCTTCCATAGAGATAGGAGCGGAAGTGATTTTGTTCATCTTCTTGTCACCAACAACAGTAGAAGGAGTAGGGAGAAAAGATGCTATCTATAACTAATTCTCATATGAACTCACGGAGAAAAAGAGGAGAGGCAAGTCGAAAAACATGGACTGGCCAGTGTTACGCCATAGCAAAGGAAGAGTGAAATGGACATTAAATTCTGCATTCGGTCACCACCGTCTTTCCTGCTGATTTGGAATTCTGGAAAGGCAAAATTATTAGAAAGTGACCAGTATTTTCCTTTAGAAATCTACTAGATTTCTTTCTAAAGATACAGGATGTGGAGATAAGATGATAAAGGAAGGAGACTCTTCCTAGAGCATCTCCACTCTCTTCCAGAAGTCAGCCATGAAGCTGCCTCCACTAGCAAGACACAGCTGAGAGTTCAGTATGAAAAAGGCATGTGGGCTTTTAAAAGGCTATAAAACAGCCCATGCATTTTATCACAGAAGAGTCTTTTGTGTCCTCATTTGGCATTCAACTTGATCGTATACATTAAGTTTTTTTTTTCTTTTTTTACAACGCTAAGTCTTCCAGTCCATGAACACAGATGTCTTTCTAATTGATGTTTTTTTTTGGTCATGCTGCCCAGTTTGTGGGATCTTAGTTCCCCAACCAAGGATTGTACCTGAGCCCCCGCAGTAAAAGCACAGAGTCCTAACTACTGGACCTCCAGGGAATTCCCTACATTAAATTTTAATGAGAGTAATTATCTAGTTTCTCATCCCAGAGATTAGAAGCAGAGCATTAAAAGAGTGGGCAAAAGCTAAGAAAACTTAAGAGAAAAGGAAAGGACAAAATCATGTTAAAATGGGACCTAGTTAAACTTAAAAGCTTTTGCACAGCAAAGGAAACCATAAACAAGACGAAAAGACAACCCTCAGGATGGGAGAAAATATTTGCAAATGAAGCAACTGACAAAGGATTAATCTCCAAGATATACAAACAGCTCTTGGAGCTCAATATCAAAAAAACAAACAACCCTATCAAAAAATGGGCAGAAGACCTAAATAGACACTTCTCCAAAGAAGACACACAGATGGCCAAGAGGCACATGAAATGATGCTCAACATCAGTAATTATTAGAGAAATGCAATCAAAAGTACAATGAGGTATCACCTCACACCAGTCAGAGCAGCCATCATTAAAAAATCTACAAACAGTAAATGCTGGAGAGGGTGTGGAGAAAAGGGAACACTCTTGCACTGTTGGTAGGAATGTAAATTGATACAGCCACTATGGAGGACAGTATGGAGGTTCCTTAAAAAACTAAAAATAGAACTACCATATGACCCAGCAATCCCACTACTGAGAAAACCATAATTCAAAAAGACACATGTACCCCAGTGTTCACTGCAGCACTATTCATAACAGCCAGGACATGGAAGCAACCTAAATGTCCAGCAACAGATGAATGGATAAAGAAGATGTGATACATATATACAATGGAATATTACTTAAGCCATAAAAAGGAAAGAATTTGGGTCATTTGTAGAGATGTGAATGGACCTAGAGTCTTTCATTACAGAGTGAAGTAAGTCAAAGAGAAAAATAAATATCATATATTAACGCATATATGTGGAATCTAGAAAAAAGGTGCAGGTGAACCTATTTTCAGGGCAGGAACAGAGACACAGACATAGAGAACAGACGTGTTGACACAGTGTGGGAAGGGGAGGGTGGGATGAATTGCGAGATTAGGTTTGACATAAATACACTACCGTGTGTAAAATAGAGAGCTAGTGGGAACCTGCTGTAGAGCACTGGGAGCTCAGCTCTGTGATGACTTAGATGGGTGGAATGGGGGGGGAGGGAAGTCCAAGAGGGAGGGGATATAGGTATACATATAGCTGATTCAAAACTAACACAACATTGTAAAGCAATTATACTCCAACTTAAAAAAAAAAAAAAAAGACATGAGAACTTTAAAGAGTGTCGCAGTGTGAGGCTATTTGGATCTGGGACAAAGAGTCTTATACTCCTCAGTGTGTCCCAGGCCCTCACTGTCTCCTAGAGGATCTCCAACCTCATTTTCTACTGCTCCCCACCCCTACCCCCAGATCATTCCACTCCGGCCCCACTGGCCTTGCTGTAGTGTGACTACACCAAGTCCATTCTCACTGCAGAGCTTCTCCCTCGCTCTAGCCTCTGCCTGTAATACTCCAAGGCAGCTCATCACACACCCCTTCTCTGTTCAAATCCCTTCTCCATTTCTTAAATAGCCACCCTCAATCTGCATCCCATTACCCTGTTTTATTTTCTTTATAAATGATAATTACTATTTGAGACGATATGATTTATATACCTTTCTACTTGTTTATTTTCTGTCTTCTCCCCCTTAAATGAAAGCTCCATGAGAAAAGGAATCTTGCCTTCCCTGGTTACCATTCTACCTTCAGTCCTTGAAAGGTGCAAAACAGCCACTCTATAAATACTACTGCAGAGCACAGGGAACTCTGCTCAATAATCTATAATCACCGAAATGGGAAAAGAATTTGAGAAAGAATAGATACGTGTATACGTATAACTGAATCACTTCGCTGTACGCCTGAAACTAACACAACATTGTTAATCAACTGTACTCCAGTATAAAACAAAAATTAAAAAAAAAAGAAAAAAGAAGGAACTAACAGGTGAGGGGTCCCCAGTGATACCACTGAGTCCTCACTAGGAAGCTGCAGTATCGTCAGTTTCCTCCCTATGAAAGAAAGACAGGAGTGATTACGTACATTTAGTGTATCTCCTACCCACCATGGATTGTTGGTATTTGCTGGAAATTCTCAGTCCTCTAGAAAGATCTGATACTATGAAAGAGCCCTTTCTCCAACAGGGCTACCAAGAAGGTTGTGGAAAGAGAGGTGGTTGCTTGCCCTCGTTGGATGAAAGGGGGCCACGAGTCTTTTTGCAGTTCCACTAAAGAGCCAATAAAATAGAAACAAGACACACATGTGCCAAGAGCTAAACGACGAGGCGGAAGTGGCTTAGGTTTGTGGTCTGTTACCACATGACAACACTGAGTTGAAGCCAAGGCATTTTCTCTTCTCTCCAGTCTCTGGATGCTGGAAGGCTCTACTTTGGAACAGAGGGGATCCGCGTGTCAGAGGAGAGGAACTCTGTGCCCGGCGCACGGGTGTGAAAGTACCAGGGAAGATAAGTTTTAGAAAATTTAAAGTTTCCTCCATGTAAAGGTAAGCAAATTATGGCCCAGGGCTAAATCCAGCCTGTAGTCTTTTATGAGGGGTGGGGGTGGGGAGCAGTTTTTAAAGTTTTTCTTTTCCCAAACGGAATTTTTTTCTAATTAAAAAAAAAAAGAAAAAAGAAAAAAACTTCTACTATGTACTTAGAGACTTCCCAGTGACTAGGAAATAAAATTAGCATGGCGAAGAGGAAAGGACATTAGTTTGGAAGTCAGGGTACTTGAATTATTGCCCTGAGTCTGCTACTAACATGTCTGCTGCCTATTTTTGTAAATAAAGTTTTATTTAAACACTCATTTGTTTACATATTTTCTATAAATGTTTGCCCACTACAATAGCGGAGCTGAGTAGCTATGAAGGAGACCACACAGCCCACAAAGCCTAAAACATTTACCATCTGGCTCTTTATAGAAAAATCTGCCAGCCCCTGCCCTGTACCAGAAGTAGGAAGAGACATAGGTTGTTATACAACATGAAATTAGTGACATTTGACTGTTTTGATTTTAAAAGTCACAATTTCACAATTCAATTTAAATAGTTCAGTTTTTGAAGGCTTCAATATCCATCTCAAAACCATTTCATCATAAAGGTTTCCCCAGTTCTTGCAAACAGATGTAAATGTTACTCTCTTCTCTCAGACCTGATTCATGGAACTTTGCTCCTACATTTGGCTGATTCTATGTTTGTATAATAGTCATTATGCGTATATAGCTTCTCTACTATTGAAAAGTACTGTTATAGGCTAAATTGTGTCCCCTCCCAAAAGCCATATGTTGAAGCCTGACCCCCAGTACCTCAGAATGTGACTGTATTTGGAGATAGGGCCTTTAAAGAGGTAAGTCAGTCCACTGGGTGGGCCCTAATCCAACATGACTGGTGTCTTTATAAGAGGAGGTGATGGGAACAAACAGAGGGACACCAGAGACATACCCGCACAAAGGAAAGACCAGAGGACACAGCGAGAAGTGATCTGCAAGCCATGGAAAGAGGCTTAGAAAAAAACTAACCAACCCAGCCAACACCTTGATCTTGGACTTGTAGCCTCCAAAACTGCAAGAAAATAAATTTCTGTTGTTTAAGCCACCCAATCTGTGGTATTTTCTTATGGCAGCCCTAGCAAATGCTACAGTTACTCAAGTAGAAGGTATTCCTTCTTTTTCTTTGTATTCTCAATAGCATCTGGAGACATATGTAGTATTGGTTGATTAAACTTCACAGAATTGAGTGCAACAAGGTGCATAACATGATGTGTTTGGGGTTTAGAGTGTTTGATTCTCCAAAATTCCTAGAGTGTGATAAGAATTTTTCTACAAAGGTATGTTCTAGAAGCCTCTAGAATGGCTCATTTAACACACATTTATGAACTGCTCAGCACAAATATCAACGTACACAGCTCTGATGATTTACTGTTTTCAAGGAAAATTGAAGAAGTGCACTATCCCTTTCTTGGTCTCCTTAGGGAGAGAGAGGAGTAACAAGAATGCTGGATTAGAACTCTGTCAAATAGAATAGCAGACCCTGGGCGGCCAATTCTGAATAACCATCTTCAGGGAAGACCGATAATGAACGTTAAACAGAAATATTAAATGTGTAATTCTCATTTACCTTCCAGATGTCAGAATCTGCAGGACTGGGCAATGCAACAAAGATCAAACAATTTGAGGAGCGCAGCTCTCTTGCTTTACTCAAAATCTTTTGAGTAAGAAGTGTGACTGCTTCACACGGGACCGTAGCCAAACCCAACCTGAAAGAACTTGTTTTGCAAACATCCCCCAAATGCAGAAGCTTTCCTGATTGTTCATTTCTAATGAGCAAATAAAAGGTTTCAGTATGAACGATGTCCAGATGCCCCAGAAGCCTGCTCTGTTTGCCAATTCCATTGACCAAATATACATTCTATTCCTTTCAGATTTCAATGACAGCCCATAGTGAGAAGCACTGATTTATCTACTAAGAACTTTACCAACTTAAAGCTTAATGAGGAGCTATCCAGCACAGACCACTGGGCATTCTGATGGGTTAGAAAATCAGAAGTCATTGAGCACTGTCATTTCTGATCTTTTCCAGACCCATACATTTCACCCAGGGCATTTTCATACAATTATGGGAAAACCTGAACTGCATTATCCCTAACCAAGCCCTAGCCTTAGTGGCATAAGGAAATCTCCTTCCTGAATAAAGTAAAGGCTTATAAAACACGTGGCTGCTGTGGTCTAAATTCTCAATAGAAGGCTGATTAGTTTTTCAATGATAAGTTTCTTAATCATCTCTGGAAAATAATGTCTGGTCACCAATTTGCCCTTGGCCACTGGATCAAGAAAAAGAAGTGTTCCTAATCAATACCATAAGCCCTTTTTCTCTCTGTGTGGTAGGATTGTTCCTAAGAAGTTGAAATTCCTATTGTTAGTTCCTGATGTTTCATAGAAACATGACTTGTAACTCCAAGAAAACAAATCATAAATCATTTCATTAAATCCACATCAATTGCCCCATATATAAATGTCATTCAGGTGGATGTACAAAGCTACATGTACATGTACGAACTAGACAGAGACTAACACAATATGATGTGCTACTTAATTAAATAATCTGGATTTGAGGGGATATTTTTTATCCAGACTTATCACCATTATACGAATAAACAATTGTCCTGGTAATTTCCAATCCTCCTCATGGTGTGTAGATCTTTGGAAATGAAAACTCACGCTCCATCCTTTCTGTGGCCTGAATCTTGAGTGCACCAAACCCACACCCTTTAAAGACAATGTTCGTCATATCACACACCCTTACATCCCCCAACCCCTACTGCTGCCCCACCCAAAATTTCCCATGGCCCTTAAATCTCAATCCGATTGAAACTAAACTCCTTTGTCTAGTCGTCACAGTCTTCCACATTTCTGCTCTAGTCCAATTCCCCAGTTCTCTCCAAAATACACGTGCCATTCAAGTCAAGCAAGACCCCTCCGTGTCTACAAAACAACCATGTTTACTCTTGAGTCTTTTCCTTTTATTTCTTCCTTGCCTACCATTTGATGGATTTCTTCCAAACTTCAAACTTCAGCTCAAAATGTAATTCCTTGAAGTTTGCATTCTGCAAACAACACCCCGACATTCATTCCTACAGCATTAATCCTCTGGACCACATGACCTAGCAATTAATTATATTGCAAAATACTCTTGTTTTATGCATTTTGGTAAAGTTTCACTGGAATGCAAGCCCCAGTTGTTTGTTTGTTTGTTCAGTGCTATAATCTTAGCACTTAGCATAGTGCCTGGCACGTGAGAGGACTGGATCAATATTGGTTAGATGAATAGATGTTGAACGATGTTCAACAAAATTGAACAGTGTTTCTCCAGTAGAACTTGGAGTCTCTCAAGGCCAGGGACTATATTATTATCCTTTTCTTTCGCTCGCCACAAACCACTGTGGGGTACATACTATTTACCAAGTACTCACACTTCTCCAATGCCCAGTGACTGGTAAGTCCCCCCAAAGTCCAACCACAGACTACAGTTCTGTGTTGAATTTGGAGGCAAATACAGTGAAATGACCATGCTACAAGTAGGTACTGCCTAAATTCTTCCTGGGAAAAGAAGGAAAGGAAGAAAGAGAAAGGAAGAGATCTATTATTAAGTTTGGAAAGAATATAACTATCCTTAAATTTGAAAATGAGATCACCTATCACTTAAGGAACATGGGTCTTCCTTAATCATCATGTTTTATACAACCATTGTTAGGCATAGTTATGTCTGCTCTACAGAGAATAAAGCTTATTAAAAAATAATGTCTCTTGTTAAAAAAATTAATTTAAAAAAATGGGGAAAAAAATAAGGTCTCTTCAGATTTCTATGTGGACACATACCTCTAAAGTAGACAAGGCAGGCATTATTATACTTAGTTCACGGATGAAGAAACCAGTAAGTTCGTCTTGTCAAATGTTATATGGCTACTAAATGGTAGAGTTCAGACTAAAGGGAATTTATTTTTTAGTTTTCCTCCCATTTTTCTTCATAATGCCTTTTACAAAGGTGCATAGTGGTAAAGATAAATTCAGTGTCTTCTCACTTTTCATTTTCTGGAACATTCCTTTTTTGTCTCCTTGGTACTCCTAATGGGCTCTACCTTCTCTCCCCTGATTGTCATATGAATCTGATCATTGCAAAATGGGCAAAGCAAATTGTAATAATTCTGTGTATAGCAGGGTAATTCTCTGAAATAACAATTAATGCACTGTTTTATGTTTCTTCATAGCACTGTTGCCTAAAACCCTGTATTTTCGTTTTTGGACTGGGCTTACCACTTTAGGGAAAGGATAGAATGCAGAAAATAGAAGAACCAAATCTTGACTTTTTGTTTCTAAAATATACTCTAGAAATGCAGAGCATACCTTCAGGAGCCAAGGCTTTCATGGTGAGAGCCAGGCTTTTATTATAGAGAAAAGGATTTTTGAGTCTCCAACAACTTGGATGGAATCAGAACACAAATCTTATACTATAAATAGTAGTGTTAGGCAGAAGGCAGATTTTCCTCCAAAAATTACACAAATTCAATCTGCTGGAGAAAGAAGAGAGCTGAGATGGAAAAGGGGGCAAGATTTAGTAGTTGCTACATAGGTCCCAGAGAAGGGACCTCACGCCCCCATCTTCCCCGCATCTACAGTCAGGCCCAGCCCGAGAGGAAGGTGACACAAACTGTAGTGGGGGGAATCAGTTCCTGGAAGAAAGAGGGCTGGCATCTCACTTCCTGTCCAGCAGGCGAGTCGAGAGCCTCTCAGATGTGCTCTGCACCTCAGCACAGTGAACTGGGAGAGAAAGCTGGGGCTGATTAGGAAGAAAGAGACTGAGACAATCTTCTGACTGTCCTACAGCCCTAGGGATACAGGAGCGCATCCAAACATACCCTACAGCCTTGAGGAAGGTTTTGGATCAGAAGAGGCCTGACAAGAGGCTACTATCTGCAGTGACAGCACAGGTGGGACTAACCTGAGGCCATAAATGGACCTGGACACCAGCAGGAGAGACACAGGTCAGTGTCACTGTTAATGAGGTAAACCCCACTGGGGGCAAGGAAAATGACACCAGTCCCTTGCCCTAAAGCCATCACATGCATACCCACCCCCTAAAAAACATTTAGATGCCACTCTGGGCTGAAGAAGGGTGAGGGGAAGAACACTGATCAACTGGGTTTCCATTTAAGCCTGCCTAGAAGTAGCTAAAGTTCCTGCTATCAGGCAGAAAGGGGCTCAAGAGAGTAAGTGTTTAGTTATAGAAAACTAGAGAACATCACAGCTTTGCATACCTGAGTTTCTCCAAGTGAAAGCTGTAGACAATACACATGCAAAAGGTGATGGGCTGAGAAGCACGCATACTACTGTAGGACACTGAGCCAGCAAGGGGATGCCAGATCCATTTCAGAAGCTGGGTCTGTCTTCAAAGGGTTTTGACTCGCCGACCTCTGGCTGGCCTGCACCCTCTTCTCAGACACACCAGGCAGACGAGTAAACACAGATCACAAGTGGACCACATGTTCTTATTCTTCTTCCAAGTGCTCTGTGGCTGCGGGCCTCCCCCATTCCAGACTTTTCAAATAGGCCCTCCTGATGGATGCTCAGGCCCCATAGAAGCTTCCTCCCTCTTCTCTCAGCCAAGCAATGGCTTACAAGACGATGATCAAACTGATGGGTGAGTCCCAACGTTGGCGAACATCTTCACCTGCATCTTTCCTCAGGTTCATGGGCTGCAGCGCCTAAAACCCTGATTTTATTTACTCCTTTGAACAAAACATTTCCCTCAGTGGTTTATTCCTTTAAATGCCGATGTTTCTGGGTAAGGACCCTGGTAAGCCCCTAACACTTCACTATGAAGAAATTATTGTATTCTTTCCCTCTACGACATGGGTGACCTTGAGAAGCTGAAAAACAGCGAGGTAAGAAAGAAGGCGAGGACCCTAAAAGGAGGAAAGAGGGTTCAGAAGGGGGAGTTTGGAGGAGGTGAAGAAAATTTTTCCCATCATATTTCTTGAGGGGAGGCCCAAGTGTGCAGTGAACTATCTTTCCATGCTGCTAAAAGAAATGGAAATCCATGTCACAGACAAGGATGCCTGACGGAGACCAGAGGGAGGGGAATGCTGACATAAATGCTTTCTGATACACTGGCATTCCATGGTTCCAAGTCATCCAAGCTACGCATCCATTGTTTTGAAATGACGGCCCAGCAACCTCCATCTTACATGGAGTTTCCTAGCTTTCAGCTCTTTAGCTGAAGCTTAAACTCTTCTGCAAATAAGGAACTGACGCCCTCACACCAGTGCAGCACAGAAGCTAACACAGAACTCTCATAACTATCTCTTCTGATATTTTCTGCATCACAACCCAATAAAGGAGCCCACGTATCCCAGTCTCAGCCTCCAGAAGTTTTTATTTTTACTTATGGCGGAGAAAGAGAGGGTGGGGATAGTGAAAGGGATCCCTGAAAAATCCCCAGAAGCAACGTCAGATGCAATGGTGAGGATGGGCAGCAACTGACATGAGTGCCCCGGGGCTGGGAGCTGCTGATGAAGCAAGCTCAGCCTCCTTCCTGAGAACATCCTTGGGGACCATTTTAGCTCTCCTTTCACACCTGGCGTGTGTATTTCTATGGCACCAGAGAAGGAATTTTTATTTTTAAATTATGCACGTGGATTTGCACCTTTATTCCATGAGAATCAAGCTAAATGTTATTCCACAGCACTCCGTAAGTTGGTGATACACCGTGACTAGAGCTCTTTCCTGAAATAGGACATTCTTCAGGGACCCTGACAGTATTCAAGGGACTGGATGTCAGAGCCAAATCATACCCCTGGAGTCACAGAGAAGTTCCACGAGCACTTATGTACCATGATGTCTATATTCCTGGGTTTCTGTGAACTCAATCAGAAGGTTTATATGCAAAGCCTCTGCAAAACCAGAGGTACCATGGCACAGGGTCTGGGAGCCGCCCAGATCCGGGCAGAGCGGTCCAGAGCCACACCTGACTGCAGGGAACTGATGACCTGGTCAAAGAAGAGAGAAAAAGGAAAGACTTAAAATGAGAAGGGAAGTTAAACTTCTACCACTGTGATTCCAAAATGCGGCACAATTTATGAAATTTAAAAATCTATTTTGTGTTGCTCTCAAGGAATATTTTAAATTCACTATTGATCAACAGCTATTTTTAAAAATGAATTGTATCTTCTTGACCCAGTGTAAGAGATCTGCAAAAGTAACTTAATTCAGAATTGTGAAAATTACAAATATTTTCTCTTCATTTCCCAGATTTAATTCACATTTGGTCTGATCATGATATAACTGCGTTCATTTGGGGCGTAACACTCTAAACAGAAACAGTAAATATGTCTGTATTTCCATGTGTATCTGTAGAATATTTTGGAGAAGACATTGAAATAGAATTCTATAGGCCTGGCTGGCTCTACCACTTAACGATGGCAGGCTAGCTGCCACTGGTAGTCTGTGTGGCCTTGGATAAATTATCCAGCCTCTCTGGGCCTCACCTTATAAATTTATTAAATAGGCATACTCCACTCTCTCAGTATAATGATAAGCAGTAAATGATACAGCACATATGAGAGCAGTTCATTCTTACACACTTATTTATTTTATATATTGATAACACAGAGGCATATATCCTGCTTGTTTGCCTTTTTTTAAAAATTTTTTTAAAGAATCTGAGTCGTTCAGAGCTGGGATGGCTTCTATGTGATTTAGTTACTCAAACTTTTGGGGGCTCCTATGGAAAATCAGCAACTAGCACCTGGCAGAAGTTCACCACATTCAATCCTCACTTAATAAACATTTCTAATGGTCCAGTAGCACTGTTCCTTAGCACTTTCTTGTGATGATGGAAAGGTTCTCTATTTTTCACTCACCAAAATGGTAGCCACTAGACACAAGGGTCTATTGAGCTTTTGAAAGGAGATTGGTGCAACTAACAAATGAATTTTCAATTTTATTTCATTTTAATTAATTCAAATTTAAATAGCCACATGTGGGTAGTGAACAGTGCCGGCAGGCAGGCTAGAAGTTTGGAAGAGGTGTATTTCAGAGCTTATATTTCCCTAAGTACCTCACGGCAGCAGGAACATGCAGTGTCTGTCTCCACAGTGACTTCCAATCCTATAAAGGAGGGAAGTGTGTAATGATCTAAAGAACACCGAGACATCACAAACATCCAGTGCGGCCCCGCACGGCGGCCTCTCGCTCCCAAAGAGGAGCCTTGAGAAGGCAACCTTAATCAAAAAGAATGAGGCCAGTGGTGGGAATTCCAGAACTGAGGCAAGAATATGGTATTAGCAAAAAGATCCTCCTCTAAGGATTCCCTACAGACTACTGCCCTCTCCACCTGCCTTCATGGCTCCAACATCCTCCTACCTCCCACCCCTCCCACTCACCACATACCCAACGTCCTGCTTACACAGGGCAGGAGAGGCACCGCCGTGGCAGAGATCTGGGCCACTTTGAAGATGTGGATTTCTCCAAAGAAGAAGCAGAAATTGCAGTAGCTGCAGAATATTCTGGGGTGTGTGTGCGTGTGTGTGTGTGTGTGTGTGTGTGTTTCTTCCCCCCCTTTTTTAACAACTCTAATTCCAGCATTGAACTTGAGACTGATCATTATTTCCTCCTCTCATCATCTCACAATATATTCATACCAGCACAGACAAGACTCCCAATGTCAACATTGTTTGCTTTCCTTTCAGAGCAAGACACGTTCAGTCCTACACTATCACACATTTAGAGCAGATGTTCCTATAAAGGATAAACCAGGTGCTTAACATATTTTATTCCAAGGGGTAATTTTAGAAATTATTGCAATCAATGAGCTAATAATAATGGTGGTAATGATGAGGCCAAGTTATTATTACCTATTACCTTTAATCATCGACAGCAATTCAATTGGACATAATTAGAGGCATCATCATAAATAACGTGGAGCAGATGGAAGATGCTGGGCTTTGCGTTTCCAGGACTAAGTGGGAGGGTTAATGATGGAGCAATGGGCATTAAAAATCGGCCACTTATGTCCAAAATTCACCCTGCACTTGAATCTTCCCTGTCCAATACCCACAAAAACAGAGCTGCAATTGACAGAAGATATGAGGAGCCAACCCCATCGCTTTCGAAGTCTACTCACCAATTGTGGTGAGTAGCCTTCTCCCTATCGCTCATGGCAAGGCCCCAGTTCTGCCCCACTTCCATCCTTATGGGTTAAACAGTGGCCTTGTTTTTGTTTTTGCTTTTTCCTTTCAATTTCACTGGCACAAGAAAAATAGAGCAATAGTCTTGACCTTCTGCCAACCTCCCTCGTCCCAGAAGAGCATGCCTCCAGGGTGATTTTTACCTTTTGAAAACATGCAAATGCTTTAGTGAGTCATTTAGCATTAATTTAATATTTGGCATGAAATACAGTGAGAAACGACATCACCTCCTATTCAGTAACACCACAGAACCACCATTTCCTACGTGGTGATGACTGTCTTATATGGGCACAGTACACAAACATGTAAGACACAGATGTGTAAAGGGGGTAAGCTGATATAAAGAAAGAAGCCTGGGACCTGGGGTCTTAGAATTGGGGTTCAATTCCTGCAATGGCCATTTATTGCGCCATTACATGGGGCAAGTTACTCTGTGAGGCTCTGTTCCACCAACTATAAACAGTCAGCTTGTTTTAGCAGCTTCCTTTCTGCAAGCCAATGACACGCTACGCTTTTCTCCATAAAAGCACTCTTCCCACCCCACCCCCAGACTGCAGGTATGGATTTACCTTCCTGTGTTGGCCACAGACTTTGAGAAGGTACTGTACTGGATTATTCCTTTCTCTAACCCTGGTACCTGGCACATACTAAGTGCTCAATAAACGTGAGTTTTCATACCCCTAAAGAACTTGCAGTCTAGATAGATAGGCAAGACGAACACCCACAAAACAGACAGTGACACAGAGCCATAGATGCAGTACAGTTTAGAGGATCAATGTGGCTCAGAATGGCCAGACTAACACATTGGGAGGCTGAAGTAGGCTTTGAAGGCTGTGCTAAAATCTTTACAAAGACAGTCCCCCAGACTACCTGAATCAATTAGCTTCACTTCTTCATCCTTTGGAATCATATAAGTTAAGTGGCAATAGCATCCATCCTCAAGAACCATGTAGAGATGAAAGGCTTCTTTTGTATTTTTCTAATAGATATACTCATTGCTGCTCAAAGACAAACACCATATAAATATTATAATAATAATCACACTGAGAAGTAAAATAGTAATGATGCAAATATTCATGTAATGTTTCATGTCTGTCGTCTTTGAGGGGAGTTTTTACTCAAATATCCCTAAATGAATAAATACATATGGTCCATAAAGATGTCCAAAAGCACTTTTTTCTACTTGTATCCGCACATATCTCACTACAGAACTAAAAACAAATTCACTTAGAACTTTTATGGAATCATAGTCCTTAAAAAAAAAAAATCAGAGTTCTCATGAAAGCCAATAGGAATTTGTTATAAAAATTAATAACAGGATATAGGGGCTTCCCTGGTGGCGCAGTGGTTGAGAATCCGCCTGCCAATGCAGGGGACACGGGTTCGAGCCCTGGTCTGGGAAGATCTCACATGCCGTGGAGCAACTAGGCCTGTGAGCCACAACTACTGAGCCTGCACGTCTGGAGCCTGTGCTCCGCAACGAGAGAGCCCACGATAGTGAGAGGCCCGCGCACTGCAATGAAGAGTGGCCCCCGCTTGCCGCAACTAGCGAAAGCCCTCGCACAGAAACGAAGACCCAACACAGCCAAAAATAAATGAATAAATAAATAAATATTTTTTAAAAATTAATAACAGGATATAAGCTTATAGGATCTTATCAATAATATCTTTACAATCTGTTGGTCTCTTTGAGATGTGCCAAACATAACCAAGGTTTATTGACGGAATCGATGTTTGAGGGCACAAAACTATACGTGTTTTCCTTTGCTCAATTAGTAAATCTCATCTAAGTTAATACTGTCATGAGATTTCACTGAGCCATAGCCAAATATCATGCTCAAAGTAGATATTTTCATTTGGATTATCTGCCTAAATGTCCCAATTCTTCGCTTTACTTCATGTAATTAGGGAAATTCAGCCAAAGTAAAAATCGTTAACTTGAAAAAATTTACTTTGTAACTACAACGGACGATGATATGTGAGGTATGAAAGGGGATTAAAAACACGAATAAGAGAATCTCAGATTATATCTTAGTCGATAAAGGAAGTGGAAGGGAGGGAAGACCAGCAAACAAATACAAAGGACTATTGAAATAAGGGAAATGAAAGAAATAAACTGAGGGTCCTTTGAAATCTCTGAGAGGGGAGAGACTCGATTCAATCGGGGAGATGACAAAGGAGCATGGATTTGTTGGCCCATTGGCTTTGGACCAGAAGAGTTCAAAGGGTTGTCAGCACAGAGAGAAAAGCTTGAGCAATGACAGGGAATCAAGAAGACACAGGGAAAGCAATTAGCATTCCTCTACTTTTTCTCCCAACAGAGGAATATTGGGAAATCAAGTCAGAAAGATAGATTGGACCCAAATTCTTGAGGGTATTGAATATCAGACTGAAAATTTTCAGCTTAATTTGGTAACTCATGAAGAGACCACTGTAGTGTTTTTTTTTTTTAAGCAAGTTAATGGCCTACATTAATTTATTGTTGATCGTTATTCATCCTCTCACATCCATGGCTCCCCAATCCCCATCAGCTCTAACTTGTACTCTCACTGTAGCACTCTCTTCCCAGAGTCCATGTTACGGTCTATCCATTCCAGGACAGCCGCCATCGTGCTCCCCTACCCTCAAGTCATCTTTCCTAAGGAGAAGTATGACTGCATCATCCCCCAGCTTAAAATCTATCAGTAGGCTCCTCTTTCCTGGAGGATGACATCCAAACCTTCAGCATGGTATACAAGGCCTGTCGTCCTCTAAACTTCACCTACCTGTCTATCTAGTAACCCCCTCAAACACACATGTCCTATGCCCCCCAGGCTTTGGCCTGGAATTTGTCACTGTTCCATTAAACACCATGATTTCTCACACCTCCATACCTCTGTGTGAGTAACCTCCCTGTCTGTCTGGGAAAATACTACTGATCCTGGAAAATTCAGCTCAGATGTTACCTCCTCCAAGAAGCCTTCCCTGATAATCCCCAGCCTCACCCCTTCTTTCCTTCTTCTCCATAGCACCACGTAAGAGCTCTGTGACTCTACTTCTCACATCTCACTGTATTCATTTACATGACCATCTTCCTGCTACACCGGGCACCACCATTTCTTATTGCTCTCTGCAGTCTTAAGGCAGGCATTCAATACATAATGGTTGTATAAACTAATACATATATTTTTATCCCACCAACTTCCTAAAAATATCTAAGGCAGTCGAGAGTAAAGAGCTTTAGAAGAATGACTATGACGGTGATGTATTAGGTAAACTGGATGAGAGACTACAGGTTTGGAAGGATGGGGAGAAGATGATGGATTCTTCTTTGAACATGGAAAATATGCCTTTGGCGTCCACCGCAATCAGGACCTGCTTTTGAGGCAGAGAGGGATCCTGATTAGACAGGAACAGAGAATTAAGTCGTTCTGTTCACTTCCCAAGCCTAACACTACCATCTCTTTTGATAACTTCCTCCAAGACGATCTGAATTTCTTTAGTCCTGTCTCTCTTATCCAACTATTTCCTTGAACAAGAACTCACATGGGCACGTTTTCAGATCCTGTGTCTCTGAATGTGTGTGAGCTCAGGGAGAAGGAAACAGAAAGTGATTTGCAACCTGGCTCTGGAAGGAGAGCAACTGTCAAGGGAGCCGGGATTGTTTTTGTTATTACTGCCTCGCTTTCAACCCATGTCTGTTTATTGTTATTGTCTTGTCCCATTACTGATGCTCAATCCATTTCCTCATCGCAAGTGTGAAAGGAAACCTGGCAAAAGTTACCATAGCGAGAGTTCCGAATCAATAATGGATTCGTCCTGAGATACAGCACGACATCTGTTAGATATTTGGAGACGCTGTCCATCCTGCCTTGAGGGATACTTAAGCAGTCAGGCTCCTTTCTCCCTGGAAGGCTATAAAACATGGAGAGTTGAGAAGTGGCGGGAAAGTGCTAGTGATGCCTGCTTACAAGAGCAAGTGCTGGGATACATAGTTTGCAAAGGGGAGACTGGCGTTTAAATTTAGCACATGTGCTTGAATTCACATTTACACAGAACTTGAATCAACAACAGAGAGAAGTAACATGTATTACACTGAAATTAGCTGTGTAATGGAAACTTTCATTTGCATGAGCAATTTTTACATGCTTCTGTTAAGAATTTCAGATACTTCTCTTTTATTGTAAAGGGTTTTTTTTTAAGTCATATTAAATGAATTTTAAAAGAAGCTTCATAGAAACCTTATTGCTTCTAGAAACAGCTGGTCTAATGGAGGTTCCAATGAAATATCAGAACCTTTTTTTCCTCCCATAATATTAAAACTTACCAATGAGAAAATCAACACGAGAGAGAGAGGAAGGGAAATTGGAGAGAAACAGAAGAGAAGGGAGGGCAGGGGAAGTTGCTGGATAAATGAGATGTAGTACAGAGAAAGGGGTGAGAGAAGTGATAAGAAAGCTTAGGAAAGGAAAAAAGGATGAGTAAGAAGGAGCAAATGGATTTTAAAAACAGCCTTAAAGAAAAAAATTATAAAGTATAAAATCCCCTTTAACTCGACGATAAAAGAAATCCTGAAGCAAAGCCACAACAGTTGCAACCAAGACAAGTCATTTTTTTTTAAAAAATCTCATTTGGAAATACTGAGAGGTTATCGAAGTAGAAATTAGCAAACTGTATACTTGGAACAACATTTTAAAAATCAAAACCAAACTTAGAACTATGCAGGGAGTTTGAGAAAAGACAGATCCAAGAAGAGGAGAAAGAAAAATTAGGAGAAAGAAAAAGAAGGGATGAGAGTAAGAGAAAGCCAGGAAATTAAACAAAAGTTGGAATATTTGTTTTATGAAGTATTAATAACTTGCAAAGGGTTATTTGTCATTGCTGAATTTAGAAATTTATTATCCTATATGAACAAGAGACCAAATCGTCTAGAGCCATTGGCTCGGAGTGTTTTTAAAATGCACCTTCATCCAGAGGACAGTGACCCAAGTTGACAGGCGGTCTCATTCTGAAAGGGGAGAGGACAGGACCCTGAGTCGGCCAGTTCCCAGACTCACTTCCCTGCCCACGGCCAGAGAACTCCTCTGGGGGCCGAGGGAGACTTTGAAGTCCAGAGGAGTTTGGGATGGGGAAAGGGGATGACTGTGGAAAAGAGAATGAGAATTTATTATCAGGACCTTTGGGGGGTTTCATATAAAAGCCCTAAATTAACTCTTAATACTTATGAAATTCTGTGCTGTCACCCACTTTCTTAACTTTATTGCTTTGGTGTCTGCTGAGCCCTTTCCATATCATGAGGGCTTTGATCTTTGCAATTTCATTAAAATAACATGGGGCAGTGGCAGGTGGCGGTGGGAATATGTGCTTCAAACTTCAGGATGAGTCTTAAGGAGGCAGGAAAGAGGGCACCCATCACCCACTCTCCATGCAGCGAAGAGAGAGAGAATATAGAATTGTTTGGGAATTTTGTGAACCATCTAGAATGCCCACTGTTAAGGAGGTTCCCTACCTTCAGAGATGTCCCTCCCAAATGTCCTCTCCCTAGTCTTGGCACCACAGTGAGCTCCCCTGCCCTGCCCATTCTATGCCCCCAACTGGCACCATGAGCTCCCCTGCCCTGCCCATTCTATCCCCCCAACTGGCAACATCAGCCATGCCTCCCAATGCACCCCAGTCTCACTGAACTGCTCTTCAACTGACCTCCTCCACTGGGTCTCAGTTTAACCCTCACTTCCCCAGGAAGCCTTCCGGACCACCCAGATGAGGTTAGGTATCCTCCCAACACTGTATCCCTGGAGCACCCCTTGCTTACTCTTCTCATAACACATGTCCAGTGTTTCACAACTGCCTGCTCACCTGTTCCTCCCTCACCAGAATATCAAGTTCTTGAAGACAGAAACAATGTGAGACAGTTTGCTGCTGTCTCTTCAGCATCCAGTATAGTGTCTGGCACTCAAAATACTTTTTGAATGAATAAATGAACGGGATTTAAAATCAGGTCTTGACTCCAAGACACACGTTCTCTCCACTTCACCATGGCACCCAAGGTACTGTCTGCCAGCATGGTCCAAAATGTAATGTTAGATTCCTAGACTCCAAATTCAAACTCTCTCCCAGTCATCTCTTTGAGCACTAATATTTGAGTTGCTCCAGGTTCCAGGAGTAAAATATACTATTTAAGAAACCTATGAGCTTTTCATTCACTATGGAGTATACAAATCATAGCATTTGTCACAGGGGATACAATGGTGAAAATGACAGAAAAGAAACTTCCAGCCTTCAAGGAGCTTACCTTCCAGCAGGTGGGCAAACATTAAACCATTAATCACACAGGTGCTATGAGAGTGTGCAGTGGGGGAATAAGGGCAGTTGGAGCTGAACTTTAGAAAATTAATAGAAATTAGTAAGGCAAAGAGCAAAGGTGAGAGGGAATTTAGGGAGAGAGGGGAGGGAGAAGCATGTGCAAGAGCCCTGGGGCAGGAAGGAGTGTGACAATGTTTGAGGGACTGGAAGAATGTCAGTATGACTGAAGTCCAAAGAGAGGGGAAGAGAATGGCATGCAATGAGGCTGGGAAGAAGTGCTGAGGATTTTATGCTCAGGCCTCCCATCTCCACTGCTTTAAGACACCCAAAGAATGGTTTTCTTTATGTCTAGTTAAGAAATATACAGATACATAAAGCCATGTCTTTGTTTTCAACAGGAGTATAGTAGACATAATGTGCATATACTTTTATTTATTTAAGATTATGTAATGGGTTTTGTTTGTTTGGTTTTGGTTTTGCTATTATTTTAAAAAATGCTGTAATGCTCTTCTTTATCAACAGTGGTACATCCTTGAGTTGCTGGCTGAATTTAACTGGAGGGTAGCAAATCACTGGGGTAAAGAAATCAGCATAACATAGAAATAAGCTGATGGTAAAGGGGGAAAGTACCTTATGAGATGAATGAAATAGAACAATTAAGGATTTATGAATAATGTGTGTCTGTACTACAGATTGGTGTTTGTTACTTTCTAAATCATACTTTCCAGCCCTAGTCCACGGGGCGGATTTCAAATTACAGCAAGTCTCCTTCTCCAACCCTGGATATAGCCCTGTGTTCTACCTTGATATGGCAGCTGGAAGGAGGAAGCAGCTGATGGAGGTTGAAAACTCCTACTCTGATGTCCAGAGAGTGACTTTAGTTTCCAGATCTGCCACTTACTGGCCATATGCTTTGGAACCAGTTTCTTAAGCCTTGGTCTCCTTGTCTACAAAAGAGATAAAAATATTACCTCCCATGCAGGGTTGTGAGGGTTGATTGAGATGATGCAGTAACGCATGTAGTACCTGCCTAGATGGGGGGCACTCAGTAAACTTTAGCTGTTGTTGTTGTCAAAGTGAAGAGAAGGCTGATATGCAATACTAGCTTTCATATTTAATGCTTTCTACGTCCCATACCCGGATCTCAGTGTTTCATCTGTGTTAACTTATTTAAGCTCATAACTCTATGAGGTAGGTTCTACTATTGCAATTTTATATATAAAGAAACTGAGGCCAATGAGACTAAATCATTTAGAGCCCATAGGTGGCAGAGCCAGAGCCGGAAACCAGGCAGTCTCATTGTGCTTGTGTGCCAGAAATAGCCACAAGGCCAGAACCACATAATGTCACGGTGAGGAAGGAACACAGAGATGATCTAGTAAACCCCAGTCTATAGATGAGAACACTGAGGGCCAGAGAATTAAAACAACTTGCTTCCAGATCACACATTTAATTTGAGAAAGTCCATGATCATTAAGAATTTACATAGTGCTTGAACATTCTGGAGTTGTGTCTTACAAGTGAACTTTCATTTAGAAGACCAAAGGCATGCAGACACTTGGACATCAAGTAGCTCTTATGCAATGCTGTTTTCTGATTTAAACGTTGTTAATCTCAAAGCACATAGATTAGATTTTTCTTTAAATGTTCGTAAGTTTAGAAATGAAGGGAATGGAGAAGAATCCTGCAGAAGGAAGTTTGAGGTTTTTGGAAATCCAAAAGGATTTCTTTATTTTATTTTATTTATTTTTTTATACAGTAGGTTCTTATTAGTCATCAATTCTATACACATCAGTGTATACATGTCAATCCCAATCACCCAATTCATCACACCACCATCCCCACCACCCCGCGGCTTTCCCCCCTTGGTGTCCATATGTTTGTTCTCTACATCTGTGTCTTAACTTCTGCCCTGCAAACCGGTTCACCTGTAGCATTTTTCTAGGTTCCATATATATGCATTAATATACGATATTTCTTTTTCTCTTTCTGACTTACTTCACTCTGTATGACAGTCTCTAGATCCATCCACGTCTCAACAAATGACCCGGTTTTGTTCCTTTTTTATGGCTGAGTAATATTCCATTGTATTTATGTACCACATCTTCTTTATCCATTCATCTGTTAATGGGCATTTAGGCTGCTTCCATGACCTGGCTATTGTAAATAGTGCTGCAATGAACATTGGGGTGCATGTGTCTTTTTGAATTATGGTTTTCTCTGGGTATATGTCCAGTAGTGGGATTCCTGGATTATATGGTAATTCTATTTTTAGTTTTTTAAGGAACCTCCATACTGTTCTCCATAGTGACTGTATCAATTTACATTCCCACCAACAGTGCAAGAGGATTCCCTTTTCTCCACACCCTCTCCAGCAATTGTTGTTTGTAGATTTTCTGATGATGCCCATTCTAACCGGTGTGAGGCGATACCTCACTGTAGTTTTGAAGACAGCATATATATGGGTCTTGTTTTTGTATCCATTCAGCAAGCCTGTGTCTTTTGGCTGGAGTTTTTAATCCATTTACATTCAATGTAATTATCGGTATATATGTTCCTATGACCATTTTCTTAATTGTTTTGGGTTTGTTTTTGTAAGTCCATTTCTCTTCTTGTGTTTCCCACTTAAAGAAGTTCCTTTAGCATTTGTTGTAGAGCTGGTTTGGTGGTGCTGAATTCTCTTAGCTTTTGCTTGTCTGTAAAGCTTTTGATTTCTCCATTGAATCTCAATGAGATCCTTGCCGGGTAGAGTAATCTTGGTTGTAGGTTCTTCCCTTTCATCACTTTAAGTATATCATGTCACTCTCTTCTGGCTTGTAGAGTTTCTGCTGAGAAATCAGCTGTTAACCTTATGGGAGTTCCCTTATATGTTATTTGTCATTTTTCCCTTGCTGCTTTCAATAACTTTTCTTTGTCTTTAATTTTTGCCAATTTGATTACTATGTTTCTCGGTGTGTGTGTTTCTCCTTGGGTTTATCCTGTATGGGACTCACTGTGCTTCCTGGACTTGGGTGGCTATTTCCTTTCCCATGTTAGGGAAGTTTTCGACTATAATCTCTTCAAATATTTTCTCTGGTCCTTTCTCTCTCTCTTCTCCTTCTGGGACCCCTGTAATGCGAATGTTGCTGTATTTAATGTTGTCCCAGAGGCCTCTTAGGCTGTCTTCATTTCTTTTCATTCTTTTTTCTTTATTCTGTTCCACAGCAGTGAATTCCACCATTTTGTCTTCCAGGTCACATATCCATTCTTCTGCCTCAGTTATTCTGCTATTGATTCCTTCTAGTGTAGTTTTCATTTCAGTTATTGTATTGTTCATCTCTGTTTGTTTGTTCTTTAATTCTTCCAGGTCTTTGTTAAACATTCCTTGCATCTTCTTGATCTTTGCCTCCATTCTTTTTCCGAGGTCCTGGATCATCTTCATTATCATTATTCTGAATTCTTTTTCTGGAAAGTTGCCTATCTCCACTTCATTTAGTTGTTTTTCTGGGGTTTTATCTTGTTCCTTTATCTGGTACATAGCCCTCTGCCTTTTCATCTTGTCTATCTTTCTGTGAATGTGCTTCTGGTTCCACAGGCTGCAGGACTGTAGTTATTCTTGTTTCTCAACTTAATCTCTTTTAAGGCTAAATGCGCATATGCCAACAGCCTGAATCTTACAATACCTGCTAGTGTTGGGGGGTCTCCTGCAGAGGCTGGGGGGTGGCTGGGTGGCTGTGGCTCACCGTGGGGACAAGGACACTGGCAGCAGAAGTTCTGAGAAGTACTCCTTGGCGTGAGCCCTCCCAGAGTGTGCCATTAGCCCCACCAAAAGGGGATTTCTTCTTCTTAAGTGTCAAATATTGGACAACAATTGGTAGATTCAGATCTGCTCTCTATACCCACTCAGCTTGTTAATGTCACTGTGAACTGAACTCTTCTGTCTTTACTACCCTTGAGGTCTACATTGTAAGCAATGGATTCCTTTTGTTTGTAAATAAAACACCAGCTACCAAATAAATCTCTCCATTCCAAACTCTGATAAACAGTTCATTTTTCTACCCAGTTTATAATGACTTCCAGAAACTCCTTCAGATTCACTGTTAGGTGCACTCAAAGGAACCATCTGGGATGCAGAGTTGAAGTTTTCCCACTAGCACATAAAGCAGTGTGTTCTAGTGTAAAGAGCAAAAAAAAAAAAAAGAGAATTCTAATTCTGCCTTTCCCTCCAACCTGTGTGTGACTTTAGTCAAGTCCTTTTAGTCATTTGGGGTTTGGTTTCCTGATATATGAATGTGGCCCTAAGGATTACCCTGTTCACATCTGAATTTCTGTGAGAATTGAGACAATGGATGCCAAAGCACCTTGAAATATTTAAGCATCTTCAGCATGGAACATTACAGAGTCTTCCAAACCATCATTTCCTCTGTTCTTCCCCTGGCCTTATTCTCCTTCAGGATGCAGTTCAAGTGTCATCTTCCCAAAGAAGCCTTCTCTGAAGCCTCTATTCTCACACGTAGCGTATCACTTAGTAATGATCTGGTCACAGCTCTGTCACTCTGCAAAACCACAAACCTTGTCTTAGCCATCATTTTCTTTTCTTTTTCATTTTAGTCCTCCAAATAGTCACAAAAGCTTTTTTTTTTTTTTTCTTTTCTGAGCACATACTCTGCACTTGCAGGTCTCAAGATCTGGAAATTAAAAGATGACTAAAAGTCATCCCTGCCCTCAAGGAATTCGCAGCCAATTAGGAGGAGCAGAAAAGGAAGCCAACCATCACAATAAAGAATGGCAAAGTCAGGCCTGCATGGGTGCTTTGGGAGTGGAGTAGACCCTTTGCTGCAGGCTGTGAGTCGTTCTTCTCCACGGCTGTTGAATGCATGCTGTAACTTTCACTCATTCACTTTCAGTAGGTTCTCTGATAGATATTAGCATCAAATCTACCCTCCTAGTCCTTCAGAAGGAAGTTTACTGTCACCATCCACCAAGCACTAGTGATATGCTCCAGGCATTTCTCTGAAATTCCTGTGACCAGATAACTTTGGCACCACTGACCACACACCCAGGTGGTGCTACATATATAGGCCTCATAGCTACAACTCATGAATCATTCCGTTTGGCTACATAAAGAGCAAAGCCAAAGTCGCCTCTGGCACCCACTGTGAGTTACAGGTCCAGCTCAGAGGAGCTGCAACTTAAAATCTTAGCTACTTCAGCCCGTGTTTCTTTGCATATTCGTATTTGGACATCTGTAGAATACTTTACATTGTATCAAATACTTCCACACCTGTTTGATTTTAGCAAATACTCATTGCAATGGATAAACAGGGATTATTTTCTATGTTTTATAAATGGGCAAACTGAAACTAGGTGACTCAGACTAAAACCCGAGTTTGCTGACCCATGGTCCAGCAAATACTCTGGCAAGTATTGCTCTGGCAAATACACCGCACTGCAGGACACGTGTACAGACCAGGAGAAGAGGAAAACTCCAGCCCTTACTTTGCCCCTACTTTTCATGAGTCAGTTGAAGTCAGCAAACATTACATTAGACTGGGCCACCACAAGGCACTGTGCTGGGTGCCGGAAGAGTGCAAGAGTAAGACCACCCACCTTCTCAGAAACACCTGTCTAGTAAGAGACAGGCATACAATTAACTACAAGGAAGGGAAAAATGATGCAAGAGCCATAAAAACACCTGAATGTTGTGTGTGTGTGTTTGTATAAATAAATGGACATATGGATAAAGTACAGGTAGAAGTCAAAGGCTCAGGGAGCACAGAGCAATGGGAGATTACATCCCTCCAGCAGAGTATGAAACGCTTTCAGAGGACAAGGGCTCTAAAGCTGACAGTTCATTGCCACCACTTGGCTTGCCTTCAAGGCACTAGTCAGCTAAGATACAGCTCATGCACTCATGGCATGTGTAGTATACTGGAGCAGGGATTACCAAGGCAAGACCAGAGAGCTGACCATCAATGAAGGTCCTAGGAGCTTAGAGGAGAATAAGAGCCTTACACTCTGGTTATCAACAGAGATGACTCCGGCTAGGAGGAGGAATCACACTGGTCCTTTACTGATGTGGCTGACTGCATTACCTAGAGAGGTTCAAGACCAGATTCAACTGTGGTTGTATAAGAATGTCTTAGTATCCCTGAATTTCCTCTTATACTATACATTTTACAGTCACTCATTCATTCATTCATTCATTCATTTCTCAAATATTTATTGATTGCTCAATATATGTCAGTCATGGGGTTAAGTGATAGGAATCTAGTAATGAACAAAAAAAGACACAATCAGGTACCTCCATGAAGCTTACAGTCTGGTGAAAGAGATAGATGTGATCTAAATAGCTTCTTCCCAGTAAACACCAAATCACAATTATAATAAAGTCTGTAAAGGAGGGGTGCTTATTGTTATAAAAAAGTAAAACAGGGATATTCAAACTAGTCATGGGTTCAGGGTAATATGAAGTTGTGATCTGCATGTTGAGTTGAATTAAATTAAATCAGGTGAAGGAAAGGGAGGGATATGGGAAGACATTAGAGGCAGAGAAAACAGCATGCAAAAAGCCTTGTGGTGAACAAGGGCATGGAACATTAAAGAAGTGCAAGGCAGTGTATGAGAGAAGAGGCTGATAGACTTGTGGAGATCAGTATGAGGGGTTTTTAAAGGGTGGGCAGAGTGGCAAGATTAGACCTAGAATTGTCCCCAGATTAGACCCCACAGTGGCTAAAATATGTAGAACAGATTAGAAAGAGGCAGGTGTGGATGTGGGGAGTACAGTTTGGAGTTCATTGCATAATCTAGTCAAGAGTTAATAGGAAACTAGACTAGTGGTGAAGGGAGATAGGAAAACAGGTGGATGAATTGGAGAAATTTAGGGTGTATGCTCAACAGAATTTTGCAATATATCCAGGGGGTGAGGTGAGGGTGCCATTAAGGATGGTTTTTATTATATTTACTCACTCACTATATATACAGTGAGCTTTTGATAAGTTTCCACCAAAAGCTCACTATATATAGATCACTTTATACAGATCACTAGCTACAACTCTTATTACATTCACTCAATAAAGTGAGTGTAACTAGATGGATGTTGAAGACAATCCCCGAGGCAGAGAACACTGAAGGAAGACTTGGTCAGTCTGGACCTGTTGAGTTTGCGATGCATTTGAGATCTCCAAGTGGAGACATAAAGTAAACAAGCCCAGGGGAGAGATCTGACTGGGAATGATGACTAGGCTTTTTTAATACAGAGCCATGGAATAAAAGACAGAATCCATTTATTTGATATGTATTGTGCCAACCCAAATAATGTATGCAGAAAACATAAAAATGGTATGGCGTTCTGTCAATTACATTAAAGCACTGGCCTCTAATCACTCTTGGAAGAAAACGTATATCACTTCTGCAGCATTTATTACACACTATGGTTATTTTCATGCCTGCCTCATCCACTAGAGAGAAAGCTACCTGAGGTAGATGTTGTATATTTTAAATCAGTCCAGCATCTCCTATAATGCCTAAGAGTCTTTCTGGTTTGGGGTCCAAGCCCTTCTGTAGTTCATTTCCATGCCTGAATTTTCAAGACCTGATGTGGTTCAGTGACTCACAGCTGACAGAGGCCTTAAAGATCTTATCATCCAATCACCTTACTTTAAAAGTGCATAAGCGTAGCAAAAAATAATTACTTTCCCCACTGCCGCACAGCTAATTAATGGAAAAATTGGAATTCCTAACCTCACCACTCCTCAAATGACCACTGCCCAAGATTATCCCACTACTCTGGGATATTTGGGTCCAGCACCACATTTCTCCATATGTAATGTGGAAAATGTTGAAGGAAGAATAATAGGACTAAAACCTCCAAGTAAATGTTATACTTTAAAAAATACTATATATTTAGCTATTTCACTCTGCATAATTATGTTCTGCTTCATTTACATTGTTGTGTGTTTCAATGGTTCATTATTATTGTTAAATAGTATTCCATTATATAGATATACTACAATTTATTTATTCATATCACCTATTGATGGACACTTGGTATGTTTCCAGTTTTCAGATATTTTTATTATTCAATTCTATTTCCTTTGTTAGTTCATTAGCTATAACTTTTTTTTTTCTAATTTCGTTGGTTGCTTTAGGTTTTAAAGCATGCATATCAGGGTTTCCCTGGTGGCGCAGTGGTTGAGAGTCCGCCTGCCGATGCAGGGGACGTGGGTTCGTGTCCCGGTCAGGGAAGATCCCACATGCCGTGGAGCGGCTGGGCCCGTGAGCCATGGCCGCTAAGCCTGCGCGTCCGGAGTCTGTGCTCCACAATGGGAGAGGCCACAACGGTGAGAGGCCCACATACCGCAAAAAAAACAAACAAAAAAAGCCATGCATATCATCTTATCACAGTTTATCTTCAAGAGTTATACCATTTCACATATACTGTAAGAACCTTATGATAGTATTCTTCCATTTCTGCCTTCCCGGTCTTTGTGCTATTGTTGTCATGCATTTTACTTTTACACATATTATAAATGCCACATTAAATTTTTATTATTTTTTTAACAGTTATCATTTAAAGATATTTAAATAATAGGAAAATTTTTAGTTATTATTTTATAGGCTTTTCATTCCTTTGTGCAGTCTCCCACTTCTATCTAGTACCACTTTCCTTAGGTCTGAATTATTTTGTTCAACATTTCTTGTAGTGCAAATCTTCTGATAATTAAGTGTTTTGGCTTTTGTATATTTGAAAAAGGGTGTTTTTGCCTTTATTTTTAAAGGTATTTTTACTAGATATAAAATTCTAGGTTGAGAGTTTTTTTTTCCTTCTATATTGCTTTCAATATGTTTCTCCATTGACTTCTTTCTTGTATAGTTTCTGATGAGAAATCTGCTGTCATCTTTGACTTTGTTCTTATGTTTCTCCTTTTCTCTGGATGACTTTTAAATTTTTTCTTTATCATTGCTTTTGAAAAATACTATTATGGTGTGCCTTCCTATAGTTTTCTTTATGCTTCTCATGCTTGGAGCTTTTTGAGCTTCTTAGATCTATAGCTTTAAAGTTTGCATCAAATTTGGGAATTATTTAGCCATTATTTTTTCAAATATGTGTATGCTCCCTTCTACTTCAGAGCTCCTATTACATTTGTTACATTAAGTTGCTTGAAGTTGTCTCACAGCTCACTGATAATCCTTTTTTTTGCTGTTTGTTTCCTGTGTGTTTGATTTTGATCATTTCTATGACTATGTCTTTGAGTTCATCAATCTATTTTTCTGCAATTCTAATCTGACATTAACTAAATACAGTGTATTTTTATCACAGACATTACAGTTTTAACTTCTAAAAGTCTGGTTTTTTTTAAAAATAATTTCATGTCCAAGTAACATGAGTACTCTCTCCTCTAGTTTTTTTGAGCACATGAAATACAACTATAATAACTTTTAAAATTAGTATTTGGTGATTCTAACATCTGTGTCAGTCTGGGTCAATTTCAATTGATTTATTTTTCTCCTCATTATGAGTGCTATTTATATGGTTTTGGTTTTTTCTGTTTGTCTCACTGTGTTTTTTACTAGATGACACACATTGTAACTTTTACTTTGTTAGGTGCTGGATTATTCCTATAAGTATTTTGATCATTGTTCTGAGATTCGGTTGATTATTTGTAAACACCATGAGTCTTCTAGGTCTGCTTTTGAGGTTGTTAGGTGGGATCAGAGCTGCATCTAACTTAAGGCTAATTGATCCCCACTTCTGAGGCAAGACTCTTCTGAGAATTTTAGTTAATCCCCTATGAATTATGAGGATTTTCCAGTCTTGCTGATGAGAACAGGCTCAGTACTCTGCTTAATATTCAAGGAGCACCCTCTGCAAATCGGTCGGTTCTCTCTCCACGCAGTTCTCCTTTCCTTGGTACTCTGCTCTGTGAACTCTAATTGCACTGGTGTCTCACCTCTGTCTCTTCAACTTGGGGAGACCAACAAACTCTGCCTGGGTCCTGCCTCCCTTCACTGTGGCTAATCATAAGGCTTACCCCGCTTATTTCCCATATCTAAGAGATCACTGTCTTTCATTACCTGGTACCTAATTTCTTGAAAATTGTTGTCTCCTTTATTTGGTCTGTTTTTTAAGTTTTTAAAAAAATTTTTGGTTGTTTCAAGTGGAATGGCAAATCCACTCCTTGTTTTTCCACCTTACCCAGAAACAGATGACCTTTGGTAGATGTTTAAGTCTATTCCTTTCCATTGTTTTGGATCAATTCAGCATTGAAAATCCTAGTTTATACACTGTATGTCATTGTGATTGTGAATGGTAATTATAAATATATACTTTTTCTATTAAGCAATAGAAATTCTCCTGTAATTGTAACCAACAATAATGATAAATTCTATGTTATAAATAGTCTTTGGTATAAATGAAGAGTTGAGATACAATAAAAGTTTTTGGTTGACCAAGTTTAAATAAATCATCAAGATTTGCAAAGAAAACATTTTTCTTTAATGTTTTAAATTTCTCTTCTGGAAAGTAATGATTAAAAGTTTGAGACACAGAAGTGAAAAGTAACAATACCTCTAAATTTATTTCATTCATATTGGCTTCTTTTCAATATGTTACAGCAATGTTGGGAAAACATAGCAACTACAGTGACTATTTTTGAGTTTTGCTTGCCATAACAACATCTTTTGGAATGTCTCAGATACATTTGACATGTTGAAAAATACAGCATTGGTTTTCCATGCAGTTTTAAATTAAATTTGTTAAGAATGCTAAAAATATCAGTTAAGTAGCCAAACTTGTTACCCATATGACATCTGTAGAAATATTTTCCAAGAGAGATTCTTTTATAACTGAAAATGTGACTCTCATTTGTGAGTTTCTCTGCCCTGCTTAGTACCTTCTATTACAAAATCTAGGAATTTCAGAATGATATAGTAAATGTCAATGGTTAACTACAATTTCTGAACAAAATATGTCCCAAAACCAGTTGCCTAGTCAAATTATTTCAATAAATTAAAAATAATTCAAAGTATTTTAAAATATATTCATGATAATTAGCAGAAATTATTGAGATTCCCAAGATTTATGAATTTTAAGTGTTTTTAAATGGAACCATTATTAATAGACTGTAACCATTTTATTAACTCCTATATACTTTCCAATACATTTTCAGCTTTACCACCTGCAATTATTTTTTATAACTTTTTCATATTAATTTACACTGACTAACAACTTTTCTTCCTGAGTCTAGAAAGAAATTAAAATCTAGGTTAAATTAATCTAATCTAGGTAAAATTAATACAAATGAACAAATCAAATCCTCTATAAAATTGTCTTGCCACAATTATCTCACATACATTGTAAGTGTTACAAATATCAGGACATTCATCAGATTGGATTGCAGAATCCAAACTTGAGTATAATAATGTAATAAACATTGCTGTGGAATATTCATCAACAATAAAGTTTATATAAGATAAAATAAAGGTACACACATCATCAATATATAATGGAGAAAGCTATTTTTCTAGCAACTATATGAGCAATTTTCTCTTTGCCACACTACGTATCAATACTATAGACTATTAAATATAATAATAACAAGGCTTACTCAATGGTTGCAGAATGTTGTAGAAGTGTTGCAATAACTTTGTTTCTTTTTCTTTTTCCAATGAAAATATTTGAGAATTTTTATCAACAAATTTGGCAGGCATACTATGTTGCCAGGTAGATTTTTATCTCTTAATTTTGAAGGTTTGAAATTTCATTAAAAAATACACCAGATTCTGTTATTCTCGTGGTATTTTCAGCATTTGATAAAACTATATTTTTAATAAACTTCACTATAAGGTATTTCTTTAGAATAGGGTGAATGATTTTCTCAATATCATTACAATTTACAACCAGGAGTTAAAACTGCACATGCATATTATTTTTTTCTCCTGATGAGAAACCAATATATTTTATTGAGCAATCTACACTAGTTGGAATTAAATACCACAATTGTTGCAAACTCAGAAACTGTCATATTCTAAACTTCCTTTCTGAAAAATGCACTGAAAGTTCATAACTGAAATTTGGCAGTAAGTCCCACACTCTTGCTAAGAGCAGAGAAAAAAATTTCTCATTTTGCTTCAAAACTATGGACTATAGTAATAAAAAGATTAAACAATACACTTTAACCTTCCTGTTACATTGATAATCAAAGTGGCTGTCTTATATCACAAAATCAAATGAGAAAACAGTAAGCAATAAATTTAAAACTCATTTCTACCCAATGTGTATATTTGTCATGTCTCCTTCAAATAAATGTGTCTCCCACATGGCTCAAAGCAGCTGGCTTAATATTCTTTGCTGGATGTGCAGTTCCTACTTAGAATCCTTGCAGTGCACTCATATTTTCTATCTTATTCTTTTCTGTTATACATTTCCCTGTAAGTACTGCCATAGCTGCATCACACACATTTTTATATACTGTTTTCATTTTCATTTAATTCAAAATATTTTCTAATTTCCCTTGTGATTTCTTGACACACTGATTGCTTGGAGGTATGTTATTTAAGTTTAGAATGTTTGAGTATTTTACAATACTCTCTCCAATAACTTTCTGTTATTGATTCTAGTTTAAATCCATTCTTATCAAAAGAACATACTCTGAATAATTTCAGTTCTTTGAAATTTGTTGAGTTTTGTTTTATGGCCCAGAAGGTAGTGCATCTTAGTGAATGTTCCATGTGCACTTGAAAAGAATGTGTATTCTGTTACTGGTGGGTGAAGTGTTGTAAGCACCAGTCTGCTGAAGCTGGTTGATGATATAGTTCAGGTCTTCTACATCCTCACTAATTGAGAGTATTAAGTTCTCCACCTATAACTGTGGACTTGTTTATTTCTCCATTAAGTTCCATAAGTTCTTGCTTCACGTACTTCAAAATTCTGCTAAGTGTATACACATTATGAATTATTACATCTTTTTGATAAACTGACTACCTTATAATAATGTAATGTCCCTCTGAAGTCAATTTTTTTTTTTACACGGGCCTCTCACCGTTGTGGCCTCTCCCATTGTGGAGCACAGGCTCCGGACGCGCAGGCTCAGCTGCCATGGCTCACGGGCCCAGCCACTCCGTGCATGTGGGATCTTCCCGGACCAGGGCACGAACTCGCGTCCCCTGCATCGGCAGGAGGACTCTCAACCACTGCGCCATGAGGGAAGACCTGAAGTCAATTTTATCTGATATAAATAAAGCTACTCTGTCTTTCTTTTGATTAAAGTTTGAGTAGTATATCTTTTTCCACCCTTACACTCTTACCTAACTATATCTCTATTTAAAGTAGATTTCTTATAGACAGTATATAGATTTATCTTGCTTTTTATCCAAACTGACAATCGCTGCTCTTCTTTTTATTCCCCCAGCATTATTGAAATATAATTGATATAGAACATTGTGTAAGTTTACAGTATACAACATGATGATTTGGCATACATATATATTGAACCATTGCTTTTCACTTGGAGTGTGTAGACCATTTACATTTGATCTAATTATTCTCATGGTTGGACACAAATCTATCATCATGCTAGTTGTTTCCTATTTGTCTCCTCTGTTCTTTTTTTTGTGTGTGCGGGGAGTGGGGCCTGTGCTGCACGGCCTGTGAGATACTAGTTCCCCAACCAGGGATTGAACCCAGGCCCTTGGCAGTGAAAGCGTGGAGTCCTAACCACTGGACCACCAGGGAATTCCCAGTCTCCTCTGTTCTTGTTCGCTTTTCCCCCTCTTTTCTTGGTTCCTTTTTGATTAATTATTTTTGTGCTCATTTTATCTCCACTACTGAGTCATTAGTTATACCTCTGTTTTAATTTTACTTTTAGTGGTTGTTTTATGGCTTATGTCATCTTCAACTTATAAAAGTGTGTTCTTTCTCTAGCTGCCTTCAAGATATTCTCTTCATCTTTTGTTTTCAGCAATTTGAATATGATGTGTCTAGATGTGTTAGGGAGGGATTAATCCTGCTTAGGGATTTGCTAATTAAGCTTTTGGGATCTTTGGTTTATTACGTTTTCATTAATCTTAAAAAGTTTGGGCCATGATCTTCTCAAATATTTCATCCGCTCTGTTCATTTCTTCTCCATCTGGGTCTCCAGTTATACATATGTCAGACTTTTGATACTATCCCACGATTCTCAGATGCTCTGTTCTCCCACTTCTGCCCCTGCTCGCTTTCCTTCTTTGTGTTTCAGTTTGGATGATTTCTATTGTCCAAATCTCAAGTTCACTCATTTTATTTCTTTAGCTATATCCAATCTGCTTACAAACTCCTTTTTTGTATATAGTTTTCAACACTTTACTCAAAGTCTCAATCTATTCTTGCACATTGTCTACATTCTCCAGTGGCTAATGTAATTAATAAATATTAACCACAGCTATTTTAAAATACACGTTTGATGGTTCCAACATGTAAATCATCTCTATTGATTGTTCCATCTCCTCACAACAAGTTATTTTCTTCCCTGCTTTTTGGGGTCTTCAAAATTCTTTATCATTTAGAACAATACAGGTGGAGTTTTAAAATATCTGCATGCAGAAATGGGCATGTTTCTTCTTCCATCAGGCTGTTAGGATGGGGAGCTGATTCAATCTAATTGATTTGGGTTATCTTACTGCATAGTTACCTCTGGTGTACCACAGACTCAAATTCCTCTGGCGATGGGGCTGCTGTTACCTTGTGCTTAGTGTGGGTATGGAGTACTGAGGGGTTTTCCTCAATGTATTTGCTCCACTCTCAGCTTCCAGCAGCCCCTGCCACTCTACACCACAGAAGCATCTGTCATGCTCCTGACCAACTCCAGCAGAAGACAGCTATTGCCTCTTATTTGGGGCTAGACTCATAATGGGGGTTCCTGGTTCTCCTGATCTAGACTTGGTCTTAGACAGATCCTGTGAGCCAGAGCCTTGGGGACTGAGCATTTTTGGTGCTCCTTCCCTTCTCCTCACCATGGTAGCCAAACTCTGCCTTGCATCCATGTAGTGGTGGTGAGAGGCAGGGCACTGGTGGTAGAGAGTTTCTTGTCTCCCTCTCAGTGATAGAAGACATCTGCTTTGTATCAGTGCCGAATCCTGGATCCAAGAAGGTTTCAAGCCCTTTGTCCAACATCTTGAGACCTTTGCTTAGGTATCAGGAAGATCTAGGGGGCTTCCCTGGTGGCACAGTGGTTAAGAATCTGCCTGCCAATGCAGGGGACACAGGTTCGAGCCCTGGTCTGGGAAGATGCTAAATGCCGCGGAGCAACTAATTCCGTCTGCCACAACTACTAAGCTTGCACTCTACAGCCTGCGAGCCACAACTACTGAAGCCCGCGAGCCACAACTACTGAAGCCCGCGAGCCACAACTACTGAAGCCCGCGCACCTGGAGCCCGTGCTCTGCCACAAGAGAAGCCACCGCAATGAGAAGCCCGCACACCGCAAGGAAGAATAGCCCCCGTGCGCGCAACTAGAGAAAGCCCGCGCGCAGCAACAAACACCCAACGCAGCCAAAAATAATAAATAAATAAATTTATTAAAAAAGATCTAGGGAAGTTAGGGGTGCTTTATTTCTGTGTACCAGTAGCAGCTGATCCCTACCACTTAGCACCCATCCCCTGGCTCCTGCCCTGTCCCCAGTCTTTCTTTTGAGGACCCACCTGGAGACCAGCTGAAAAGTGCAAATTCTCTTGTGTCCGGGGCTCCCAGTTATTCTAAGCTATCACAGGAATCCATGCTCAGCCTATAAGAATCCATCAAAATGTTAGCTGCCTTCATCTTCTCGCCTTTTACAGCAACCACTTCTTCCCGTGTTATGCCAGAGACGAAAAACAGTCCATGTGCTGCTTCTTCTCCTTGGAGAGACCAGCACTTCTGAAATTCAGGTTACCTAGTTCCTTTGTTACCTCAATTCTGTTATGGACCTAAGAAAATTATTACTTTGTTGATCATTCAGTCATTAATAGAGGAGGAGCAATGTTATCTTGTAGCTTTCATCGTCCTAAGCAGGAGCAGAATCCTAGTGTGTTCAACACTGTTCTACTCTCTTCTATTTCAATTATATCTCAGTAATGCTGGAAAAAATATGATGTACATTCTCTTCTATTTTATTCCATGCCATTTAAAACAAACAATCACAGAAAGTGACCACCAAATTTAAAATTTCACAATCCATGAATTAGTCCTGACCTGACAAAATCCATAAAAATGGATATAATGGATTGTTAGAATCAAGGAACCAAAAATTTCCTCCACACCAAGCATTTATTTCAATAACAGTATCTGTGTATCATTCATCTCAACAGCAGCTCTTCTGTAGTTCTGAGAACCAAGTAGCCACTCAATTATACAAAGGAACAAATTGCATAAGAAAATTAATTTTAGCTGGACAGAAGTAAGATTTGTATAAGGGCTAGAACTATCTAAATCTGTAAGGGCTAATTTAGCACCAGATTTACTGAATCTAAACCAGATAACTTTGACTCTTTTAAAAGATCAGATTCCAGAGTCAAAGGACAGATTTACCACCAATGAGGCCTACACACAGAAGTTCCCAAAGTGTTTTGAGAAATACATGCAAAATGAGTATTTCCCCAAAGTTTCTATTTTGATTGGAATGACACTTTACAGAGATTGTTTTATGGAACAATCTCTCTATTTTGCAACTAGGTCTCATAACACAGGAATTTCTGCTAAAGACTAAACTTACAATGTAACTGTAACCATAAAGCTAAGAAGAAGGCAACCGGACACAGGGCAAAGAGTTAGGATAAAAGTTAGGGTGGGATCTACAGATTCGGAAATCACCTGTACACAGAACCAATCAGTGTAGCTGACCTCCCTAAGAAAATGGCTGCTTAGGGAAGCAAGCAGAGGATCCAGTGAAAAGCTTAAAGGGAGGAGCCCCAACTACTCTGTTCGTGGATGGAGTCAAAACTAACAAAGAAGGGGAGGAAAATGGAAAGATAATGAGAAGACTAAAAAGAAAAAGTTAGAAAGGAAATACATGAGATCTGAGGGAAAGGTTCATATAAACTAGTGTGAGTTCTTGCAAGGCTCTGATAATTTTATGTATTATCTGTAGCCTTATATTTTAAACACTCTCCGGCTCTACAAAAGTCACAGACCATGGAGTGGGGCTGACAAATATACCAGGTATCAGGGGTTATGTAAACAATCTTTGGTGCATTCCATAGCCTAATTTACTGTCATAAACACTGTGGGAAGCAGGAATTGCAATGGCAGCTGGGTGTGGACATTCTCACTGTCAACAGGGAAGATTCATTGCCTCCTCACGATGCTGGGACCCCAATAACATTTACCAAGACAGATGACTTGGTGACAGACACTTCAGGCTGAAAGTTAATATTCAGCCCAGGAAGATGAAACTTGAGAACATCAGAAATGAGCCTCTGGGCCAGTCCCTTGGTTCCTGCAGTCTGGGAGAGTGTCTGTAATGACGACTCCAAGAGTGAGTCCTGGCGGGCTGGGGTGCCACATTCGACAACAGCCTGGTTGGTCAGGGAAGGGACCAGTCACCCTGGCCTCCCTGAATAATTGTACTATACCTGTCATTCATGAATGAATCGAACCTCTTGGCAGTCTACTTGTATTTTTGCCAGTAGCACCTCTTAGGCTAATGGGTTCCAGAAGTGTATTCACTTCCCTCTGTTGAAATTATAATTCCCTTTTATTTATTCTAAATGTACCACTTTTGAATATCTAGTATTTGTGTTTGTTAAACAAGCTTCAGCTTATCCTCTCTAGCCCGTCACGACTTAACTGTGATTTTATCCAAACACAGCCTTACCTTTCCAAATGAAAGGTCTTTTTGTTTGAGACTGAGTTTTTACAGCTATCTCTTCTCCCACCACTTCCTCAACCTGTTAAACTGTCTGTCTGGATTTTAAAAAAGGGTGGGGGAGGGACAGATTTTAATGACATAAGCTAATACTCTCTTGACAGCCACAGCTACCCCACCCTTTTCTATCTCTCTCTGGAATTGAACTGTGCTCACCTTCAGAACAGAAGGTATCTGATTACAACAATGACTTTCTCCTAAACTGAGAGGGAGAAAAACTGTTACTCTCTCATCAAATTAAATCCTCCTTTAATCTCTAATAACGAGATTCAGATTGAACCAATGCCTTCAGTGTGATCTAGTGCTTTAAGAAAGTAGTATTACCTCAGAATATTTAGGTAACAAAACTAGCAGGTCCAATGAGTATTATCTTTCAGAGCAGTCCCTCTGAAGGAGGCTACATGCTTATGCCAAGTGACCTTGCCTTAGTACAGAACACATCTGTAATCACACTTCTGGAAATCCCTTTAGAGCCATTGTGTAAATTAAGCTAGCAGGAAATCTCACTGCCCCATCATTGTACTTCACTTTTGACTAAGAAGTAGAAAGCACTTAGATTTCAGAATTCATTTTTCATCTGGTTTCCAAATGAATTGGACATTTTTTTAAAAATCCATCTTCAGAGTAGGTCACCACGGAGGACTAGCCCTTCTGAGCAAGCTTACCACCACTATGTCCATCAGCAGCCACCCCTGGGAACCTACAGTAAACAGGCTCTGCACTGCCAGGGATGTAGTGATCTGTAGGATACGGTCCCTACTCTTAAAGAGCTTGTAGTCCAAGTAGAAGCAAAACCCAGGTACAATACGAAAAGTGCTAGATGAAGAATAAGATATATGTGAGTCGGGATGAGTCTGGGCTGAAGCTGTCTGAGAAGTTGTAACAAAAAGAATGGGACTTATGCTCAGCCCAGAGGAAGTGGCAGAGCAGGACATTTGTGCATATTCTTCACAGGCTAAGTACTCGCACAAAGTGCAAAGACCATTTTGGGTAAAAGTAATGGGAGTGGGAGACAGGTTCCACTACCGACATCCATTGTTTTTGAAAAGTCATTTAACCTTTTGATTTAAACTTCTGATCATAGTACCTATGCTTCCGGTTCAAAATGGCAGCCTAAACACATGGGCTTACTGCCTTCTTTCCTCTAACCCCGCGAGATGACATAAAACACTGGCATGCACAGTGTTATTTGACACGTGGAATGGGTTGTCTTTTCATACTCCCTTTTCCTTTATGACAAAATTACTTTCAGCAACAATCACTATTTCCTTGGCTTGTTCCATAGCTTAAAACAAAGAATTAATTTATAAACGAGAAACTACCATTTCAAGATACTATTGTAATTTCATAAAAGATTTCATGCATAAACTACAACTTGCACTTACCATCAAAGATGTTACGCCTCACAGTTTGTGTATCATTGTTTTATATTTAAGCACAAGTAAAACTCTGAATGGTCACATAGAATGAGACAATGGAGTTTACTCAAGTTCTGTTCCTTTATCTTCACAATACTGTCCTGTCAATGCTTATTTCCAATCTACTGTTTAAATGCAGGAATATGTAGTACCACAGGAATTGGAAACACAAATGATGCCAAAATCAAGCCTGAATGATTCCAAAACTTTACAAACTTAGTCTTGAAACAAACATGTGTAGCAGAGTCCATTTGTGTTGGAACCAACTGTATAATTGGGAGGTTTCCAAATTAACTTCCCTGTAGAATCTAATGTCTGTTAGACAATAGTAGTAAAAATGTGCTTATTTGAAACATACATATATTTTATTAAAACTCTACAATAACCAAAGCAATTGTTTAGAACTTATATTTTTTTAAAAGATACTTTTGGGGGAGGGGGATAGGGAGAACATTTTATCATTGATCTTGGTGATAATAAAAACCAGACTTTCTTTTGGTTGGTTTTATTCCTGTTTATAAATTCTCTACGGCAATGTACCCACTACTGCCTACACCCTGAATGGAGCTTTCCAACTGCCCCATCTTTAGTGTGCCACTGCAGTAAATTACAAAAGGGAAAAAGTCATTAAAAGCACTGATAATGGAGTAACAGTCATTAAAAAAAAAAATCCTAGACAATAGGATCATACTGCCCAACAAACTAGGATGTAGGAGCACACAGCTCAGAGCACGTATCAGAGGAAGGCTGCCGCATGGGTAATTCTTCACTGCAGAGTTCTGGAATGAACAAGTGTGGAGGGAATGAAAGAGGGGGGAGAAGGCAGTGAATGAAGAACCTGTGGGATTCTGCTGAGTCAGTCTGATCCCACCCCCTCTCCAATCACCCTGCCCCACATGGCAACAGTGTCTTCCCCTGGGGCGAAGACCTAAGGAAAGTTCCCAAAGGAATTCAGCAATCTGCCTGGGAGGACTTTGTGTGCCCACATAAGAGTGGGTACCCCAGAGCTGACTCTCTTCATGTAGGTCCAGCAGAGGTGGAGGTAAGAAGCCTGACAGTCAACACCCCCAGAATTTGAATTGCCATCTCCTTCTGCAGGGGGGCCCAAAGCCACAGAGGAAATCACAGATCTGCTTATATTAACCAGCCCGGTTACGCCTTCTTAAATATGAATTGCAGTCAAGGCTTCTGGGAAACTTGCAAAGATCCAGCTCTTCAAAAGACAAGGAATAGAATGGAAGCAAAAACTGAGAAACAAACAGAAGGTGATCTAGAAAAGAGAAACAGACGCCCAAAGAACTCTAATGAATCAAATCAGAGAGGCTCAAGAAAAGGGAGCATTCATAAAACAAGAGCAGTTATTATTTTCTTAAAAAGTCATCATCAGAGAACAAGAACGAGTTCTTGGAAATAAAAACACATTATTTAACACACAGCTGAAAGTTCAAGAAAACTTTCAGAATGTTAAGTTTTTTAAAAAGATGGAGAAAATATAAATGAAAATTGTATGTTTAACACGTCAGTGTTCCATTTTTCTCAAAATAGTTGTTATTGAACCAGTGAAAATATTAATTTTGATGAATGGCATATAAGAACTTAAGAAATAAGGCATTGCAATACGATTCTCTAGATGGCTGTACTTTATCATAGAATCAGAGAAGATAAGTCCTACCAAAAAAACGTGAAAATCACCTAGGTCAGTAGTTTCTAAACAGTACTCCACTGCGGACTAGAATTTGACAGCGTTTTCTCAGCAGGTTTAAAGGGAAGCTGAGTGAACAAAGTGCCATATCCTTACATCTAATTTAAACAGGGTGGGTTTTCTTTCATCTTCTTTCCATGTACTGGGGTTCTATGTAAAATTTCATTCATAAAGGAGTTATTTGCTGCAGAGCTAGGTAAGGCATGCAGCATTAATACTTGTGTGTCCCATTCAGACTATATTTTTAAAATATTTGTTCATTTATGTAGAAATACTAAACACTACGTGAAGGGGGCAGGAAAACAGGACTGCCGGTGGTGAGGTTCAACCTCCTCTGTCATGCCAGGCATCTTGGATGGGGCCCACGCTTGCAGTGTAATAGAATGAAAGCCCTGTGGCAAACCAGACTCCCCCTCATTACAAGGGTTTATCCTCTATCTGTTGTTTCTTAAGCATGCTCCTTGGGAATCTCACCCAATATCCCAAATGGCTTAGTCTAAGATCACATATGGTACTCTTCCCGGGAGGAGTTCTGATAATTCCGCTTTCTCCATTTTATTTTATTTCCATTACTGTTTAAACACCTCATATAGATGGATATCCTGGGCAGCTACTCAGCTGGCCAGCTCTATTATGTGGCTCAGTGCATTTAACATAAATGTTTGATAACCACTAATCACAATCAAACCTCTCATTTGCAACCGAGGAAACTGAGATCTGGAAGACAGAATCACTTAATCAAGGTTACATGTGTCCCCATTATAGTCAACATTACTGTCATGATTTTTAATAGTTTTGCTGTATGTTTTTTCTTCTTAAATGGATGTCAGCTACCTTGGTTAAAGATCATAGCTTAGATTCTTTTTCTAACTCCTTCAGCACAATGTTAAGAATAAAACAGGTGTCCAATAAGTACTTGTTGGCAATTTTTAAAACAGCTTTTAGAGAGAAAACAGACTTCCACTTTCAAGTGGCGTACAGCAGGATGTGGTAGCCCAACATTTTTGTTAAAACAATTAGGGAAAAAATAGAAAAATAATTTAAAATAATGTTTTTGAAGACATCAGATAACAAAGAACCAAAAATGGCTAAATTTCCAGAGAAGAAAATGTCCTTTCTGGGGCTAGCTGACAAATGCTGACTATTTTCTATGCTGGTGGCATTTGCCAATCCTGTATTCTAGGAGAGGCAGAGGTATTTTACTATGGGAAAGACAAACCAGATGAATTTTGATAGTCACGCAGACTATGCTGAAGGACTGAAATCCAGTCAAGCCCCAGATTTCCCACCACTTTTCCCAATAAGACATCTGACGAGGTCTCGGGAAGCACAAAGGCTGGTAACAGAAATCAAAAAGTAGTCACCTCTGTTGGCAGGTACTGAGGGAGGGGGTTGGTTGAAAACAGACTTAAGGGAACTTTTGGGGGTGAAGAATATATTCTAGAACTCGTTTTGAGGGTGATTACACAGATGTGTCTGTGCAGATGAAGCCAGCAGTTCTCCTCCTGTAAAGGGAAAGACCCAGTTCTTTCCTCCTGCTGTGAGTCTTTCCTCTGCAAGTCTCCTTTATCGCTCTCAAAAAACACTCACATGGGACACTTCACTTCCGACACAGAAGACAGAGTAATGAGGGGCAGAGGGGCCAGAGTAGCTTACTCTGGGCACGTGGCATTTGAGTCGAGTCATTAAAGATAAGAGTGGAGAAGCTGGGACTTCCCTGGTGGTCCAGTGGTTAAGAATCCACCTTCCAATGTAGGAGACACGGGTTCAATCCCTGATCAGGCAGACAAAGATGTCACAAAGAAAGAAAACTACAGGCCAATATCACTGATGAACATAGATGCAAAAATCCTCAACAAAATCCTGGCAAACAGAATCCAACAGCACATTAAAAGGATCATACACCATGATCAAGTGGAGTTTATCCAAGGAATGCAAGGTTTCTTCAATATATGCAAATCAATCAACGTGATAAACCATATGAACAAATTGAAGGATAAAAACCATATGATCATCTCACTAGATGCAGAAAAAGCTTTCAACAAAATTCAACACCCATTTATGATAAAAACCCTCCAGAAAGTAGGCAGAGAGCGAACTTACATCAACATAATAAAGGCCTATATGACAAACCCACAGCCAACATCAATCTAGAGCCTGCGAGCTACAACTACTGAGCTTGTGTGCCACAACTACGGAAGCCCATGTGCCTAGAGCCCGTGCTCTGCAACAAGAGATGCCACCGCAACGAGAAGCCTGCACACTGCAACAAAGAGTAGCCCCAACTCACTGCAACTAGAGAAAGCCCACACGCAGCAACGAAGACCCAACGCAGCCGTAAATAAATAAATTTATTAAAAAAAAAAACTACAAACAATAAATGCTGGAGAGGGTGTGGAGAAAAGGGAACCCTCATGCACTGTTGGTGGGAATGTCAATTGATACAGCCACTATGGAGAACAGTATGGAGGTTCCTTAAAAAACTAAAAATAGAACTACCATACGACCCAGCAATCCCACTACTGGGCATATACCCGGAGTAAACCATAATTCAAAAAGAGTCATGTACCACAATGTTCACTGCAGCTCTATTTACGATAGCCAGGACATGGAAGCAACCTAAATGTCCATCGACAGATGAATGGATAAAGAAAATGTGGCACATATATACAATGGAATATTACTCAGCCATAAAAAGAAACGAAATTGACTTGTTTGTAATGAGGTGGATGGAGCTAGAGACTGTCATACAGACTGAAGTAAGTCAGAAAGAGAAAAATAAATACCATATGCTAACACATATATATGGAACCTAAAAAAAAAAAGGTTCTGAAGAACCTAGGGGCAGGACAGGAATAAAGACGCAGAGATAGAGAAGGGACTTGAGGGAACGGGGAGGGGGAAGGGTAAGCTGGGACGAAGTGAGAGAGTGGCATGGACATATATACACTACCAAATGTAAAATAGATAGCTAGTGGGAAAGCGGCCACACAGCACAGGGAGATCAGCTCGGTGCTCGGTGACCACCTAGAGGGGTGGGATAGTGAGGGTGAGGTGGTAGATGCAAGAGGGAGGAGATATGGGGATATATATATGTATAGTTAATTCACTTTGTTATAAAGCAGAAACTAACATACCACTGTAAAGCAATTATACTCCAATAAAGATGTTTAAAAAAAATGAATGAAGTAAAAATTATAAAACTGAAAACCAAAAAAAAATCCCTGGTCAGGGAACTAAGATCCCACGTGCCACGGGGCCCGTGCTAGAGCCCGCGCACCACAGCTAGAAAGCAGCCTGCGTGCCGCAACAAAAGATCTCTCATGATCCCACACGTCACAACTAAGACCTGATGCCGCCAAATAAATAACTAAATACATTTTGTAAAAAACTGTTTTAAAAACAATAGAATGGAGAAGCCGCACTAATGTCTGGGGAAAGAAAAGGCGGAGGGTCAGGGATTTGTTGTCTCTTAGCAACAGAATAGAGATCAATGGAGGTCAAGGGAGGAAGCAGCAGAAGATGGGCTGGAGACACCAGCAGGGGGCAGATTTTGCAGGTGCTTGTAGTCCATGGTAAAGTACGAATTTCTTTTCTATTTATAAGGGAAAGTGATTGAAGGTTTATAAGCAGAGAAGCAACATGATATAATTTATGTTTTAAATAAAGTACTCTGGTTAAATGTAAGATTAGAGTGGAGGCGAGGGAACAGTTAGGAGGGGATCACAGTGGAGAACTAATGGTGGCATGGGCTTGGTTGACAGTGATGGCGTTGGGGAACAGTGGAGATGTGAGCGCCAGGAATGTCATCCGCAGGGCTTGCTAATGGATAGATATGCATAACGCAAGAAAGCCTTTCCCTCCTCATTCATCAAGTACTCAATTCCCTAGACTTCCAATACACCACCTTCTCCTAGTTTTCCTTCTATTTTGCAGATTTCTTCTCTTCTTCTCATTCTTCTATTATATCCTAAATACCTTCTTTTACTCCTTCTTTCCTCTACACATTCCCTCCCTCCCTCCCTCCAAAATGTTTGGTCCTTTTTTCTCTTCCTTCTACATTTTTTCCCTGAGTTTCTGAAACAGGGGCAGCAGCTCTTCCACTGCCTCAATTCCCAAATTTGTATCTCTAGCTGAGATCACTTTCCTGAAAACAGATCTAATTACCTACTACATATCACTGCTTGAATGGCTCCACGAGTGCTTCAAATTCAACATGTACTAAGCTGAACTAAGTCTACTCCTCCATTGTCTCCTAAATTCCCTCCTTTGTTTAACAACATGACTTTTCATCCAATCATCCAAGCCAGAAACTTGGGGGCTAAATTTTTTTCCTCTCACCTCATAATATCTAGTCAGCCACAATGTCTTATCATTTTTCCCCCTTAATACCTTCCAACATCTTTTCCTAGCATCCATCCTCACTGTCCCTTCCTTAATTCAGACACTTGTCTTCTCTTACATAGGTTGTTTCAAATATTCCACCTAATTTTTCTCTCTCAGTTCTATCTCTTCAAACCAGTCTGTACCCTGCCTCTTGAGTGGTCTATTACTCAATCCATTCTTTTCTTTTCTCTGTTTAAAAGTTCCATTAGTTCCATTTCCTCTGGGATCAAATACAAGTTGCTTACGGGGTGTACCAGACCATATGTGATCTCCACCCTGCTTGTAGCACTCACCTCACCTCCTGCAACTTTTCAATGCCTATTGTATGCTACAGTTACGCTGAATTATTGACATTCTCCAAACTGTCCATATTGTTCTATGCCTGAAGAGCCAGCCCAAGTATTTCCTTCTCTGAGAAGTCTCCATCCATCCTCACAGATTTGATCAATTTCTTCATTTCGAAATTTTACTTTGGACATTTCTGCTACATACCACTAGCTTTACACTTCAAAATAACTAATTGTCGATTGTTGTCTTTATTCTCTTTTATTCCCATTTCCCAGTTCCTAACCTTGCATGCCTCCCATAGACAACCATGTGTTAACTCTATGTCTTTACAACGCATCCATGTCGCTGTGTTGCAGTGAGCATGTTGCTTCTAACAGTTTACTCATCATATGCCAAGGCGAACACACCCACCACATTTTATCCATGTACTCTGCAAGTGATGCACAACCAGAATGCCTTCAGCTCTTCGCTACCATACTAAGGCAGCAATGAATATGCCTGTCAATGTTTTTCTCTTCTGTAAATTGACTGTAATTTGGCCTGCTAAGGATACATACACCCCAGAGAGACTGATTTTTTTTAAAGTCTCATTTTTCAAATCAGACGTGCCACATTTTTCTTCATTCTGATGAATAAATCATTATCTGCTTGATGCACCCATCTTTTTAAGGTTTGTTATTATGCTAAATCTCCCAAGCTGATTAACTGGTTAACTCAAGTTTTTGCACCTGCAGAGCAGTGACCCCTGCAAGATATCTGTTCTCTGTTTGACATCTTTTTAATTTTATTAGCGGCTTATGGACAAAATCACTTGACTGAAACTTTTTTCAAGTTTAAGTTATTTGGATTCACAAGAGCATTTTTCTCCCTGTTATAAATCAGTGAACCCAGTCAAGATTAACTGCCTACACGTGAGCTTCAAAAGATCTCTGTGGCCAGACAGAGTTGAAAGAAACACATAATTCCATAACACACTAAATATAAGCTGATCAAAGTTATTGGACCTGGTTACTTAATGCTGTACTTCCTCATTGTCATACAATCTGATTTCAAGTAGTTTGAATATAAAACATGTATTACTAGATCTCAAAAACTCTTCCTTTGGAAAAAACTCATCATTTCTGTATCCTGACTGGTCAACATGTGTATTTAGACAACTCAAAACTAAACTCTGGGCTAAAAATTTCTAAACCTAATTTGTAAAACTCCATATGTTTTAGGAATTAAAGCAAAAAGAAAAGAAACATAGCTAACGAACCATTTCAAACAAGAACAATTTATATACAGCATAATCATGGAATCCTGGAAGCAAAAGGAGCCATAAATCCTTAGATATTATGGAATGAGGAGGGGGTGTTGAAGCTCTTGGAATTCAGAGGAGATGCCAAGGGGCAGTTATGTTGAGGAGACCGAGAGGGTGGGACTCACCGAAGCAGCCCTCTTACTTCGTTGTTTATTTTTAAATTTTCTGCTTTTATGTAAGAGATGATTTGGAAAAAAGTTCCAATCCTTAAAAAGACGTTGAAAGTCGCTGATCTAGCCCAGTCTTTCACACAAATCAGTTCCTTCTACGACATCCTTGACAGGCAGTAATCCAATACCCGCATGAACACTGCTGCCGTTGTGAGTTCACTAACCTGAAGCCGCTCATTTCCATGTTAGATTGCTCAAGTTCTTGAGGAGTTCCTCCCTTGTGGAGTGCCAAGTTTTACCTCTCTATAAATTCTAAGCCTGGGTTATGTCCTCCGGGATAACACAGAATTCCTATTGGCTACCTTCACCACCCACGTCCCTTCAGAACTCGAAGTATGCTATTTTCTTTTGGCATTACACCTTCTATTTATTTAAGACTCACTTCAATCTCAGAATCACATATCCATGCATCTATTTCCTTTTTGTTGATTTCACTTCATCTTAAATGCCTGTTTCATTAAACATAGACTGTGAACAAATATTTACCATGCATGTTACACATGTAACACACATGAACTGCTTTTAACAGAAATTCATCCACCCCTGCCTCCAGGTATTCATTATAAATACAGGCATCGATATAAGCGAAAATCATCTGAAAATGAATATATATGTGTCTGTATATTTATAAATGAATCACTGTACCGTACACCTGAAACTAACACAATATTGTAAATCAACTATACTCCAATTTTAAAATATCTTTAAAAAAAAACCTAGTTTTTGGAACAACAACCACAAAAAGTACAGGTATCAAAAACAATCCTGGATATATTTTGATACTACTTGTAGCTGGCATTCACACTATTTTAACAATTAACACCATTTGTGACAGCATTCGCTGTACCTGCTACTTTAGACAACTTATGCTGCAGCTCTTTCACTAAGCAAATGGATAGAGCAAAGCCATCTCGGCTTTTCCTTCTTGAGATTTCTACTTTTCAGAGAGACACGTTTTCCACAGCCACCTGACATTTCTCTCCATGCTTTCATCTTGTAAACCTAAATTCTATTTCAGGTACTCCAGGTTTAAGCTTAAATGACAGTGCCTTAACAAGAGGAAAAACTGTAGTGCATTTTTCTCCTGTTATCTGAAAACATAATGGGTGTACAAATACTGAGTATATTCTTACAAATATCTGGGTCATGTTTACCAGCTAGGATTTTTCTATTTAATGTAGGGGTAAATTTCGTTATGATATTTAATGAAGACATGAACATGAGTAAAAGGTTGTTAATTTAAGACAGGTCTGAGATCCACTAAAATTAATTGTTGTATGTTTGTCCTCTGGTAGCTGTGGAAACCTCATATTTTCTTTAGATATTAATCATTAGACAGCTCTGGAAGTCCAACTTCAATGCTGCACTAATTTTGCTAACACTGGTGTGCTCTGTGCATCCATCATCCTCTGGAATTACTTATTCCATTAATATTAATTTTTGTTACAAATCTAACTGGCAAAGAAGCTTCTGCATATTTAAGTCCACATTCTACCTTCACGATATATAAATATTCTGTTTTCATAATTTGTCTGGGGAGACTGCCATCTTTTCCTGTGAGGTGAACTATTAATATGCCTGTCTTTTGCAGGCTAACCAGATCCACTTCCTTTAAACATATAGCTTTTAAAATCACCAGTGGAATGTTTTATTCTCTCCATGTTAGTTGCTTTGTCATCATAACCAGCTTTTAGAGTTTGGTCATTTTCTGTCTGTCCCCTCTACTATACAAATATGCATCTCGAGAGTGTGGATTATGGCTTATCTTTCTTATTCTGGTATCCCCAGGGCATGAGTCCAGCAGATTATACTACACACTCACCCCGAATTCATTGGCAATTAAATTCAAAGCAAGAGATATGTTTTTCCACACTAGAACTAAAACATGATAGGCAACAAAAACAGACTATAAAATCTTAGCCTTACATAAGCCTGTCAGCCACAAGCAGAAACCCTCACCTTTCCAAAATGCACACTCTGGCCCCTTCAAAACTACCTTTTCTTCAAGACATGTAGAACAGTCAGGAAGGCCACCTGATTGTTTTTAAAATGTGTTCCCCATCAATACAAACCCAACCGAGGAACTAAAGGTCAATGAAAATCGGGCCATACAATTCCATTGGCAAGATCGAGACCTCTGACAGAGCCGTCTCAGAAGAACGGAATGTTTGGGCACCTGTGGGGATGGAGAGCCAGCACCACGTAGTGCTGTAACCAGTAGAGTCATTTGAGGAATTAGGTTCAGATGCCAAGACAGGTGGGAAAATAAAGAGTAGGTGTTCGACTCCTAGTAAACTTTGCTGGATTAAGGAAAATATAGCTATTCAGTTAATTGTGGGTGGTGAAATTATGAGAAAATTAGAAACCAGATCAGACTGTTTAAAGTCTCAAGCAGTAGGGAATCTTGGAGAAAGAAGGTGTGAGCTTCATAAAAAGCCAAAAGTAAACGAAATAAATTATACCCCGGAAAACGCCACTCTACTCCTTCCATTTTGAAAACATTGGCAGACTAGAGTGTTAGAGAATGAAACTCAAACACAGTCCATCGTGACTTTCCAACCCCAGATCCACAGAACAAACCTTACACACCTACACACACACACACACACACACACACACTCTCTCTCTCTCTCTCTCTCTCTCTCCTGTTTAATTTGAAGAGAAGCCTGCCGAGACTGGATGAAAAGCATCCTCAATGGCCTCGAGGAGGCAGTGATGGGGACCTAGCACTTGGTAGCAGGTGTTGAGCAGGACCATCGACAGCAGCATCACCCTTCACTTCACTGAATGTCATTCGTGTCTATGGCTTCAGTTCCCACCAGTGTAGCAATGACTGTCAAGGTCACATGTTCAGCCATGACCTCTCCTGTGAGCTTTAGTCTCATGTATCCAAATGCCTACTCTATGTCCCCACAGAAATGGCACAACGGTATCTCAATATCCACATGTGCAAAACGGGCCTGTAATCTTTCCTTACACCTGGTCCTCTTCCAGGAGTTCTTATCTCAGGAAATGGTACCCACGTCTGTTCGACTGTACAAGCAAAAACTCCAAGAGTTACTTGGGATGCATCCTACTATCACACAAATATCGAATCTAGCATCAAGCATGGTTAGTCCTCACTGAGTTCTCCATTCTGTCCACTTATCTTCATTCTTTTTCCACCACCACCTTAGTCTCTCTCAGCTCCCATCTTGTTTCATCTTGACTACTATTCTAGCCTCCTAACAGGTGTCCCACATTCACTCTTACCACTCCGAACTGTCCCTTAAACTGAGCTTTTCAAATCCTTTCATGATTTCCCATGGTTTTTAGGCTGAGGATCAGAATTCTTATCTTGACCACAAAGCCTGTAATAGTCTGGTCCCTACTACCCAACATCAGCAGGTAACACTCTACTTCTAAGTCTAAATTCACACCGCATAATTTCCATCAACTCTCAGAACACATTGCTTTCCTCCTGGAAATCAGAATCTTTGCTGGAGCAACTGCTTCTTCTTGGAATTATTTCCTGAGCCGACTCACTCCCACTCTTCAAACATCACCTCAACTATCACTTCCTTAGAGAAGCCTTCATGATACTCAGACTGGATTGGATCCCCCTTTTTACACCATCATAGCACTTGGTATATTTCCTTCCTTGCACTTATCACAGTGGGGGTTTTAGATTGGAACATGTGTCCTTTTGTTTCAAGTTTATCTCCCCTTCCAGACAGACAAGTTCCATAGGTGCACAAACCATTGTGCTTCTGTCTCCATTGTGTCCCCAAGACCCAGATAACTGCCCAAGTCACAGGCATTCAATCACCATTTTTCCACTGTGTTAAGGAATAAATGGCAACTGATATCCAAGGGCTCAGTGTGTAAGAAAGCCAGTGGGTTGCTATCCCCTCGTTCATTCATGTAGCAGCTCTTGTCTGAATACTGAACACTGACAGACTACTTGATTATTTGTAGACTGAGACTATACCTGGTGGACTGAGCGGCCGTTTGATCTGTGTACATCAATTCTATATGCCACCCATTTAGGCCAGGGGCTACACCAGCTAGGTAGTTAATATCCTAACTTTCTTCAGCTTACTCTTCTTAAAAGCATCTGCGTCAATGCAGTCAAGCTGCAGAGTGAAACAGACCGACCCAGCTCCTCACGCCTGGGCTCAGGGAGGTCATGGTGGCCTTGGCCTGGAGGAGAGGAAGGGGGACTCGAACTCCACACCTGCCTCAACAGCCAGATCGATCGCACCTGAGCCTTGGAGTGTCCATGCTTGCAAAGACGTGAGGGAGAGACCTGGTCATGTGAGTCAGAAATCAGCCTTGAGAGGGCACAAGAGCTAGTGGAGCCAATAAGGGCAGGACTCATGACTGCTCGCTTGGCGTCTCACATGATGAGCCACCTCCCCAGTGAGCTTTTCTCCCTTCCACACCATGATAGGAAGCTACCTGAACAACTCTGGCCACCACCTTTCCATTATAAAGGAGTTTGGACTAGTACAGACTCAAGAAACTTCTTAAGCTGGATATAAAGTAGGTTCCCCTGATAACTACATCATCTTGTACATGAGAAATATCTAAAGACTCAAGTGTCTAGGCTGGGCTGAGATAAGAACCCACAAAATGCATGAAAAGATCCAAGTGACTAGTGTCTGCAAATGAATCCCAAAAATATTTTCTACACTCTTTTGGTATGTCTAGGTCTGATTGAATCAGGAAAACCAGATGTTAAGAGAGAGAAAAAAAGGAAGAAAGAAACACAAAACAAATTGTCTGACGATTTTACAAAAACAAAAATGAAATTAGATCATTCATTTTTCAAAATTCCAGAGTGCCAATTCTGATCTAAGTGAGGCTGCTTATCTGAAATTATACAATGATCATGGTTAATGCCAAATCCCCTTTCTGCAGAAGATACGGAGAACTTTGTTTCATCTTTGCTATAATAACAACTAATATACTGGAGCACTTTAGAATTTATAAATCATGGTCACATGCATTATATCACTGGAGTCATTCAAAATCCTGAGGGGTTGTGGGGGTATAATTTATTGCCATATTAATAGGGCAACTGAGGAAACTAGGACTCAGAGAAGTTTACAAAGGATAGTGTATTATTTTCATACCTGAGACTTAAAAGCCAAATCCAGTCCTCTTTCCATTACTCTGCACCACTGTTTTCTATCTTTTTTTGTACCATTTAAAAATAGTAATTTCCTGATACAAAAAAGATTTGGCAAATACGTACATTTGTGTTGTGAAGATAAATAATGGTTTATCAAAGTCATCCCCAAATAAAGGTTATCAATTTTCTGCATTTTTCACTGTTTTATAATTTAGTGTTGATTTGGTCTACATAGAGCTTATAATAAAAACAACAACTCTTGATAAAGAAATGTGAACTATGAAACCTAAATCTGGTATGTTTCTACTTCTGTGTGTTTGGGAGATAAGTTAATAGTTCCTGGCCAGTAAGTTTCCATTTTGGTATGTTCAAAAAGGTCACATCACTGTTTTCTTTTTAAGCTGAGTTTCTGCATTTTCATTTTTTAAAATATTTTTATTTATCAAGCAACTGATCAAAAAATATTTACTGTCAGTCCTATGCTGGTATCTGAGGCAGACATGGGTGGATAAGATCCATTGTACTCACCAGTTGTTTAGAATGGCATGGGAGGCTGGGTACACCAGAAGCCAGCAGCACAAAGCAGGTCCCAGGTACCAACATTTCAGGCCATCAGTGCTGAGTACAGGGAAGGGAGAGAAAGAGTGGAGAGTCAGCAAAAGCTGCAGGAGAGAGGAACTAAGGGCTATTTATGGAAGTCAGAACCTCAGCCACTTGCTGACAGAGAACAGAAGTACACAGCAAGTACATAACCCCGACACTGGAACTGGGGCCATCAGGGCAGTTTTGTCCTTGTTGTTACTTCTGTTGTTTTCCTTTCCTATCTGGAGGACTGCTGTGGGCTACAGAAAATGTCCTTGGACATGATTCTTTTTAATTGGCTGATTATAAAACATTTTATTTTACAAAACCTCTATTTCCAAAATACATAGATATTTATCTTCTCATTCATTCTCCCCATCATGCCCAAAAGGTGAGGCAAAGCAGGCTGAATGCTCCCTCTCCTCATATGGGGAAACTGACCTCCTGGGGGGTATGCACCTGCATGCTGTCACTGAGGGAACAAGTCCCCTTTTTGCTTTCTTTCTACTCTGGGCTTCTGCTCCATTGCCCAGTGGGGTGTGTGTGTGTGTGTGTGTGTGTGTGTGTGTGTGTGTGTGTATACGCACACATATGCATGCGCACACACCTGTGTGTTTTGTTTTGGCTTATTTTGTTAAAATGTTCTGTTACTCATTCATTATAATGTTCTTTTACACACTTTTAAATGGTGGAAATAGAACACAGGGACCTGGACAAACATCACAGAAAACTGACTGTAGAATCTTGAGATCCAGTGCAAAAGCCTAGCAGTTTCTCCCAGGTCCATGTGCAAAATCAAAAATCTTTTGTTCTTAACTATGTGACACCTTATCCAAAATCTTAATTCCAGAGCAGTTTCAACACAGCTGGACTGTTTCAAGGCTGCAAAGAATTACTAATAGCACCTCTCATTGCTAGATTTGGGTCATCTCTCAGGGGTAAGGTAAGTGCAAGTTGATATGTAAAGTGGAGACCTTCCCTCACAGCCACCCAGTTTCATAGGCCATCTGGATCCCAATTTAGCTTAAGGCTAAATCCCTGCAATATCTTTTATTCTCCTCTTTTCTCCAGCAAACATCTTCCAGGGTCATGCCTGGGGGAGAAAATTATGAACCTAGCTCATCAGGGATTCCACCCCAAGAAACAACCCCTGGTTAAAGGCCAGCCTGAGTGGGAGGGCACTATTTTCTATCTGGATCCCCTTTATTCCCACCGAACCCATTAATCTGAATCTTTTTCCACCACCAGAAGTTTGGCTTTCCAGTAAATGGTCCCATATACCCCAGGCAATTGTCTTCATTTAGTTGGCCTCTTAGCTGGTTACCCGATGACTTCCGCCTCTAACCAGCACAAACCCCCTCCTCTACCCCACGAAATTCTGCCCACCTCCCGCTAGGGAACTGATGAAGGTCTCTACAACACAGCCTTGCTTCCCCCTGCCTAGGCATTTGGGGGAAATCACTCTAAGAGTTTTGCATTTCTTGCTCCACAGTAATGTACAGCTGCTGATTCCTCTCTGCTTTCTGCCCTCTTAGCTCCCGATGCTTACTAGATGAGACAGCAACGCTCCGTGTGCAGATTTCACTTACTTCCACAGGGAATATGACACACACACCCCCGCCCCGCCAAAGGAACTTGCTGTGGGAATTGGCAATGACACCAACTGGGTGTCATTTTCCTCATTTTAAGCCTAGACTAGCACTCTTCATCTTCTCTTCTAAGAACTGCCCTCCAGGTCAAGGAAATCACCACCACAATCTAGAATACTCACTCTCCTTTTAAAGGAGATCCTGATTCCATGTTTTCTCAACCAGCTCCTGAAGTACATGTGTAAATAACCTCCCATTACCCTTTCCTCCCAGATGGCAGAGTCAAACACACAATTTAAACTTAATGTGCATAATGAGTTTTGTGTGCTCAAGGGACCATCAAACTGTGCCTTTATAATGGGTAAAACAACGTCCCTGAATCTATGTATCTATATGTGTGTGTGTGTGTGTGGGGGGGGGGTGTATGTGTATACATGCACTCATTCGTAAGACAGGCTCTTAACTGGCTCAGTCCTCCCTATTGCTAAAGTCCAAATATCTTATCAGAGTTAACAGGTCCGGGCTTCCCTGGTGGTGCAGTGGTTGAGAGTCTGCTTGCCGATGCAGGGGACGCGGGTTCGTGCCCCGGTCCGGGAAGATCCCATATGCCGCGGAGCGGCTGGGCGCGTGAGCCATGGCCGCTGAGCCTGCGCGTCCAGAGTCTGTGCTCCACAACGGGAGAGGCCACAACAGTGAGAGGCCCGTGTACCGCAGGAAAAAAAAAAAACAGAGTTAACAGGTCCTACAGGATCCAGTTTCTGCTTATCATCTCCATACTCAAATTCCCACTCTCCCTCCCCAACTGTGATTCTCAATCCCAACCATATTGAACAACCAATCATTTCCTGATACCCTCAATACCTGGATCGTTGCACATGCTATTTATCCACCCAGAATGCTCCCCACCCCCATCCCACCCAACCGCCTCTGCCTCATCTGCCTTTTAATCATCCTTTAGGTCTCAGCTGGAAATGACAGCTCTCTGATCTCTGGATCAGCCACTGGCCTCTCCTCTGTTCTCTTGTAACTCCTGGACTGAGCCCCAGAGAAGTACTTATCACGTTCTATTAACACAGTGTGTTTACTACCTGTCTCTCCTTGGGGGAAGGAACTATGACTTGCTATTACTATATCTGCAGTGTCTTGCACAGTTCCTGCCTGGCACATTAACAAAAATTCAATAAATGTTTATTGAATGAAGGAATAACTGAACTGAATAATTACTCTTCTATTGTAATGTCTATACTACATTTTAATCCCTGCTGGGATCATGCTATTTTTGCAAAGAATGAAGATCAGAAGTGCTCACCTAAGCATTGCCCGTTTCCTTAGGAGGAGTACAACAATCTTCCTTTTATTTCTCTCATTTTCAACTTTAAAACTTTTTGAATTTAACATGTACAGCATGTAATGAGCATGAGAATAAAGGCTGACCCCAAAGCCACAGACTTGCCCTTTCAAGTACTCCCAAGTTTTCCACTGCACTTTCCTCCATTCTTCTTTTTCCCAGGATGAAAACCATACTGTCATCTTCATCTTTGCTCCTTCACCCAGTTCAGCTATGTTTTTCCTCTTCAGATATCTAGTAACCTCTCCTCCCTGCGTTTTTCTAAAGCCACCATTCTAGATAGATTCCTAATAGGTTTTGTTTTTTTTTTGCAGTACGCGGGCCTCTCACTGTTGTGGCCTCTCCCGTTGCGGAGCACAGGCTCTGGACGCGCAGGCGCAGCGGCCATGGCTCACGGGCCCAGCCGCTCCGCGGCATGTGGGATCTTCCCGGACTGGGGCACGAACCCGCGTCCCCTGCATCGGCAGAAGGACTCTCCAACCACTGCGCCACCAGGGAAGCCCCCTAATAGGTTTTTGACTGGACATCCACAATTAATTAATTGATTCAGTCATTCCTTCTTTAAATAAATATTTACTGAATATCTGCTATATCCCAGGAAGTCACTGTGCAAGCACTCCACTTACTTCCAATCTTGGTCCTTCCACACTTCTGACACACACTACGAGACCAAGCTACCAAAATGCCAATTTCATAATATCCAACCCCTTCTAAAGAGCTTAAGTTGCCCACAATTAATATAATAATATGAATTATCCTATATAATTAATTATGTAGGATAATAATTATAAGCCAAAATAAAAGTTTGATTAATTACTTAAAGGAAACCAGAAAGGGGTAATTAGTTAAATGGTATGGGCTACTTTTTGAGGTGATTAAATGTTCTAAAACTGAGTGTGGTGATGGTTGTACATATATATGAATATATTAAAAATTACTGAATTGCACAGTTTAAATGGGTAAATCGAATGGTATGTGAACTGTATCTCAATAAAACTTTAAATAATGAAGAAGAAATTAAGACATTCCCAGGTAAATGAAACTTGAGAGGTTTCATTTTCAGTAGATGTGCTCTGCAAGAAATGCTGAAGGGAGTCCTTCAGGCTGAAATGAAAAGACAATAGACAGTAACTTGAATCCTCATGGAGAAACAAAGAACAGAACAGTAGTAAAATAACTACATAGGAAAATATAAAAGTTAGTACTAATGTACTTTTGGTACTCTTTTTTTTAGCGGTACGCGGGCCTCTCACTGTTGTGGCCTCTCCCGTTGCGGAACACAGGCTCCGGACACACAGGCTCAGCGGCCATGGCCCACGGGCCCAGCCGCTCCGCGGCATGTGGGATCTTCCCGGACCGGGGCACAAACCCGCGTCCCCTGCATCAGCAGGCGGACTCCCAACCACTGCACCACCGGGGAAGCCCTGGTACTCTTTTTTACTTGTGTGATTTAAAATACAATTGCATAAGACAATAATTATAAATCTACGTTGGTGGGCACACAGTGTACACAGATGTAATTAAATAGGGGGAACCAAGTGACATGAGAGCAAGGTTTTTATATACTATTGAAATTACACTGGTAATTATTTGAACTAGATTGCTATAAATTAAGATATTAATTGTAATCCTGGTGGCAACCACTAAGACAACAATACATAGTAAAAGACATAAAGAGGCAATCAAAATGGTATGCTGGTAAATATCAATTTAACACAAAAGAAGGCAGGAGGACTTAAGAAACAAATAAGATAAATGATCTAAAGAAAAAATACAGTGACTTGGCTGAAATCCTACATTTACAATAATCACATTAAATGTAAATGACTCAAATCCTCTTATTAAAAGGCAGAGATTGGCAGGATGGATTTTAAAAACATTATCCAACATTATGCTATCTCCAAGAGCCTCACTTTAGATCCAAAGCACAAATAATTTGAAAGTAAAAGGGCAGGAAAAGATATTTCATGCAAACAAGAACTAAAAGAAAGCCTGAGAGGCCACATGAATATCAAACAAAATAGACTTCAAGCCAAAAATTAGAAAGACATTAGATAATAACAAAAGGGTCAGTACACTATGAAGATATAAAAATAATAAACACATACACACCTAACTACAGAGCCCCAAAATATATAAAGCGAACATTCAGAGAATTGAAGAAGAAAAATAGACAATCCTAAAATGATAGTTGGAAACTTCAGTACCATGTTTTCAATAATAAATAAAACAACTAGACAGAAAATCTGTTAATGAATAGAGGACTTGAACTACATTGTAAATGAACTAGATCTAACAGATATGTACAGAACACTCCATCCAACCACAATAGAATACACATTTTATTAAATGCACATGAAATATTCTCCAGGATAGACCATATATTTAGTCACGAAACAAGTCTCAATAAACTTAAAATACTGGAATCATACAAACTGTCTTCTCTGGCTGCACTGGAATGAAACTAGAAATCAGTAACAGAAGGAAAACTGTAAATTCCAAAAAAATGTGGAAATTAAACAACATATCTTTAAACAACCAATGGACCAAAAAAGAAATCACAAGGGAAATTATAAAATACTTTCGTACAAATGTATATGAAAATGCAACATATCAAAACTGATGGGATACAGTAAATGTATTGTGGAGAGGGAAATTTATACCTGCAAATGTCTACATTTAAAAAGAAAGAAGATCTGAAGTCAATGACTTAACTTTACACCTTAAAAAACTAGAGAAAAAAAAAAGAGCAATCTAAACCCAAAGCTAGCAAAAGGAAGGAAATTGTAAAGATAAGGGTGAAGATATATGAAATAAAGAATAGGAAAAAAGAAGAATTGATGAAAACAGAAGTTGGTTATTAAAAAAAAATGACAAACCTTTAGTTTGATAAACCAAGAAAAAAGAGAGAAGACTCAAATTATTAAAATCAGGAGTGAAAGTAGGGACTTTACTACCAACCATATAGAAATAAGAATTATGAGAAAATACTATGAACAGTTGTATGACAGCAAATAAAATAACCTAGATGAAGTGAATAAATTCCTAGAAACACACAAATTACCAAAACTGACTCAAGAAGACATAGAAAATTTCAACAGACTTAAAGAGATTGCATCAGCAATCAAAAAACTTTCAAAAAGAAAATCCCAGGACCAAATGGTTTCATTGGTGGATTCTACCAAAGATTTACGAAAGAATGAACACCAATCCTACTCAAAGTCTTCCAAAAATTAGAAGAGGATGGAACACTTCTTAACTCATTCTATGAGGCCAGTATTACCCTGATACCAAAACCAAACAAAAACATTACAAGAAGAGAAAACTACAGACCAAAATCCTTTATGAATATACGTGCAAAAACCCTCAGCAAATGCTAGCAAACTGAACCCACTGAAAGGATTTTACACCATGACCAAGCAGTATTTATTCTAGGAATGCAAGACTTGTTCAACATATGAAAAGCAATTAAGTTAATCCACCATATTAATAGAAAGAAGAAGCAGGGAAACCCACATGATTATCCTAAGGATGCAGGAAAAGCATTCTATGAAATCCAGCACCCTTCCATGGTAAAAATCACTCAACAAACTAGGAATACAAGGGAACTTCACCAACATAATAAGAGGCATTGATCAAAAACCCACAGCTAACAGCATGTTTAATAGTAAAAGAGTAGAAGTCTTTCCTCTAAGATTAGAAACAAGAAAAGGATTTCTGCTTTCACAACTTCTATTCAACATTATACTGGAGGTTCTAGCAGGGGTAATTAGGTAAGAAAAAGAAAAGTCATCCCAACTGGAAAGACAAATGTAAAACTGTCTCTATTCACAGATAACATGACTTTATATATAGAACATCCTAAAAATACACACACACACACACACACACACACACACACACACACACACACAATCAGGCCTAATAAATAAGTTCAGCACAGTTGTAGAATATATAATCAGCATACAAAAATCAGTTGTATTTCTATATACCAGAAATGAACAATCCAAAATTGAAATGAAGAAAACAATCCCATTTACAATATTATAAAAAATAATAAAATGTCCACGAATAAATTTAACCAAGGAGGTACAAGACTTGTACACTGAAAAAAAACGAAACATTGTTGAAAGAAATTTATTTAAAAGACCTAAAAAGAAATGGAAAGACATCCTGTGTTCGTGGATTAAAAGACTTGATATTGTTAAGATGGCAATATTTCCCAAATCTATCTACAGATTCAGTGCAATCTCTACCAAAATTCCAATGACCTTTCATGCAGAAATGGACAAGCTGATTCCAAAATTCACAGAAGTTGCAAGAGACCCCGAATAGCCAAAATGATCTTAAAAAAGAAGGATAAAGTTAGAGGACTCACACTTTTCAATTTCAAAATTACTATCAAGCTTTAGTAATTAAACAATGTGGCACTGGAATAAGGGATACAGATCAACAGAATAGAATTGAGAGTCCAGAAGTAAACTCATAAACCTATGATTAATTAATTTTTGACAAATGTAAGAAAAAAACCCAACATTCAGTAGTGAAAGTATAGTGTTTTCAACAAATGGTGCAGGGACAACTGGCCACATGGAAAAGAATGAACTTAGACCACTATCTTACACCATATGTAAAAAATTTATTCAAAGTGAACGAAAGGCCCAAAACTAAGAGCTAAAGCTATTAATATCTTAGAAGAATATATAGCTGTAAATCTTTATGACCTTGGATTAGACAATAGTTTCTTAAATATAACACCAAAATCACAAGGAAAGAAAGAAAAAAATAAACTGAACTTACAATTTAAAACTTTTGTGCAAAGGACACTATCAGGAAAGTGAAAATAGGAGAATGTATTTGCAAATATAGGCGAGTAGGAGAAAATATTTGCAAATAACATATCTGGTAAGGGTCTAGCATCCAGAACATATAAAGAAATCTTACAACTGAACAACAAAAACAATCCAATCAAGAAATGGTCAAATGGTTTGAATAGACATTTCTCTAAAGAAGATATAAAAATGGCCAATAAGCAAATGAAAAGATGCTCAACACCATTAGTCATTAGGGAAATACAAATCAAAACCACAATGAGATACTACTTTACACCCACTAGAATGGATCTAATAAAAAAACAAATTACCAAGTGCCTATGCGAATGTGGAGAAACTGGAACCTTCATACATTGCTGGTAAGAATGTAAAATGGTGCAGCAGCTCTGGAAAACAGTTTGGTGGATCCTCAAAAAGTTAAACATAAAATTTCTATATGATCCAGAGATTCTACTCCTGAGTAAATCCAAGAGAATTGAAAACAAACAAAAATTCAAACAAGAACTTGTACATGAGTGTTCATAGCAGCATTATTCATTAATAGCCAAAAACCGGAAACCCCAATATCCATCAACTGACAGAATAAAACATTGTATATACATACAATGGGATATTATTCAAACATAAAAAGGAATGAAGTACCAATACGTACTGTAATGTGGATGAGCTTTGAAAACAACATGCTAAGTAAAAGCAGCCGGTCACAAAAGACCTCACTGCGTAAGATTTGTTGATATGAAATATCTACAACAGACAAATCCAAAGAGACAGAAAGTAGATTACTGGTTGCCAGGGACTCAGAAAAGAAGAGAATAGGGAGTGAATGCTTGATGGGTACAGGGTTTCTTTTCAAGGTGACAAAAATGTTCTGGAATTAAACAGTGGTCACAGTACACAACACCGTAAACGTATTAAAAGCCACTGAATTGTACACTTTACAATGGTTAAAATGGCGTATTTTATCTAATCTCAATAAATGTTTTTTTAAAGAAAGAATCCCAAAGGAGTACAATAAAAATCAGAGAGACTAAAAGTGCTTACGCATTCTCCTACTTGTTTTCATGGAAACCACCATATGCAGGGAAAACTATACTTTGATTGCAAATTCAGGCATGTGATGAGCTAAAAAAAAAAACCCAGAGATTTCAGAGTTAGGTCTAGCCGCGGATATTTAAGAGCCGTATCACCCCGGGGAAGTCTCTTCATCTCTCTGGGCTCTGGTTACCTCAGATGACATGCTGGTATCCACCTGCCCAACGTACGGGTGAGGCCTCGTCTGGATCCAAGGACTACATAGAAAGGCCATGAGTCAGTTCCAAGCCTGACTCATCAAGAGATGGGTTAATGGTAAAGTGCGAGGAGAGGGGAAACAATCCACAGTTTTTCCTAAGATTTCCCCTGAATGATCCTCATTTGTGGGCAAAATGCTCAAGAATGCTATTTTTAAAGGGTGACGATATTTGGTTAAAATGTCCTCAGAGGAAGGGGAGGTAAGGAGTGGGAGAAGTTTGCCCGAACCACAGGGCCTCTGAACTACAGTGCACGTCAGCAGCAACAGCCCTAATGAGCTCCGCGCTGGACTCTCCAAATTGAATTACATAATACATTTCCGTTTCATTTCATGAATCACAACTTGGGATACAATGTTCCTGGGTTGCAGTTGATATATTTCAGAGATTACCAAAGATTTCAAAAAGAAAAATCTATTTTATTAAATTCATATGTAAAATGTCTGTATGTCAGCCAACTTATTTATTTCAAATTTGGGATTTTCTTAAATGCCCTAGTTAGAGCTCAATGTCAAGAGAGTTCCCGATAAACTCACTTATGAATGGTAAGGCGGCAGTTGCCCCTGGATTTTTCATTTCTTTTGACAGCTCAGTTCCTCGCTGATGACGATAGGTTTCACTTCAGCTGCCCCTGTTGGAGTCCCTTTGTGGTTGACAGTGAGAATGAACAGCTAAAGCCACAGAACATGGACGAGGGGAAGTGAAACTCACATGGAGAACGAGGTTAACAGTGAGTTTAGTTCACTATGACCCTAAGCCCCATATTCAAACATTAACTCCTTTGTGAGTGGCAGTGTCGATGGCAGTGTCATTGGCATCTGTGGTGCTCACTCCCCTTTGCTCAGTACAACATAGGAGTTAGAGCACAAGTTCTGGAATCAGAGAGACACGTCCAAATCCTAACTTAGCCATCATTAGCTCTGCAGCCTTGGAAAGGTTATTTAATCTCTCCAAGCTTCAGTGTATTAAGCTGTAACCTGGGAAAAATAACAGCACATATGTCGTAGAGCTGTTACAAGGACTAATGACATAAGGAACGTGGAGCAATTAGCACAGTGCCCAGCACATAGTAAGTAGTCAATAAACATCAGTCGTGTATTAATGTTATTTTCCTACCTTAGAAGCAGCAATTTTGAATTATAAATTGAGTTTTGGCTCATCCAGCATCTCCTGAGTCGCCACTCGTTTTCAAAACTTATGATCAAGTTCACTTTTGCAAAAGCTCATACAAACTCTTTGAGCTGTGACCTGCTGTACATCATTAATTCATGTATTCATTCATCATTTATTTAATATTTACTGACTATCTTCCATATGCCAGACAGAAAGTTATACATTAGGAGAACAAGGCTGAGAGGAACAAAAGTTTCTTCCCTCTAGGTTCTAACTGAGGAGAAAGGATTGAGATGAACACAAGCTGGTTTGGAGAGTGCTGAATGTGAGGAGTTGCTGCAGAGCAGAGGGGAAGGCCATCTGAGACAGAGCGGGTGCTGGGCGAGCAACGTCTTCCCTACCAGGCTGCTGTGTGGGTGAAACAAGAGCCAGGGGGAAACGGAAAAGGACCGTGAGTGGGGGAGATAGACTCATTGGGCAGATGGAGACTAATTACCATGAAACAGCTGAGATCGGGTGGAGAGAACTTCAGTTTTAAACGTCACTCCAACAATTGTAACCCCATTTTACAGATGAGGAAACAGAGGCCCAGAAAGATTTTGTACCTGGTCCAAGGTCATACAGCCAGTAGTTAATGGCAGAGACATGACTCAAGCCCAAAGCTGTCTGACTCTTTCCACAGGACCACACCCCACCCTCCTCTATCACACATTCTATAAAGACTCCTAAGTGACTGGTATTGATTGGGGGTCCAAAGAGGCTTCTTGGTCTTCTGGACTAACATACATTACACCAACCATCATCGAATAGTATATGGATGCTCTAATCCCAATTTCTTCCAGAGCAATAATGAGCAGGTGATAAGTCACTTGAACTGTACCGGCAATTCCTTCTGGCCTACGTTCTCACACCCCAGCTTGATTTTCTCTAACACAATGCAGGTGTGCTGGGCTCGTTGCCAACCCTTACTATGAGAGACAAAAAGCAATCCTTAGTTTATGAAAATAATCCTATAGCTCTATTAGAATGCTTGGTTTTTTCTCTGCTTAACCCCTAAACACCTACCAACAGAGTAAGATCTTTTATTTATCCACACACACTGTCATTAACAACCATGATGATGGATCTTGCCAAAGACAGAGTTCACAGTGCTGAGGGGTTGGTGTGTGTATGCCTTGCAGTCTCTGCCCCTCAGGCTGACACCCTGCCTTACACTGGCACTGCATTTGTAGTTTATAAAGCCCTGTGCTTCCGCTTCTTTCTTTGACGCTCACAGCAACTCTGGAAGGAAAACAGGATCATTTTTTTTCCACCTCCACTGCGTTGAGTGCTTGAGGGACATTCACAGTGTGACAAGGGCCAGCACTGATCCCCATGGCGTGCATTCCAGCCCAGGTCTGCTCCCTACACCACGCTCTCTCCTAATTGCTCTGTTCATTTTGTATCTGTGAGGGTTAACTGGGAACACAGGAGTTCTGTTAAATATCACAGTAGTTAGTACATTTTAATCCTGATCCCCTAGCCTACTGTAGCTGCTATAAAATATATGGCAATAATTTCCTGAGGCAGGGTAATGTATGAGGAATGTCAGGCCAGCCTCTGGGCATATTTGCCTTAGCTCAGTTTTATTAAAGTGAAACTTTTACTAAGGCATGTGGTGAATTGAGCAATCGGCAATGATTCATGCTGTTATAAACCCATTGCTACACTCACAATAAATCAATGAGCCATTGTCGTACATTTGCTGCGGAGTTTGTAGAAACGAGGAAAAAATCAATATGGGGATATTATTCAGACCATATGAAAGTATTAAAGTGTATTCTGTGCGTATTAAACCTGGCCAAACCATATTTCATGTGTACTTTTTTTTTTTTTCTGTAAATATCTCTGTTAGTATCCTCTACCTTATACTATTTGCTAATCCATGTACTATTGTGAAACAATTATAGGAAATATTTAAAATTCCACAGAAGTCTTTATGATTTTTAAAGCGCATTTCATAATGACTAATTTGCATAATAAAACTGTCCTGAGGACAAAGCATTCACAATATTAACAATGAGACTCGTCCTTTACAAACATGCTATAGCCATAACTGTATAATTTAAAAAAAAGAAAAAATCAACCAACAGGAGGAAGTGATTTGAGCCAGAGAAAGGGCACTTTTCATGATCTCCTAGCTTGATGGGGACAATCACGGAGCCAGCAGAAATCTCCATGTATCTGGAAACGATTACTGTATCTCCGTTTACGTGGAACCTTCTCCGATTGTTGAAATACGTATTGGTGACGGACATCTCCCTTTAGGGCTGCAGTGTGTGATCACCTGCATTTCTGCATTAGGAAGTTTCAGGTTCCTCTGGAGGCTGAGGTGAGTTGGTCACAAAAAAAGGTGTAGCCACATCTGGCTTAAAACTCAAGCTGCAATACCACTGAGATCATTCTGTGGTCTAGGTGGAGAGGAGTTGGGTTATTCAGGGCCATCTTACTTACTTACAGCTGTCTCTGTGGTGCGCTAACGCTCTCTGAAGCAAAGGTTGGATTTCACAAAACACCTATGCCAGTACCCATGGGGTTCAAGGCCCTCTCTTAGGAGCGAAGGGAAAGGCGTGTGAATGGCGCTCTGTTCAGTGGGTCTGGGCCATCTCTGACAAGTGCTCTAAGTAGAGAGGACCGTGAGAACCGAGGGGAGACAGAGACAGTTCCAAGTGGAGAGTCTGAGGTTCTGGAGGAGGTTCTGAAGGATGCTTTTAACTTCAATAGGCTTAACAAGTGAACCAATAATATTTTCCTTGTCCTTGAGTTGTTGGCTGTTGGCAGCTTGCTACCCAAGGGCTATCTTTGGGAGAAAGAAAATCAGTGATTCTACGTAGTGGCAAATCAGTTGGGAATCTCCTTACTGACATCACTGTACATCTTCCAGCAGAAGAAGAGATCCAAATGCATAATCCAGGTATCAGGGACATCAAGGGAATTTGGTGACAAGCCTCATAATCTAAAGGTTTATGCTCATTTTCTGGTGGAAACCTTTCTGCCCCACTTTGTTCTGTTTTGCTTTTTATGTATGACAGGTTTAATAAAAATAATATTCCTTACTTAACTAAAACTCCTTAAAACTAAGTGATTTAATTTTGCTTGATTTCAAAGGAAATAGGAGATAGAGCAAAACTAAGCCGGAAAGCTGAGTGAGAGAGTCAACCCCACGGAAAGCACAGGTCAAGGAGGTGGGAACTAAGCATCCCTTTGCCAACTCACTCCTGGCCCTGCTGACTAGCGCAGTAACTCCACTGCTCCCAGTATAGAGGCTGAACATGCTGGTTTTCTGCTGCCTTCCATGCTTTCATCTGGAGCCCAAGCTATTGATGACAGGAACTCCAATGGAGAGACCAGAGAGCATGTGACATAATCTTTGGCTTTACTATGGTATGTGTGTCTTTCAGGGCATATGGTCTGAGATGATCCATCACGGCCTATGATGTCAGATTAACCACTGAGACTGAGGTCTCTTTGCAGAAATGCAATTATATGCAGATAATGGTATTTCCAGTTGTCGTGACAGACCAGACTGATGCTGAGAAGGAGTGACGGGTTGCACACTGGATGATGTACGCTCGGGCAAGCACAAGAGTGAGGCACCACGAATGCAGCGGGCAGTAAGCTTTTCAGTTCTTTCCTTCCCTATACGTTTTTCAGCAGTCAGCATTGGTCACCATCCAAAAGCCCATGGTCAGCCACTCTGCAGAGCTCAGCCCCGTAGCCGCAGTGATTCCCGGGGCCTCCACCTGCTCCTCCAGCCGTGCATCCTCTTCTTGCTACACCCCTGCTCTCTCCATAAACCAAAGGACCATTTAGAGGGCTGCCTTCAGCTCTGTTGTCTCCATGTTAATTCCCCCAATCATTTTACTCTTCCTCTAAATCTTTCTTTCGTTTCACTTTTTCTACCTTTCATTCATTCTCCTTTGTTTTTCAATTTTTTTTTTCCCCAGACTCTTCCTCTGAATCATCTATATTCTGCTTGGACTCTTCTGGCCTCCAGCACTGGGTTGAGAACACACAGGAACCTAACACTGTGGGAAATTCCCTCAGTCATTTAACCAGCATTTGCTGAGAATCCATGTGCTCCTGACCCTGGCTAGGTACAGGGTGTACAAAGAAGCAGTACGGAACAATAGAAAGACGGTCTTCACAACCAATCGGATGTGAGTTCAAATAGCTGCTTTGCCACTTACTAAGCTGTGTGGCCTTTGTTTCTCCATCTGCACTAAAACCAAGTATAAAGCACTTAGCACAGTGCCTGACACATAGGCACCCAACGCATGGAGCACATCGTATCTACTATTATTTCTAAGCTGTAATCAAGACCCTCACAGAGTACACGTTTCTTGGCCTCATGATCTTTCTGTGAATACTGGCTCCATATTGCTGAATTATCTTGACATTTGTTTAAATAATTGAAAGAAGATTTTTGAAGGGATTTTGAGAGCCCAAAGCCATGGGTACAACAGACAGACTCAGTGTTGATTAAGAATCAGTGAAGTTCTCTTCTTGTCCTTAGACCTTGTCTCTCAGAGACCACCCCGACCTTGATCTTATTCCCAGTCCCACCCCAGTTCCCCTTCTCTGCCCTGCGCCAGCAGTGAAGGACTAAAGGCTGAGGGTGTTGGTCAGTAAGCCTTGTTTGAATGGACAGTCTCCTCCCAGTTGCATGCGTATTTTAATAGAGGACATTATAAGACCACACTGCACCTGAGACACTAAGGAAGGAAGGTTGTGGCCCACCCTAGGCCAAGTGAATCAGAATCTCCAGGGAGAGGCACAGGAATCAGCTTTTAAACAAGTCATCAGGCAAGGTGTAAATCTGATCTAAATCATTTACAGAACAATGACTGTGCATCCCCGTGTCTTTAAAAAGTGTTGTTTGGGGCAAAAGAAATGTGAAGTGGGATACATGCCCTCAGGGAGTTTATAACTATTTGCACATTATACCTAATATATGCTTGTAATGTATACATATGTATATGTGTGTGTATATATGCACGTGGGTGCGTACACACATGTACATAAAAAGATGTCACCAAGCAAGGTTGCCATTAAAAGTGAGATCAGCGTGAGTAAAATGCACAGAAACAATATGCCCAAAAAGACAGGACTAGGGTAGCGTCCTGAAAGAAGGATATGAAGGAATTTTCCACTCTTGTTATCATGGAAATAGTCAAATACCCACCCAGGTAAAATAAATATAGTGCGGTGAACCCCTCTGGACTTATCACTGACTTTCAATCATCTTGTTTTTGTTTTTGTTTTTGTTTTGCGGTACGCGGGCCTCTCACTGTTGTGGCCTCTCCCGTTGCGGAGCACAGGCTCCAGACGCGCAGACTCAGCGGCCATGGCTCACGGGCCCAGCCGCTCCGCGGCACGTGGGATCTTCCCGGACCAGGGCACGAACCCGTGTCCCCTGCATCGGCAGACGGACTCTCAACCACTGCACCACAAGGGAAGCCCTGACTTTCAGTCATTTTGCCCAACTTTTGGTCTATCTTCCTCACCGTTTCTCCCCACTCTCCTTCCCCCGCAGAGCACTCAAGCCCCGTCCTGGGCCCTGAACTGACTGTCCCCATGGTGACAAGATCACAGTAACGTTTACTCTATTGCTACACCTCTTCTGCGGAGAACAAGTGAGTCCGCAGACCACTCTTGGAGCCGCAGTGCTTTAAAGCACACGCCAGACATCAGCTCACATGACTTCACAAAGAGAAGAGCGCGAGGATTCCAGGCAAGGGTAGTGCAGATGGGACTGAACCATAACATTTATCATTATGCAAGATTACATTTTTAGATATTAGGAAAATAATGTACGGCTGTTGCACAAATTTTGGATAATAGAAAAAGAATCCCGTACGACAGTTCTTTGAATTTTGTTAGCGTCTTTTTCCCCCATGTGTATTTGTCAGATCGTTGTCACCACGCTCTACATACATTTTTACATCCTCCTTTTTTATTTAACATTATATCTTATGTCTCATGTTATTTCACAGTTTTTATTTCATAACTTATAACATTTACTAAATATATCACGATTTATTCAAAACCCCCTTTAATGGTAAACATTTAGGTGCTCTCCAGCTTTGTGTTATTATAAATAATGCTGCGATGGATATCTTAGGCGTACAGGTTTTTCTGCACTAAGTGATATTCCCTTAGGAAGGGGTATAGAAATAGAACTACCAGCCAACGAGCATGTTTATGCTTCTTGATGTATACTGCTAACTGCTTTCCAAAAGGTTTATGCCAATTTACATTATCACCAACAATGCAGGAGAGTGCCAGCCACCGGGGGATTCTGAGTGGGGAAAGAGGGTCATGTAGTGGATGACTGCTATACACATAAGAAATTTAACCTTCCTCTTAGGGTAGTAGGGAGCCACTGAAGGTTCCTGGATAGGACAGTGAAGTGGGAAAAGCTTTATAAGATTCACCTGAGGTTAGCACTTGTGATACCTAAGGAGTACACTGGATGAGTAGTCAGGGGCCTGGTTCTTGTCTTTCTACTGTTAAAACCAACCATGGCCCCTTGAACAAGTCACTTGTCTTTAGGCCTTGGTTTTTGCTAAGTTAAATGAGGGTATGTAGTAGATGATTCTCTATAGTTTCATAGCACTCAAGTTGTAATGACTCATCTGAATTCTGAACATTTATTTATAGAAACAAATTCCACTTTAATTGTTCATTCCTCCAAGTTACAGTGTCTAGTAAAATCCTAGTTCTTTGGGGAATAAATAATGCCTGGCACCTATGCCACTATTTCCTCTCCTGAAGTCATGGCGCATACAGCCCACTGATCATGCCTCTCTTTCTGGCTCAGAATCACCGCCCTCCACAGTGCTCAGGCAGCCCCTCACGAATGATCAGCGGTAAGTGACACACAGGGGAGAGCCATCCACCATCCAGGTCCTGGGTTGATCTCATCCCTGACTCCTCAGTGTCTAAAAGGGCCGGAGAACAGATGTAGAGATAGAGAAGTGAGAAGGAACAAAGAGACATGTGATGTGAACACTCAGATCGTGCTCACTCGGACCCATTACTGCTCTAAGAGCTTCACAGATAGCCACCTCATTTCACCCTCAAGCAACTCTATTAGGGAGGTGACTACACCCACATCACAATGAGGACACCAAGGTGCAGAGGCTCAGGGGCATGCCCCCAGGTACACAGTGCGGGGAGATGCCAGAGCCTGGGTTCAAACCCTGGCAGCCTGGCTTCAAAGACTATGGACTCTGCTCTCTCCACCCTGTCCTGCATGAGGGGAGGAAGGAGGCTTGTGGGAGGAGCAGGCAGGAATGATAAGGAGACAAAAAGAGGAGGCCAGGATGCTGGAAGACAGACTACTGGTTCTATAATTTCGCCACAGGAGTGCCCTACACTTACTATGCATTTATTCCTTCAGTTGTTAATCTATAAAAACCAGGTAACTTTAAATACAAGGAGTTGGGTTGGGGGACCACTCAGAGCTATGGTGCCATGGGGATAACAAAGGGAAAAGAAACGTGGTCTCCCCCACTTCCCAAGAACTATTATAAGTTAGCAGGGAAATGAGATACATAAACCACTGACTGAAATACACAGCGAAGAGAGATGAGCGGAACGAGAGAGGAACAGATAAAGGATCTGAGGCCCAAGTGAGGGAGCTCCCCCTGCGGTGGCCAAGGGAAGCTGAGTGGAGCGGGGGCATTTCACCTGCATCCTGAGCCATGGGCAGGATGACACGTGGATCCAGACAGGTGAGGATAAAGGCACCCAAGCAGAGAAGGCAGGTGCGCACAGGTGCGTATGAGGAACGGCAAGTTTGGTCTCAAGATGAGGGGATAAATGAGAGTAACGGAAAATCAAGCTGGAAAGGCGATCGAAGCCTGTGATAGTCAAGAGAGCATTAGCTGAGACAAAAATAAACCCCAAACATCCAATGGCTTAAGACAACATGTGGCTACCTTTACCCCACAAAACAGACAAAATGGTTGACTCCAAACGGCGTTTCTGGGACCCACGCTCCTTCCACCATGTGGTTTCTCGACCCCCAAGGGCATAAAATCCTGTTTCTACTGAGAACGAGAAAGCGAGGGTAGGAAAGGAGCACCCTCTTCTGAACAACCTGGGCCCTGAAGTGACACACACATCACTTCTGCTTACGTTTCATTTTAAAAAGTAGATTCAGGGAGGAAATGTCACCACAGTCTGGGCAGCCAATTCCCAGAAGCATCTGTACACCAGGCGTGGGGAGCTTAAGTTTTAGTGACTGACTCAGCCACAGGGCCTTGAGCAGCGGTGGCCCTAACGCCAGGATAACGTATCAGGGCATCAAGGGGTAGGGGAGCCGGCCTCGGAAGGGTTTCAAGCAGGGGCATTATGTCACTAAAGGTTTATGCTGTGGAAAGAAAATTTGGTAACATCACGCTTCTGAAGGAAGGGAACAGTAGGGGACTATTGGAATAACGCAGCAAGAAGTGAGGACCTGAAGGAGGGTGACAGCAGTGGGATGACAAGACGGCAGGTTCAGATACGGAGAGGACAGGGAGACTGGTAAGGTGAAGGAGTGAGGGGGAGGGGCCGCACTCTGAACACAGGGTCCCCATACGGGAAGAAGCGGAGACTGAGAAGCCCCATGAGGCCCTGCAGCTAGGAGAGCCTTTCTCTTACTGCATGATTGCAGAGCTATGAGCCTGTGCCTGCAATAAAGGGACAGGCCGGGGCGCAGATATTCAGCTCCATTTGGTTTGGATGGAGCCAGAAGAAAAACACTGAGTCCACGAGTTCCCGGGCAGATCTTTCCTGGATGTGTCTCAAAGACAGTGTCCATCCAGGCTTCGTGTGCATCTGGAGTGGAGAGCGTCTGGGACTCCAGAGCCTGCTGATGGACCGTGGACCGTGGACGTGGGCAGCTGCCAAATGTGGCCGAAGCTGCCACCATAGATCTGTTTTCACAGGTTTTGTTTGGAAACTCAGTGTGGGGCTTGGGAGCAGCTGGGAGTTTCTGAGTAATTGCGTACCCTGGGGGTGGAGGGAGGCCAAGTACAACAGCTTTTCCCAGGGACCCAAGTAAGGGCAAGGCAGGAAGTCAGGTGAGGCCACCCGAGGCCCAGTCCAAGGCCCGAGGTCAGCTCCAGCGCCTGAGGACGAAGCTCCACCCAGACACAGACCCGGCAGCTCTGATACAAAGAAGCTGGGCATCCCTGATCCCTGCTCTCAACCCCAGGGGTCATTTTCCCCATCAGGGAAGTTTGGGTGCTTTGCGTACAAACTAGCCCCTCGCCACCCACCCGCCGAAGTACCAGATCTATACCTTGAAACTTAAACAGATTAAGTGGACGATCATTTGCTCTGCAATGTGTTTTCCTTTAAGGCTCAGATCAAATGATCAAATATCAGCTTTGAAGCTTTTCTTGAACTTGCTCTTTTCCACACCCCAGGAAGACTGATCGCCCCCTCCTTTCCACACTCAGGGCAATCCCACCACCGACTTAACATTTAACCATCCACGTTCAATCACCGAATGTTGTGTAAATACTTCCTGGGTGTTAGGGACCGTGGATATAAAGATGAGATGCTCCAATCCTTGCCATCTCTTTGGATCATGAGCCACCTGGGATCATGTCCCTCACTTGTGAACATCTGTCTGGTTCAGTGGTGCTTGTTTAAAGCTGGCAGGATCGAACTGGATTCACCCAAGTATTCTGCATGCCCCAGTGAAATCGCCAAGAGTTGGCTCAAAATGCAAGCTCTACTAGTACCTTTGAAAATCCGTGATTCGATTCACCTGCCCAGGAGAAGGCCCTGGAACAGAGATCTCGACTTCAGTCGGGTGCCATTGGAAGATGGCTATGCCTGCCTGCTTCACTGCATGAGTGAGGTGTCACTGCCCAATCACTGAATTACTCAGAGTCATTACTGCCATGAGTGTGGGAATACTGGACTCAGGGTAGCCTTAAGACGATATCTTTGTCATCAAGGAACGATTTGTTCTCAAACAAGATAGGAGGATTCTTGGTGTCAAAAAGTCCTGTGTTCTAGTCTAGCCTTGAGGACAGAAGCCCTATAACCTGGGGTAAGCTACACAACCCTCCCCGATCTTAATTTTGTCACTTCCTCCCCAGCAAAATGAACTCTTGCCTTTCAGTTCAAACGCTGTCCTAGGAATTCCTTAGTATTACTAGGAGAATAGTATTCCTATTCCTATTAGGGCATACTAAGATCTTATCCCTGGGTCTGACTTTTTAGTTTGATTTAACATTAAGCTCTTCCACAATTTAGACCCTCTGTGCTTATTTTTTTTATCATATTTTTAAATTAAGGAACAAAAAATGACAGCCTTTTTGACCAGACAGCCAACAGTCCTAGGTGGGCCCCTCTCTGAGAGAGGCACACATGTCTTGTCAAGATTCTGAAAAATGTATCCTCTTCAATTCTTGTGTTTTTCTTCAAGAGAAAATATAGAGAAACCACAAACATATTTGTATCGTTCCCATATGATGCCTTCATACTTGAAGGAAGTGTTGGATTTTCTCGTTCTTTGGCTCAAAAAGCAATGGGTGACATCAGTGAGCTAAAACTGCAAGTTCTACTGCCCTTTCCCTATTAAACTTGAATGTTTACTTCTCAGGGGATTGGCCAAGAAAAGTCCATTTAGGCTGGAACGCAGCATATTTAGTCTCAGAATTAAGGTAATTTCTTTGGAAGAGTTTCAACCAAATCAATTTATTTCAGAGATGTTGGTGTTGGTTCCCTTTTACAAATTCCAAAGCCCCAGGCTTTTTAACTGTACCTGCTCTGCTAACACAATCCAAGCTGGCTCTCACTCTGAAAGCCACATACTCTAGGTGTATGGGATTCCATGACGCAGGCCTTGGGTGCACTAGGAAAAGAATGCGGTTTTACAGGGTGAGGGCACATGCACAGCTACACGGTTCTCCGGAAACTAAAGGCCCAAGGGCTTGGTCCAGACAAGAACCACGCCTCATCTCTATAAATTTCCTTCAAGAGTAAAACACATTCGTAATTTTTTTTTACTTGATTCTTACAACAACTCTGTGACGCAGACAGAGTAGGTATCATTGTATCTATTTTCATAAAAACATACAAGGGTAGGTGCTATTAACTGCCTTGGTCAAGGCCCCCTGGCTGGTGGGCGGCAGACCTGAAATGTGGTCTTCTCCTAAGTAGTGCTCCATCCACAAGGCTATCCTGTCTACCAACCAGGAAGAATTGTGAGTGAACAGCCGTTACAAGATAACTAGCCTTCAAAACACCCCAGTGAGAAGCCAGAAGAGAGATGTGTTAAGTATGAACTGAAGACCATCTAGAAGCCTTCTGCCTAAAATTATTTCTTCCACTTGCTTGTCCACAGTGCCAAAAATTCTGCCATTAAAGAGCCACTTCTGTCAGAAAAGAACCGGGGCTCTCATAATTCCCTGAGTTTAAAAGGGCCCCCAAAACAAGAGACCTCCAAGAGCTAATGGCATCGTCGGGTACTTCCAGAGCAACAGTTAATCATGGCGACGTGAGTGAGCATCCTGCCTCTGCTCCTGATAGGCATATTTTATCGTGTTAAAAAAGTAACTGTTATCTCTATTTTACTCAAAAGCTGCCAACGCTAAGTCATTCATCTTAGTCAAACTGGCCTCTTTGCTGTCCCCAAAACAGCTAATAACCATTACTCGAAGCGTTACTCCATTACTCCAACCATCACTCCCTCATTACTGCAAATCTGTGCTCAGTCTGGTCACTGCACCAAGATCTTGTCTTCCCAGCTCTAGAGATGGAAAGCCCATAAATTTGCTCAGAGATTACCTATTCTTGTTTTTTGTTTAACAAATGAGCAAGGAGGTTACATGAGTTGCCAAGACCATAAAACGGACTTATGTCTGAACGCTAGAGCCCAAGACTCAATCTGTCAAACACTATTTTTCTGATGCCACTTTCAGGTGTGATATTGAAGTAGGAGTAGCAGCAACAAGAACAACAGCAACTAGACTATTCCACGGCTTCCTCCCTGTTCCTTATTCCATCCTCTTTGTATCAAAAACCCTCCAGTGCCTTAGAAGAGATTTATGAGAATTTATGCGGCTGGAAAGTGTCCAGCTCTGTGTAGATCAATTTCTCAGGAAGAGGAAATAATATCTGGCTCAAACTTTGCTTGTTTAAAGATCTAGTGATTTAAATTTGAATCCCAACTCTGCCACTAACTCATTGTATAACAAGACAAGCCATCACTTCTTTCTGGGTCTTAGTTTTTCACCAACGAAATAAGAAGTATCAACAGCACTTCCGTGGACCACTTCGGTTTTCAAATACTACTCCTCAACAGTCTTAGAATCTTAGACTCTCTGAGTAGGTATTAAGAGCAGAAAGTAGCAGGCATGATCCAAGGGGCCTTGGGAATGTTTTTATAACCTACTTGCTGATGACCAGGATCCCTTTTTCCGTGAATGAAGCTTTTCTTTTTCTAGAAAAAGATCAGACTTGCCCAATAACTGACATTCACACTGAAATGTAAATAACTGGTAGCTGGTTCTTTCTTGAAAGTCAGGTATGGAAGGGAACAGCTGATGACAAGTGGGCAGCAGGTACCTGAAGAGAGGGGAAGAGCAGAACTAAGGTCCAAGAAGAGGAAGTGGAGAACTCTAAAGGTGGTCTTTGCTAGGGGGTGGCCCTGGCAGGTTAGAGGGCAAAGGCAAGCCTAAGTTTAACCTTTCAAAGCTTAAAATGAAACACCAGGGCGTCTGGCCTTCCTCTCTATGTCAAAACAGCCTCCCCTCTGGAGCGCAGAGCTGCTTGAGATCCATCAGTCTCCGAGGTCAGGAGGTTAATGTCCCACCCTGACTTAGGTCACCCCTCTACTCCCCTCTCTGAAGCTCCAGCTCTACATTTCTAAGATGCAGACAATAAAACTTGACCCTGAGGTCCACCCCATTAAAGGATAAAACAGTAATCCAGATACATACAACATTTCAGATACATGGAAACTCCATTTGCCTCTGTTCTGAAATGGAATGCCGACAGATTTACGATAATTTGGATATTGTCTTTCTTCATGTATTAAACTTACTGTGGAGGAGACTGTGGAAAGTGGAAAAGCACCTCAACTGTCCCAGTAAAGATATATGGTAATACTATTGAACTCAAGATAAGAGGGGGCTTTAATTTCCACCCAATGACACACATTCTTATAGAGAGAGCCTTTAGGAATAGGTTACGGCCCTATTTAAAACGTGGTCAGTTAACCCCTCTCGCACGTCATGCGAGGCATAGGTTATAGATTACTTGAAGGGAAAGGGATAATTTCTTAGTCATCTTTCAATCCACCAAAATGCCCAGCACAGTTCCTGGCATGTAGTACGTGCCCAGTAATACTGTGGTTGATGAATGAACTTGGAAATAGCCAATGGGAAGCAGCGTGTTACAGAATGAACATAGCACAAGATGAGGGGAATTAAGATACTTGTGTTTATCAATGCATGGAAGGCGACCTTATCAATGGATGTGTGACTTCTGAGTCTAGTCCTTCAGAAGCCTTCCCCCTCTGAGGACACTGCCCTAAGGTTTCCCTATAAGGAAGCTGGTCTCATCTTCTAGAGGATAAGAGGTCACTTGGACAACAAGGACCCCCAAGCAACACCCAACACCAACCTCCAGACATGTGAATGAGGCCATCTTGGACCTGCCAGCCCAGCTGACCTGCCAGCTGAAAGCAGTCATGAGTGCGCCCCGAGAAAGCAGAAGAGAGACTGCTTGGCCACCCCACAGGATGATGAGAAACAATACATTTTTGTTTGTTTGAAGTCACAAAATTTTTGCATGGTTTGGTACACAGCAAAGGCTGACTGAGCCAGGAAGTTAGACAAGGTGACTTCTAAGGTGCTTTCAGCTTTATGATTCCAAAACCCTAGTATAGAACTAATCATAGTGAGAATACAACGATATTGCTAGAAGCATCTCTATTCTACGCCATTGATTTTGCAGAGGAAACCGACACACGAAAGGTGATTACCCCAGGTCTGTCTTTAAAAAATGCTTGATTGTGCCACATAGATTCTTACAGGAAAGAAATCGAAGGCTGGCGCGTGGTCCACGCCTTCATCAATCGTCCCCCACATACTTAGGAAGATGGTGCTTCTGCTCTGTTTCGCAGATCCAGGAACACTCCTATCTGAAGAGCAGCCAGTCCATTAATGGACAAAGCCCCCTGAAACAGCCCAACCAGTAGACCATCCTTTGCTTTGAAAGACCCTGAATCTTTCTATTTTTATCTTAAGACCAAATTCAAATGCAATTACAGAGTTCAGCTTAAATGTGGAGATGCTCAGGCTTTCTAACACAAACTTCTAATATTCATTTTGTATTCGAATAATGAATTGCTCCTCTCTCCATCATATCTTTCCGACCTGCCTTAAGCAATGATCACTAATAAGCCCAAGTGTGGGCTTTCTGCTGCTTTTATCTGCATCTCTGAACATACTCATGAAAATTCTTCTCCCTGAAGTATGAGCCATTACTAACATACTGTAGAGTCTGGCATTGATTTAGGGCCAACCTGGGAATTTCAGGGTTGGGCTTGGATTTATCTGAGAGGAGTTAAATATTTGGGGCAGGGGTGGAGTCCTGTTCCAACAAAATGGCAAAGTAAGCTTCAAGATGAGTGTCAGCATAGAAAATTAGAAGAGACGATTAAATAAATACCTGGATGGAAATTCTGGGTCTAGTGCCATCAGCAGAGCACACAACACCCATTTCAGACACATTCTAAAGACAATTTCAATAAGTCATCTGAGAAGATGAATCAAATAAATCCAAAATCTTAAGAACAGATTGGTTGCTATGTGGCTTCTTGCAAGTGGACCATTAAATCAACTTTTTAAAAAACTAACAGTTTCTCCTGTCATCACCAAGTGAAGAAGTGGAAGGAAAAAAAACTGGTTAGCCAAAGGAATGACATTCAGATGTTGAAAGGGTGAAACCTGAGGAATACTACCAAACTGTTGCTCAAAAACAACAAGAAGCTGGTGTTGAAAATGAAGACACAAAAGAAAGCGTTCTCCAAGGCTTAGCACATAGCCTGTGCCCACACGTGCTGATCGGCATCAGTGATTTGCCTAAGAAAACACAGTAGCTGTATTCCCTCTAGCACCTTCTCACCTAGGGCTCTAACTCCAAGTGACAAGGGTGAAGTTGGAAGGGGGACAACGGCCTGCACCTTCTCACACATTGCTGCCTCACATTTCTGGAACCACCAGTCATCTGAACCTCTAGTTCTTTTTTTCCCAACCTGTTGCCCTCTTATCATACAATGCTGTTGACTCTCACACCTTGGCGCACAGGTTCACTGGTCCAGGAGGTCCCACACACACCAAAGATGATGCAACCAATGAGAGTAAATGCCAGCATCCCCAATGGGTCCAAGCACATAGATTTGACAGCTAAGGGTACTCAGTCCCAGGATAAGTTATGTGACTGTAGCCAGTGTCAGAATTATGGAGAGAGCATTGGAATCAGAAGGAGACTTGGAGGTTAGCCCAGCTGTGCTAATAACTGTCCAAGAGACCGTGGGTGTCACTTAACTACTCTGGGCTCAGTTTCCTGATTCTGAAACAAGATGGTTAGACGAGATTATCTTTCAGAAATCCTTAACAGATCTACCGAAGGTGAAATAGAAGCCTTCTCTCACCCAAAACCACAATTCCTCATCTGTGAAATAATAGGGTTGTGAGAATAAAATGAGTTTAGTTTAAATATGTTGAGAGTGTAGGACACTATCTGGCACGTATAAATTGTGTTCAATGTACGTTAGCATAAATTAATTAATTAATTAAAACTCTACTGTTCTGGTAACTTAGAAGAAATGGAAGCACGAACTAGCCCTCTGACAGCATGAATGCACTTGAGGTGGTACTAAGAAGCTGCCCTACTTCCCCATTTTCCCCATAATGTGTCTGCTCATCTTTCAAGTGCTTTTACAGAATATTTTTATTATAGATTACTTTTTTCTATTAATCTTTATTGCAGAGTAATAAAAATAAGTATAAATATTTTTTACTTCATTAGAGAAAAATTAAGTGTTGCTTGCTTGTGTTTTATAGACTGAAATGGTGTCTTCTGACCTTTGACTAAGTTTTACTACTACCCAGACATTGAAAGTCATGCTCATCAAAGATGTGTTAAAACACATGAACACCAGCTTCTTAATGTTTATCTGCTTAGGAAAAGTGAGCGAGAGCAAGAAATAATTTAGAAATTAGTGTCTCTCACACTGAAAAAACATCATCAGAAACTAAGTAATTTGGGGACTTCCCTGGTGGTCCAGTGGTTAAGAATCCACCTTCCAATGCAGGGGACGCAGGTTCCATCCCTGCTTGGGGAACTAAGATCCCACATGCCGTGGGGCAACTAAGTCCGCATGCTGCAACTTCTGAGCCCACGTGCCACAACTAGAGAGCCCGCATGCCACAACCACAGAGCCCATGTGCTCTGGAGCCCACGAGCCACAACTAGAGAGAAGCCCACGCGCCGCAATGGAAGATCCCACATGCCGCAACTAAGACCTGCTGCAGCCAAAAATAAATAAATAAATGAAACTAAGTAATTTCTTCAATTTCCTTTTATCCTGATAAATTCAAAGAAAATTTAAATTCTCTAATGTAAAATAGTGCTTTGGTAGGAAGATTAAGGAAAGGGGTTTTTTTTAAATTTCTGTCTTTATAATATTTTGCAGTTTCCAAATTTCCTAATATAGGCTTGTGTTACTTTTATGATAAGAAAAAATAACGTGATTTTTTTAAAGTACTCATTGGTCCAACAGTCAGCCAGACCTGTTCCAGTTGCTCCATCCATTAAGCTTTAAGGCATGTCTTCAGGGGTCAGGAAAACTGCCAAGATAGAAGGTAGTGTCCCCTCCCTTGGGACCTCACAGCTTATGGAAGACACAAGACATACAGATAAAGTGAACTGAGATACTTTTAACACCAAATGGGATTTTCAGAGTAAATAAACTTAGAGCAAGAGAAGGAGCTGGGGCTTCAGATCTTCTTTGTAATAGCATCACCTCTATCCTGCATTCACTAATTTTACAACCATGACCTTGGAGCCTACTACTTGCTAGGCCCTAACATAGGCTCCAGGGGTACAATGATGAGTAAGTTGCCCTCCCTGCCCTCATCAAAATAACAGGATAGCAGGAGATACAGAGACACAAAAAAATCATTTAAAATGAGGCATTTAGGGCTTGTAGTGCTCTTTCATAAGCCCATTCAGTCACTCAACAAAAATCCAGTGAACAGCTGTATGTCAAGCACAGACAGGGATAAATAAGAATTGAACCACGCCCTCAGCAAAGCTTCTATATGAATTGTCAAGTACACCTTATACCCCCAATGAGATCAACTTGATAAATATTAACTGCATTCTACATAAAACTGAAGCTTGAGCTAATACACCCAAATGCACACAACTGGTAGGGGTAAATCAGGGCTGCAGCTCAGAATTTCTGATGCCCAGTCTCTGTTGAGCTTACACCCCTGCATCTTTGGTTTTCACAGGAGAAGTTTGTTTTTGTTTTTGTTTTAACCTACTCTCATCATCATAGGAGATGTAAGACTTCTCTTATAACTGAATGAGAATAAAAAACTGAGTCTGCTAAGGAATCCAGACAGGTTTTTGTGCAGCTGTGGACTCCTTCATTCGTCTACCCAGACATTCACCTGTCGACGTTTCCTGATGCCTCCTGGCTGCTGTGGGCCAGACCCATCCAGAGAAGTTCACTTCCACATCAGCACACTTCCTGCCTCGCTGGGCAGGGGGAGATTGTCAGCCACCAAAGTGGGAAAAATAATATGATTCGTTTATGTGAAGGAAGGGTGCTCAACACTCTGAGTTAAGACCCACAGATTTAATTTCACCATATTCTTCAAGCTTGAACTTCGGTCTTGGTGATGAAAGGTTCGAGCCATCCCTGCTGGGAGAACAAACCTACAGCACCAGCCACCTTGGGGAGGCCACCATGCAGACGGGGCTTTGTGTTCTGCATACCAGCCTCTGCTTCCTGCTGCAGGTCGGCTGCAAGTGCAGAAGACTGGGTGGGGGTCCGTGCAGCAGTCTCTCCCATCTGTTCATTACCTGTGCCCACTAAGGTGTAAGGCGCTAGAAGATCGTGCCCCCCAAGTCACTCTGAGAGTCAGGGCTTGTGGTCAGGAAGCATGAGTGCTCATCCTTGGGCTTATAGGCAGTTTAGCTTGTGCTGGACATCAAATCTATTTCTGTTATTTGCTTTTCATGTTTCAATTCTAACAAGTCCAGGTTTAAGCAGCAGGGTGGTGGAGTGAGAAATGTACTGAACGGACTCCCAAAGCCAGAGTCAACATCCATTAACTCAGGTGCTCTGGTTCAAGTCCACACTCTCTGTGAGCCACTTCTTCATTTGTACATGAGCGAGACTTTCAGAAAGCTGACTTCTGCAAGTGCTAACTAATGGACCTTGCACTCTGCTCAGCAGCTCCTAGGCATCACCTCGCTTACTCCTCACATCCCATGAGGGCGATAGTATCCCTATCCCCATTCTAGAGCTGAGAAAACAGGACAGAGAAGTACTGTGCCAGTGATTAAATAGCTAGTCAGTGGAGGAATGAAGGCCACCACCCAGGGCCTCTGAACTCCAGGACCTGAGCTTGGAGCTAGGCTGTCAAAGTTACACTGTAATGATGACTGTGGCCATCTTTGTCTTGTTACTGATTTTATTGGTAGTGATTCTCTTGTTTCTCTTTTAAGAAAGTTGTTAGATATGGATGATATCTGAATCCTTTTTTCCTAAGAAAGGACCCTTCTAGTTAATTTTAATGTTATTGTTTGCTTTGACTTGGGATGAACCTATGATTCCATGCTACAAATGTTTTAATAAGCACATCAAATTTACTAAATAAAGCCAAATGATAAGGTCTAAAAGTCTCAATGCTGAAACTGTAGTGTTTCTCAAATTTCTTTAATAACAGTAATCACCCGGGATATTTGATTTCGAAAGAATCACCAGGCTTCTCTCCTGAAAATTCTGGCTCAGCAGTATAGAGGAGTGAGGCTCAGGAAGGTGTATTTTTAGTACAGTTACTAGGTTCTTCTAAGGAAGAAGACATATGTGCACAAGTCATATGAACAAAACAAATTTTGAAGGATATTTGAAAATTTTAATAAGCTAAATAGACTAAAATCTGTATCTTTCTTATCTTCATTTTTATTTTTTTTAAGTAAATTTATTTATCTTATTTATTTATTTTTGGCTGCATTGGGTCTTCATTGCTGTGCACGGGCTTTCCCTAGTTGTGACGAGCGGGGACTACTCTTCGTTGCAGTGTGCAGGCTTCTCGTTGCAGTGGCTTCTCTTGTTGCGGAGCACGGGCTCTAGGCGCGCGGGCCTCAGTAGTTGTGGTACGCAGGCTCAGCAGTTGTGGCTCGCAGGCTCTAAAGCACAGGCTCAGTAGTTGTGGTGCACGGGCTTAGTTGCTCTGTGTCATGTGGGATCTTCCTGGACCAGGGATCAAACCCGTGTCCCCTGCACTGGCAGGTAGATTCTTAACCACTGTGCCACCAGAGAAGCCCTTATCTTCATTTTTAAAAAGTTTTCTCAGTAATGAGTGCTGAATGGATACTTTTCTGAGCCTCTATTGATATGATAAGTAATAGTAAAAGTACTGAATATGTGCCAGACACTGTGTGAAGAACATTAGAGTTATTATCTCACTTAGTCCTCATTAAAGCTCTAATAAGTGAAAGCATAGCAGATTAATGGAATAAAAGCAATTTATATCAGTAAACATAAGTAGGCTAAACTGTCTTAGTAAAAAGAAACAGAAAACTTGGAAAGTTAAGTTAGAAAACATAATGATTTATTGCCTATTAGTGAAACAAAGTAAATCACATAGAAAGGTTAAAAGCAAAAGATTTAAATTAGATGTATCCGGCAAATGCAAATAAAATTACAGAAGGAATAGAAATAACATCAGAAAAAGGTAAAAAAATTAAATGAATAAAGCAATACTTTTTATATTGATAATAACAGTGTAAGTCATAAGTACTTAAGTGATAAATACTTTAATATTTGGTAAAATAAATTTTAATGATTTTAATTGTAAAAAATAGAAATGAAACTAAGAAAACTTAATAAGGCACTAACCATCTATGACAAATCAAAAAGAAAGTTACAGAAGATGTGAATCATATAATTAATTAATAAGGTTATAATAAGAGATATATAGATGTGAAAGAGGAAGGAAGGGAGGGAGGGAGGGAGGGGGATAGAGAAAGGGGAAGAGATATTTAACTTGGCATTCAACCAAGAATATATCAATATATGCCTGCGAAGTATTTCATACTAGGCAATAAACAAACCTTTAATAAATTCAAAATTCATAAATTCTATAGCCACATTGCCCGACCACAGCTCAATAAAAATAGGAATAACAATATTATTCCTAAATTGTTAGAGTTAGGAAGGAAAGCTAGAAGAAGTTAAAAAAAATGTCACGGAAATAACCTTAGGGTCTATGAGTAAATCAAACTGACAATTGTAAAGGCAAAAAAAATTAGGGGAAAAATACTGAAATAATAAGGATAAAGCCAACATGGCGCTCAAAGGTAAATTCTTAGCCACAAACACTGATCTATGAAACACCAGTGAAATCAATCCCACCCTACCATATAGCATATCTGTCTCCTCTGGGTATAACTCTGGCATCAAGATGAATTCTCCGTAATAGCATGTCTGTGCTTGGTGCTACTGCCTGTTTCAGGAGTAAACTCTAGAATTTACCATGCAATTTTGGGGAAACTAAGCCTATACTTTCACAGAAGAGCAATTCAAATCACATGCATTGAAGACCTCTGCAGCCTGATTTCACCTCCAGCCTTCATCTCTCCAGGTCAGCACTGTCACTGAGATCCTGCCCATGTTGCCTCAATATAATTCCCTAGACTCTGCTTTCTCTGAGACAGGATTCTCCACATAGCTTCTTTCTTTCAGTTCAAACCCCGTCTTCTCTATTTCAGAAATTCTTTGGTGTTGCAGCATGTGATTGGCATCAATCCTTGGTTTCTGGTATGAATTCAGGTTTTTATAAATGTGTATATTTCATTGGTCAGTTCAATGGAAATGGGGGACTCAGATACCTTACCATCTCGTCCAGAAGGCTCTGTCTGAAGTACTCTATAAACATCATGAGTAAAGTATTTTTAAATAAAATCAAAAGAAATAGCTTCTCTGATGCCTGCTTGCTGCAGACAGAGAAAAGGTCAAGGCTGAACTCAGTACAGACTCCAGATACAGAGGGCAGACTACATTATTTAAAGTCTAAGAGGACATGGCTATTTCAGATGGCTGTGTGTGTGATATTTAGAAGAGCAATCATCAGCTTGATACCACCCGCTCCATGAATATTAAACTGAGCTGGTGACATGACCCCCTAGGTCATTACCACTATGTGAAACAGTAGCTCCATGCCCAACAGCACTTTGCTCACCTACAATGAGGAGGAGCCAGGTCCTGTCCACCTTTCCTATGTTCCACTGGGATTAGGGTCCTAGCACTGGCTGGGCACTCTTCTTGGTGACCCTGTGAAAGCCTCTTCCCTTCCAAGTTAAGTTCAGGAGGCTGGCAGGGATGATCTCCAACACTAACCTCCCAGGACCACTGTTCTTTCCCATTGTGACAGTCACCGTATTGTGAAGCTAAATTCCCAGAGGCAGGGGAAGAACCACATCAGTAAGAAGGAGCCATATCTCTGGCACTCAGTGGGCCTCTCAGTCCACAAGTCTGTACATTTCTATTTCCTTCTCCTTGTCCACCTCTACCTTATCCTCAAATGTTGTTTGATTAGATGAATCACAAATAAGTGCCTTTGGAGAATCTCAGTACAGTTCCTTGAGAACACTGAAGACAAACTAGGGCATTTAAAGGCAAGGGTGCAACTTGCTGCCAACAAAAAAGTCACAAGAGAAACTGTTATGATATTAGAGATGTCCAAGGGTAAGGTACAGGTGACTACTGAGGCTGGAGAAGCAGGCTCTGAGGTCTGTCCTGACCAGGGGCAGAACAGCAGACACCCCTGTACAGTGAGCTGTGAAACTAAAACCAACAAGATGTTCTCAGGTCAGGAGAGGGAAATTTTGAACAGCAGCTGAAGTGTCCAAAAATTATTGAGCTCTCCAAAACAAATTAGCTCACTTCAGTTCCGTTTGACCAGAAGTTCATAAATAACACTGTATATAAATTGGAGCAGAGTGAATATTATAGCTCTCCTTTCCATGTCTCCCTCATTGGGAGAGCTGGAAGAACCCCAGAAAAACAGCCTGGTCCAGTGACTGTGCTAGAAATTAATTTTAGAGACTGAAAGGTGGTCGTGACTTCAGTGGAGACACCAATCTAAAAGGCTGGGGGTGAGGGGCTGGCTAAGAAGTAGGTGAAATGCTCAAGGCCACAGGTTCATTCATTCATCCATCCATCCAGAAACACATGCTGAGTTGACTACTGGACGCCAGGTACAGGGATGGAGGGCAGCATGAGAGAGGAGGCAAAGTGCAAACCACAGAGCCAGGAGAGAGGAACCAGCGGTGCTTTGAGGGAGCATCAAGGGAGAGGGCATTTCTGGCTAGTGGCGTCATCCTAAGAGCTGGGCTTGGGAAAGTGAACAAGGTTTTGATGAGCAGAGAAGAGGAAAAACCAGTCCTGGTGGAGCATCCAGGCTGAGCAGGCCTTCTGGGTTGGGGGGGGAAACCATCAAGGACCAATGCACTGGGCTTGTTGACGGCTGTTCGGGAGGCCAGAACCCAGGTTTCCTAAATGGCCCTCAGTCTCGTTTCACCATTTCAGATGCTGGCGGTTAATGGTTTCTGAACTTGACTACACATTGGAATCACCTGAGGAGCTTTACAAATTACCGGTGCCCAAGTCCCACCCGAGTCAAGTTAAATGACTGGACTGGGGGTGTGGCCGAGGCATCAGGTTGTTTACGAGCTACCCAGGACCTTCTTGTTTCAACCAGGGATGAGAACACTTGCTCTAGGTGATCCTCATGGTTCCAGGTACCAACAGAAAGCACGTGGGCTTCACTCAGCCTCCTCTGCACACCTGAGCAGTCCAATAGGTGACAAGCGTTTCTAGGGAATGTGAAGACTTGTCTCCCACAGTGGAGGGGCAGGATGGTGTGGCGGCTCACAGCCCTCACTCAGCCTGTCTTGGTTTGCCTCCAGTTCACATTACTTAGTGACTTTAGAAAGTACATAACCTAAAGTACATAAGCTTCAGCTTCCTCCCAGTAACAACAGGATTGCTACAGATAACCACATAGAAAGATTTGTGATGGTGGATTTTAACCCCTTTTGGGCCCCAGATCTCTTAGAGAATTTCATAAAACTTCAGATCCTATCAGCCAAAGAATATACATGCCCATACACAAATCTGAATCACATTTTGGGGGTCAACAGACTCCACAAAGATTGTACACAGACTGAGGTTAGGAACGCCTCCATCAAAAGGGTCTGACAGACTCCCGTCTCCCTGGTTACAGAAATTTTGCTTTGGGTAAGGCTTAATTCATAATCAAGCTTTTCTCAACCTGTCCAACTCTCTTCAGATTCCCTATGGATGCTACTTTTATTACAGGGGGCAAGACCAGTCAGGAGCTCTGAGTTTCAAACCAGCAGTGTAATATATACGAAAACAGAGCAAGGTGAAAGTGGAGACTAGAGCATCAAGAGGAGAATGAGAACCAGATGCCTCCGCTCAGGGAAGAGTGGAAAGAAAGGCAGCTGCCCGAGGGGACTGCTCTGTGGCTTACCTCTAATCAAGGCTCACGAGGAACAAAACCAGAGGAAGGCGAGACGGGAAATTGCAGCCTCAGAACGACTTGGAGTGGGCAGGTGGAGGTGAGGGAGCGCTGAGGTCAGAAAGAGAAGAAGGGCGGTCTTTTCAGAAGCCTTAAAGAAGGCCTTGGGGAAGAGGAAAAAACCTGTCAGTCAATAAGTATTACTGATTTCCTAACGGAGCATCAGGCACTGTGTATCAACTGAGCAGAAAAGCACCCTCCCCGAGGAGTCATTTTATAAACTCCTGTTGTGTCCATAAACGCAGGGGATGGGGCACTAATTCAAAAAGAAAATATGTCTTATGAATTTACCAGCAGTGGTGGCAAGGTTATTGTCTCTCCTCCAGGTTCTAGTGATAGCCTGGTACCCAGGGCTCTCCACCGCGGCTGGGCTCAACCCCTATGGGTCCTCAACTACATCCTGTTCTTGCTGCCCCCATGTCCACCTCCCGAGCTCTCGCTCATCTTGTTCACCCTAGAGCTGACCACCTCAAAGTTTAGTTTCACCGTCTCTCAGCAAGCTGTCTCAGATTCTTTTCACGCACTCTGGGAACACAATGGTTTCTCCATCCTCTGAACTCATGATATTGACTTGTCCATAACGCTCCTTTGATATTATTCATACACTTCTTTGTCTTATGAATACAACAAAATGAAGGGGGGGGGTCATTAACCACAGCTGAGTTTTATAGAAGGCACACTATGGAACTAAAGTCTTTGGCTCTGCTGAACACCTCTGGATATGCCTGTTGGAGAACAAGACATGAGGCAAATCATGCTGCCTTATATCCGTGTTTGCAAAGGTGTGATCCACAGACACCAGCGTAAGAATCACCCTAATGGCTTATTAAAACAATGCAGAGCAAAGTCTTCATACAAGGAAGCAGAAGTCCAGAAAGTAGAAGAAGCCCAACGTCCTTGGGAGCTCACAGAAATGCTGGAGAAGTGTTTGGACTTTCACAAGCGAGAATTCCCAAAATTGGAGTGGGCGGCTGTATCAAGCTGTGATCTCAAGGGGCACAAACCTTCCAGCTGACCCCCAAGTGTGCCCTGCATTTCCCACACTGCGAGGCAAGCGTGTAGGGGTCTACAACTTCTGTAGTACACACAGCGAACCCCTAGGTCCAAGCCTTTCGCCTGAAAGGTGAAGCTATGGGAATTGACAAACAGCTCAAGAGTGTAAAATAATAGAGAACTGGTTCAAATACAAGCTCTGCAGAACCCAACATGTTGGAAGAGAAAGAAAGAAGAAAAAAGCAAAATATTCTAAGGCTATTGACTGAATTTTAGGAATCAGTATCTCAGCTTTAAAAAGTTATCTATCGAATATCAGCATATAGATAGATAGAGATAGATCAGCTTTTTATATCTATATATATCCCCAGAGCACAAGTGACCTACTAGAGTATCTCAAAAGTTATTTCCTATAGATTTTTTAAGTTCCTTTTTTGATTACTGTGACCCATCTTTCTGTAAACACTTTATTTTGGAAGTGCTTACTCATCCTTAAATTTGGAGGTGATTAATTTACTACTGGATACTTTATCAAGTGTCTCAAAGTGCTATCCAATATTTATGTGGTCTCAGATCACAGTGAACCAAAATCTGCTGTTGTAAGGTCTGGGCTACATTCTAGACATGGCCGAAGATCAACCCTGGTCAATTCCAGAATTTTCATCATGGTCAAGGGCCTGTGAGTGTTGGTGCGCTGGAAGAGTTGAGTTTTCCACTGATGAGTCAGTGCTGGGTAGTGAAGCTGCTACACTCCATGGAGACGCTCCAGCTGTTCAGTACACAGTGCAGGGTTCCCGGCATGACCAGGTGAACCAAATTCAAAGAACCCCCTTTGAAGTCCCACCATACTACCTCCCCCATCCCCGTGACCTACTTCCTGAAAGGATACTGTCAAACCACTGGTTGAAGTCTCTGATACTGTTTGCGTATCAACCACCCCTTCATTTGTCACTTCACAGGGTGGTTTGGATGTCATATTAACGCTCCAACTCTTTTAATTCAGAAAAAAAAACACCGCAGGACTAGAATTGAATTTTGTCATGAAAATACTCTCAACTGCCTAAATGAAATGAAATAGACACAAAAGGCATAGTCATAATTCCTTAAACCCTACTTCAAGGTAATACCAACATGTTTCTATATAATTCAACTTTCCCAGTTTATTGTCTAAACACCTATAATGAAAAGTGCTTTTGAGCCATCAAGAGGATAAGATTCCATACGTGGAAAATTCACTCTGAACTTCTTACCCCCAGGCAGTACTGCAATCTGGCTCCCAAGCCTTTCACTGAAGAGCTTGGGACATCCACTCCAGTGCCCCTGTGATCATCTCCTGTAAGCCCTTGGAGTGACTCCTTCACGCCACCCGGGCCTTGGTGACCACGGTGTTCATGAGGATTCTGTCATCAATCACGGGGGTGCTATTCATTTGTTCAACTAGAGATCCCATCCCTAAGATATTCTAGGTATGCATGGTACTGTGCGTTGACGTCTCAGACAAAAACTGGTAACACAAGGGGTTAAATGCTACAACGGATAAAAGCACAAGATGCCATGGCTCTCACTCTGCCTCGGCAAAAGGGGTAAAGTCAGGCTGGGTGTCGAAGAATGGGTGATGGAGGCACAGCACATGCAGGGGATGAGAGGCACAGAGTGTCACTGAAAAGCACAGAGAGAGGAAGAGGGAAGAGACGGAGGAACGGTGGGGCGTGAAGCTGGAGAGATTAAGCCCTAGATACTAAGGACCTCAAATGCTAGGCTAACCGATTTGGGCTTAACTTGGAAACAGCGGGGATACAATGAAGGGTTTTGAGTTAGGAAGTTACACGGTCCAACATGGGTTTTAAAAAGATAACACTGATCTCACTAAGGGGGTGGGTAGATTGGGGAGGTACGCAATTAGAGGTAAGAAAGTGTCTAAGGGGGTTTTATTTAAATAGGCCAGGAGAAAAGCTATGAGAACAGTTTGGTTTTGAAAAATATGTACAAGTCAATTAAATTCTGTTGACTAATTGAATTGTGAGTGTGAGTGTGTGTGTGTGCGTGTGTGTGTGCGCGTGTATGTATGTGGAGTGAGTCAGACAGACAGACAGACGGGGAAGACAAAGATCCTAAAGGTTCAATGTTTGTGATCTTACTAAACTGAAAACACATGGTGTCCAAGAATAGAAACGGAGTGGACACGGGCTGGGAGCTTCCGGCAGCCCTGTGGATGCCATGGGTGAGGATGAGATCAGCCTTGCAAATAGAGACGAATATCACAGACAGCGACCATGATCTTCAACAGAGGAGCTGAAGACCCTCTGTGGGGGATATGGCCCTGGGAGGAGGCGCTGGGAGAGGGTCAGAGAAGCAGAAGGTGACCCGGGAGAGCAGAGGAGTAGAAACCCAGGGTGAAGGAGGAGGCGACAACGTGAAAGGCACTGAGGTCACCACTGTAGGCCACGTCTGCCCTCAGGCTGGACAATGACATTTACTTCACTTTGCATGATGACTCTGCATGTCCCCAAGGCAAAGAAACAAACATTTTTTAACAAGTAATCTATGTCAACCACTGCACTAAGCTTTTAAAACAGTATCTCTAAGAGGCAAGAATTACTATCTGCATTTGACAGACAAGGAAACTGAGATGTGAAGAGGTTAAATACCTCCCACGGGTGAAATTGTAGTTGATCATGAATCCAGAACCAGAGGCACTCTTAGTCTTGGTGCTGTGTTCTTCCCCTTGTGCCAGGCTGCCCTCCTGGCTTCCTAGGCAGGTCGCCGGTAACCACCCCCTGGGCATTCTGGGGAACAAGGCTGTGGGGGCAAAGGGAGGGCTCAGGCTTTGGAGGTTAAGGTATCTGTACTTCCTTGGCACAGGGAGGGTATGAACACCCTGAAGCAAGACTCAACTGTCATGATCTGCCAGCAGTGTGGCAGGTCTTCCAGGTGTCAGGGCTGCCCAAGAAGCCAGCTCTAAACAGGTTCTCAGCTGTGGCAGCCCCAGGAGTGGGCGGGAAGGTGACCACCACCTCTCTAATAAGGTAGATTGACATAAAGCCAGGAACATGCTTCAACTAGGATGACCAGCTGTCCCAGCTCACGCAGGACCCAGGAACCAGGACAGTCCAGAAGGAGCAGCTCTTTCTGAGCCAATGGTGAGCCCAGGTAACTATGGAAACCAGAGCCCAAGGGCTGATGGAGGATCAGCTACCACATGTCGTCTGGATGCCATGTAGGGGGAGCCTGATTTTTCTGGGATGACAGGACCTTTTAATTTGAAGGATCCTGATTCTGACTTTCCCAAGGTCAAGCAAGGACTCTTTAGGAATTCCCTGGGGCACATGCTGGGAGCTGACACCTCTCCCAGCAGTGGAGATGGGGGGACGATGGCCTCTGCCGTTTTCACATCAGCCTCCTGATGTCCCCCTGCACTGTGTGGGCAACACAGCCTGCGGGTAGTGGGGACATTCCTGCTGTTCCCTCCCAGCTGCACAAAGGAGTTGGGGAGGCTCCCAGGGAGCAGCAAGCACACCACAGTGCCTTCCAGGCTCAGGCCTCACTTCGCCCCTGCAGAACCTCCATCCTGCTCAGAGCAAGCGCTTAGCAGATGCTGGCTGAGCTGATGTGGACTCAAAGAAGAGGGCTGGGACTTCCCTGGTGGCGCGGTGGTTAAGAATCCACCTGCCAATGCAGGGGACACGGATTGGAGCCCTGGTCCAGGAAGATCCCACATGCCGTGGAGCAACTAAGCCCGTGAGCCACAACTACTGAGGCTCCGCTCTAGAGCCGGTGCTCCACAACAAGAGAAGCCACTGCAATGAGAAGCCCGTGCACCGCAACGAAGAGTAGCCCCCACTCGCCGCAACTAGAGAAAGCCCATGTGCAGCAACAAAGACTCAACGCAGCCAAAAACAAATACATACATACATACGTAAATTTCTAGGAAAAAAAAAAAAAAGAAAGCTCTTCTCTGAATCACTAAAAGGGAAAAGTGTTAACATTTCAATCTTCAGCAGGCTTAATAAGAACAAAGTTGAAAAGGCAGAAACAGCTCTACTCATACTCAACAAAACAAAAACAACAACAACAAAAAAAGAAGAGGGCTGCTCTCCCCAATTCCAGTCAGCAACCTTACAAGACTTTTCCTCAAAGACAGAGCTCCTCACATCACCCCTCCCAAGCCTACAAGAGCAACTGCATTCCTCTGCGTGATGCTCCCCAACCTGTATCCCCTCATACAGGTCTCATGCAGCCCACCTCCCACTGGTCCCCACCTCTGTGCCGTTCCAGCCAATCTAGACCCATCACCATCACCCATGTGCACTCCATCATGCCTACTCCCATCCTTTCCTTGGGCTTTTTTCCTTGCCAGTATGTGCTCCCCACTCCGCCAAAGTAACCTGTAACACACAAGATTGCTTCAACAAAGTTTTTTTTTTTTTTTTGGCTGTGCTAGGTCTTTGTTGCTGCGTGCCGGCTTTCTCTAGTTGCGGTGAGCGGGGGCTACTCTTCGTTGTGGTGCACGGGCTTCTTATCGCGGTGGCTTCTCTGGTTGCGGAGCATGGGCTCTAGACGCGCGGGCCTCAGTAGTTGTGGCACGTGGGCTCAGTAGTTGTGATGCATGGGCTTAGGTGCTCCACAGTATGTGGGATCTTCCCGGCCCAGGGCTCGAACCCATTTCCCCTGCATGGGCAGGCGGATTCTTAACCACTGCACCACCAGGGAAGCCCTCAACAAAGATTTTTGTTCAGAGGAGGTTCTCATCACGTCTGGTTTCCTTGTTAAGGAGGTAGATCTCCATTCACCTGTCTCCCCATGTGATGAAAAGAGCTCAGGTTGTAAAACCCCGTGGCTCCCTGAAGCATTGCTCATTTCCATTCTGCCCCATGACCACATCTTCCCTTCTCCCCCTCTTCCTCATCGCCATCCTCTGCCCTGGTCCTGAGAAAGAGACCTGTCACTAGCCAGGACTCGCAAGAAGCTGGTTCTATGAATAGAGGCCCATCTCCTGTCTGAACTGCTATGGGCTGTTATATCTCCCTGGGCTGGGTGCTATAGGAAGGGCCCAGGTCTAGAAGGTGAGAGGGAAGGAGGGCAGGAAGGAGAGAAAGATCAAGGAGCAGGGACCTGGAACCCGTGCTTTCCTAAATTTCTCTCCGGTTGAGGAGCACTTGCAGTTTGAAAAAAGAAGCACCTGCCTCATGTCGGCTGGTCTCCTGTCTCGCACTCCACCCAGTACCCGGCAGCCAGCCGGGATTGAGGGGGGAGAGGCAGCGGGATTCGCTTCTCTGTAGAGTATAACTTGGGAACGGGAAACAGGGCAGCCCTCTCCTGATGCAAGCAATGCTTCCAGGTCTCAGTCTCCCAATGTTTATTCTTCTTTCTGACCCAACAGAGAAAAAAAAAATCAATTTTAAAATACCAATTAAAAATCCCTTCTCCCAGTGCATATTTGGTTACAGTAGTCTACATCATACTCCTCTCCTTACAGATGTGTAATTGCCCTGAAAGCAGAGTTGTCCAGAAGTGAAATATTAAACAATTCAAACCTAAAATATTCCAGAGGTAGAGCAAAGAGAGCTGGGCATGTCTAAGTAACATACTACATAGAACCAGGAAACACGCGCACACACACACACACACACACCCAAGGAAGGAAGGAAGGAAGGAAGGAAGGAAGAAAGTAAGGAAGGAAAAGCTTGGGAAGAAAAAAAACCGCTCCAACAACAATGCCGGGGAAGCCCTTGGAAGAATTGCTAGTTTTTAAGATGCATAATATATAAACATCTTAAAGGAATACCCAGAGTCTCTTTTGAAATCAGAAATTATGTGAAGCAAGGAAAGAATCATAAAAGCTTATTGATTTCCCGAACCCACTGAGTAAAAGTATTTTTAAACCATGATTCACATAAGGGATACATTTGACACATCAAGAGAAACTGGAAACCAGGCTCCGTGCAGCCACATCAGATACTGCTCTATGTCGAGTTTGTTTACCATTACAAAGTGAAAAGAAATTTGCTTTTCCTCCCCTGCTCCCTTTCCCTTGAGGATGGCGATTTTTTATTGATTTTGTCCTTCTTTATACAAAAGTCGAACTTAAAATGTCCATGATAAACTAATCAGAAGTCTTGGCATTTTCATTAGGCCCATCACTGCCCTCCTTCCTATGTGGGGCTTGACCCCCAATCTGGCGAGAGCCAGGGCTCTTGAAGCATTTTTGTTTTGAGGCTCTGAGGCTCTCTACTTCCTTAAAAACAAATCCTTCAACTGGGATCTGCAGGATACTTCCAGGCAAGATCTGGAAAGGCAGAGCACCTGGAGCCTTCTTGGTAAATAGGTGAGATGCCCAACCTGGAGGCCACACTAGACCCCAAGGAGCCAGGCCCTTAGGCTGCTGAGGGCTGTGGGAACCTTAGCCAGATGCCCGGCATCCTTTTCCTGCCTGTTACTTCCTTATCACTTTCTTCACCTGCACTCAGCACCATCACCCTCATGCCATCTCCACCAGTAGGGCTTTCCTTGGGTGACGGAAGAGAAGTCTGAGACTCTCCCTTCTTTTATTCCCTAGAGTCCTGGTGAGCCAGCGCTGGGATCTCAGTGACTCACCGGGACTCCCTTGTTTCTAAGACCACTGAAACTCAATGAAGAAAGAGACACACTATCCGTAACGTTTGGCTGTGGTGTTCCTGGCCCACCAGCTACACAGACATTTCCTCAGGTGGTTGGTTTCCAAATACCACGCCTAGCACAGGTTTCTCTAAGCTCTTCGTTGTTAAGGCATGAAAAGAACAGAAAGCTAAGGATATCCCAATTCTACCCCAGGGCTGCTTCCAAGACAAAGGGAAAGAAATGGGGAATAGGCAAATGCCCAAGGAATCAGAAAATATCGCAAGGTCAACCCACCTGGTATAAATCAGTGTGCACAGTTCCAGAGGGTCGCATGGAAACCTCACGCTCAGGTGTAATTTGCCCATCCCAAAGTATTTTTCCTAGTAGTGCCAAATGCCATAATGCGCTCTGTCAGTGATTTGAAATTATTCTATAAGCTACATATCGGGTACACTATTGTTAATGAAATGCACACAAGATGATGAACAACTTCCTTTTCCTGCTGGAGCCCCAGCTGCAACCAGTGCCTGGATCCTTCGTGCTGTAAATCAGCCCTTTGTACTCCAGGAGGATTCAATGAGCTGCAGGTGTGGGCTTGTGGAAGGCCGTCTGGGATTAGGTAGCAGCATTTGATATGAGATCCCAAACAGCACTAGCAATCTACACGCCACATGCGGCCACGGGCTTTGGAGAAAGCAAAGGAAAAACGCTGATGAAATGTGGCACAGGACCATGGAATGCAATGTCAAACTTTCACATCTGCAGGAAAAGAAGGAGAGTTCCTAATTTTACAGTGATGATGTCATGGAGAATTCATGACAGTGGAAATGATGGGCCAAGGTTTGCAAACTTAACCACTTAGGAGGTTGCTAACCGAAGGCTAAGATTTTCAAGGGACAGTGCAGGCTTAAATGTGACGCTGATTTGTCTTCTCAGCCTGAGACATCCTTGGGTGTGGGTGTGTGTGTGTGTGTGTGTGTGTGTGTGTGTGTGTGTGTACACATATCTGCACACAAGCTCTGGAGAGAGACACGGACGGGAAAAGAAGTTGTATTTGATTGAGAGCTTATGCTTTTGCACAGGCGTATAAAGCTGATACTTTGCATGCCAAAAGTGTCCTTAAAAACATACCGTCTCTGTGTAATTCAGCACAGAACATTGCTAACTGTCCTCAACAACAGTATGTTTTTTAAAGACTGATTTCAGACACTCTAAAAATTCACCAGCCAAGAGAAACTATCATAGTTGTTCACTTTCTCCTCAATGTTGACCACTGAGAAGAGCTTCTTTTTTAAATATTTTTTTTCTTCCTCGGGGCTGAAGAGACATGAAAACAAGCCTGGTTTTGTTATTAGCATACTGATACAATATATATTGAAGAAAACATATCTGTAATTTTTTAAGAGTCTGTTTTTCATTAGCTTATCTTGATAGTTTAAGTTAATCATTATTTTCAACCATATATGATTTAGATATTATGTCATTAATTCATGTACAGTCCATCTGAGTAATGATTGTGGTTTTCTACTTTACAAATTCATCTACTTCACCAAGAAACCAAGAGTCGAATTCCATGCAACATCTGGTTTCCATTGAATGTAATTGCCATTTGCAGAGTTATAATCATGTGTTATTGTAAGGACCACGGTGTCAATCACTTCCCTAATGGGGAAAATTCAATGCCTAAATACCTGCGAGAACAAGAAGCTGACTTCAACAGGTGCATTCAGACACTGGGTTTTAAGCAGAATTCTAGTCTACCCATTTAAATAAATCATTTTAAGGAGAAACAATATTCTTTCCATCCTCTGTAGCAAGGGAAAGCATAATACCCAGGGCCTCAATCTCCCATGCTCAGTTCCAGTACTATATCACGTTTAATCTTTTAAAAAATGTATGAATGTGCCTATATCACACTGATTCTTTATATTGCCTACACTCGTGGGAACCCCCAAAGGCCAGGCAGGATTTTTGCAGACTTTCTGGGGAAGAGGCCATCTTCTGATTCTTCCCGGCTTCCATGAAGTCAGTCATCTCTTCCATAATGAAAATAGGCCAAACTTGAAGTAAAGAAAATATTAAACAGCTCAAAACTACCAAGGTCATTATAGTCCTTTCTACCCCGTGGGGTTTTGCGGGGGATAATCACTTAAGAGTTTGAAAAAAAATCATGAAGCACTGTGTTTTAGTGTTCACTAGGTACGCACGTTATGGCCAAAGGGAACCACATTCCCCTGACCTCAATCCCTCTTGTGTTTACAAGCCAAAACCTGTTTGAACTGGTAAATGTTGGGCCATTCATTCAGAAAACACTTCCTAAGGCAAAAATAATACACCAGGAATTGCACTGGACATTCAGGATGCAGAGATGAATAAGACAGAATCTAGAGGGGGAGAGCGCCGGCATGCTGCGCGCAGTAGAAATAAGCCCAGGTGTCTCAGCAGCAGAGAAGGGCCATTTTATCCAGCCTGGTTGAGGAGGGTGGATGAGTCCAAAAAGGCCTCCTGGAGGAGGTGACTGCTGAGCTGAGTTTTACTGATGAGTAGGAGTGGAATGTTAGTCTAAAAGACTTGTCATTTTAGTTCCCTCCGAGGAAATGTTTACGGAAGTAAACTTTTTGATTCATTAGAAATACTGTAAAAGGGTAATTTACAATTCCTGTCAGTTCATTCATTCACGTATTTATACATAGGTTATTTACCATTCCATTCACGGAACTCATTCTTCTCATCTATGAGGGTCTTAGGACGCATGACAGAAGTAGCAATTCCCCAGAGGTGGTTTTTATTATCTTTGGCATCATCATTACCATATAACACCATCTTACATGTGAGGAGCACTCTGCAATCCGCAGAAGGCTTTCACACATATTTTATTTTCTTGTCATAATAAGGTGGAAAGTGCAAGTATTAGATTAGCCCTTTTGCAATTCACAGATCCTAAAAGGTCACAGTGAAGAAAGGCCTAGAATTCAAGTCTGTAACCTCCATCCTAAGACTGACTGACCTAAAACATGCAGCCTCTGGCCTTGATGAGGAGGGAGGAAGGGAAACCTTAGCCCTTGGTCCATAGTTGATGCTCACTAACTGAAGGAATGAATATATTTTCAGCTGTTAATTAGAAATGCATATGGAAAAGACTTTTCTCCAGAAAATTTAGAGCAGAGTTAACATTTAGCGCTGTTGGGCTTTATCATGCATTTTGTGATCATATTGGTAGCACATTTATTCTCACAATTTTCCTTCTTTTCAAGCAAGTGGTTAAGGGATTCCACATCCCAGGAGCACTTCCAGACTCACAGCTGGTGAGATAACCCAGAAATGCTTGAAAGGATGGCTGGATGAGGCAGGGTGGATTGAATAACCGGGAAATAAACATGTGGATAATTAATAAGTAGCAATGTCAAAAAAATAAAATAACCTCCAAAATAGGAAGGTAAGAATTGGAGAGACAGTGTAAGTAAGCAGCCCTGGATCAAGACCCAGGGGTCCTGGCTCACGGGTTGGTTGTTTAGCCTCTAGAAGCCCCAAGCTTTATCATCTACTCAATAGGAACTGCAGCCTCTATGCCACCCACCCCATCACTTGTTGAGAGAATCGATAGAAATATCTAGCACAAAGCTGCAAAGCCGTGCAAATCGTAAAGCAGTGAGCAAATGCAGGGAAGCTATTATCATCCCTGACAAATTGAGAGATGCTTCCCTTTCCACCCGAGGCTGCCAGAGATCGGTTTATAGTAATAACATCTGTCGGGTTGAGGCCCCATTGAAGATCATAAGACCCACGGAGGCAGGAATCCAGTTTCTGGGTTCTCTGAAGTGCAGATGAGGCTGTTTCTCAGAAAACTTCTGTTGCTTTTTTGTTTTCCGTTTTTTTTTGAGACGATGATTGAATTCTAAGGGACTTTAAGGCTCCTTCCAAACAGAACCTACGGTTTCCAGAATGCCCAGGTGCTGGCTACAAGCACATACTGGGACAGGGGCAGAGCACGCGGCATTCAGACGAAGATTCCCCCGACATTGTATCCCAAGCCCCTCAGAAGGTAGCATGCATGGCCCCCTGCCTGAGGGAGGGAGGTCTTTTCTCATCCTCAGGATGGGCAACTAGCTGCCCCTTTGTTGGAATCTGGTTCAAGGAACCAGTCAGTAATTGCTGGGAGACCCATGCTCCCACTCACATACACACGATGGTTTTTGACAGTGGATAATGACATGGATGACGGAAGTCCCCTTGCATGCACTTTGTCCCAGGAAATTCCTCACTCACAGAGTACAAAAGAGGGCAAAGTGACAATAGTGACATTGGTAGCACCTGCAGAGAAGAATTTCCGCTAGTTGTCAGGACACCTGGGACCAGCACCTGATCGCGCCAATTATCAGCTGAGGGGGTCTTAGGTAAGTTTCTTGGCTTCTCTTGGCCTCAGTTTACAGATCTATACAATGAGGTCAATAGCTCTTGCTATTCTACTTTATGGGATTGTTGTAATAATTAAATATGTGAATTATTTAAAAACACTAAAGTGCTATGTTCCTATGGTCAGTAGGTCAGCTGACGTGTATGTACTACATGCCCTATAACTAAATACTCATTAGTGATAACATACGGCTCCACATTGTAGAATAAGAGCTGCCATCACTGCACATTTGGCATGGTGCCATGTGCTTGCACGGTTCTAAGCTTGTCACAAGTTATAACTGATTTAATTCAACCAACCAACTAATGTAGACACCGTTACCATCCCACGTGACTCAGGCTCAGATTGCCGAAGTAAAAAGTAACACAGCTCACAAGCGGTACCACCAGGATTTGAACCCAGGAACTCCTACTCCAGAGCCTGCATCCTTAACCACTCTGCTATCTTGCTTCTCATACATGCGTGAAGATACACACCTACATACGTATTTTTAAACTCTTTATTTTGAAACAGACTTAGAAGAGCTGCAAAAATAGTACAAAGAATTCCTGTATATTTTCACCTAGAGTCCCCAAACGTTATCACTTTAGCACATCTGCTTTATCATTCCCTCCTCTCTCTCTACACACACACTCATATTTGCATATTTCTGAACCCTTTGAGAGTAAGCTGCTGATATGAGGCCCCATCATAAAATTTAGCCCCATCAGGTCCAAATACCTCTGTACATTTCCTTTAAACAAGGACACTCTCTTATAAAACCACAGTACAATTACTAAAAATCAGAAATTAACATAGATATATATCAATATTATCTAATCTACAGGTTATAGTCACATTTGGCTAATCATCTCAGTAGTATCCTTTACAGCAACAGTTTTGCGGTTGTTTGTTTTGTTCCCCCCCCCCACCCCCACCCCGATGCCATCCAGGATCACATGTGCCATGACCTTAACATTTCCGAAGACAAACTGAGTTTGGGCTTTTCTGACATTTTCACCTGATGAGATTCAGGTTACGTACTTTTGGCCAGCACGCCACAGAAGTGATGATGTGTCCTTCTCAGTGCATCGTATCAGGAAGCATATGATATCTATTTATGCCGTTGCTGGTGATGTAAATAAAAACACACATATATTTAAACCATGCTGCTTGTTGACCATGTAACACGCCTCCCCAGCTGCCCGGGGCAGCTCCCGAAGGGTGGGGCGGGGCCCAATTGGTGCCTACAGCCTCCACCATGGCTGGCAAGGAAGGGCTGGACACTCAGTCTGTGCTCTCTGGCCGCTCTTTGCTCTGTTTTCTCCTTCTTGACCCAGTCCCTCCTGGTAATCCTTCCACGGTCACTCCCTATAATGACAGCATCAAGGACAAACCCTCCTGTTTCCTCCTTCATTCATTCTATAGGTAGAAAACCTACTCGGTTTTTGGAGCACCTTTTCCACATCAGCCCCTGAACCGGATGCTGGGGAACGTGGAGGTAAACAAAATTACAGCCCGGCTGTCCTCAGGGAGGCGGCACTGCCCAGGTCAACCCACACAGCAGACAGGCAACAAAACATTCACCCCTCCTCTACTGTCAACCCACTTCCTCTCTCCCACCTTTTTTCTCAGCAACCAGAATCCTGTTCTCTGTGTCACAAACCACCCAGTGTCGTGTCAGAGGCTTCTAGTAAGTTCATGTGTCTCCTTCTTGATTGCACGATTTTGTTACTATTAGCAGTTTCCTAGAAGCAGGACCTCCACCAAAGGAGTGAGTGTCATGGGAGGAAGTCCAGGAAGGAGGAAGGTTTCTGGGCAGCAGTGTCGTTTCAGGAGCCCCCGCACCACACCCCACCGGGGGTGTCCCCTGCCCTGCCGTGTTGTGAAGGGGACCCCTATGAAGGGCTCGGCTCACTGCTCACCCCACAGGAGGCAAACGGCCCAAAGCAGACATCATCCCAAAGTGGACATCATCCACTCTCTAAAGAGCAGTTTAACAAGGCAGAAGAAGAGAAAGTGTGATTGACACCATCTTCAGGCCACCAAAAAAGTCTTTGGTTTGTCCCGTTGACCTAATTAGAAAATGCAAAATCAAATCACATTTTCAATTATGGAAAGCCTGGCTCTGTGAGGTGCCCAGCTCAAGGAGATCCAGAAAAAACACAAGGAAAACGTGCCCCTGCCCTCCTGGAGCTTATGGTCCCTACCCCGCCCTCCCCAGACAGCAAAGGCCATGGGCATTCGGCGAACTTGTCAGCATGTCATCACCGGCTGATAGGTCCTAATAGCCTTTGACAAGTGCACATGTTACCGTCCACTCGGTGCCGATGATTAAAGAGAAGCAGCAACGCAAACTGCTGCTTTCAAAGAAAGTGGTCTCACTCTTTGGGGACGGGGCCTACGCTGGGCCCCCGGTGGCAGCGCAAACAGACAGGAGGCCAGCCAAGCAGGATTAGGGGAACATTAGGGGACCTGGAGCTCAAGGGCCTGGACTGCAGTGACAGCTCTCACACCTGCAAGCTCGGGGCCTCAGATTAAATTACTTAACTGAGCTAGCCAACCCGCCTTACCTGTGAAACTGGAATATTAAGAGAACCTACCTCATGGTGCTATGAGGACTAAAGGAGATAGTTCCCTGAATGTTGTCTAGCTCCGCTACCAGGCAATTAATAAGTCCTCAAGAACTTGTTAAGATTGCCTGGTCTTTTGGGGGCTGGGGGCTAAGTACAACATGTCTACCCCTACCTCCAGGGTCGGGGGGCAGTTTCTATACAGAAGGGCTTCATGGGGCAATCTTCTATGAAACTCATACTCCTGCCGTGTTCTTACTAAAGCCTAAGAAAATTTGAAATTCTTGCAGCAAAAATGGGGTCAAACCTCTCTGATTCCAAAGATCCCAAAGGAATCATATATATGAACCCCCTTTACAAGGTGCTACAAATTTCCATAAGATAACTACCCAGGACTCTGCTGGAATTTGTGGGCCCTTCGCCATTAAAAATGAATCCCTTTGTTTGCCTCTGTGTTTGAGTTTAAGAAATTTAGGTGAGTTTGTCATTTTTTTTCCCATTTGAAGCATTTGGCACTTTTTTTTAAAGTTAATATTTTGCCTCCTTTTCACTTGTTTCTAGGTAACTTTACTTTCAATCATTAGAGTACTGTCTGGTTTTTGAGTGTTCTTTATATGTTTTAACTTTCATCTATCTAAACTTTTACTTTCTGATTTTCCATATTCTTTTTTTTTTGCCCCCAGCTCTTTAGTTTTACGTTGTTGTTTCTCTAAATCTCTTAATACTTTTTTATTTTGTTTTGCCAAAATTTCTTTTTAACTTCTAAATTATTATCTTTAACTTTTTAAACCTATTTTATCTCTTGTCTTTGTATAATAATGCTATTTCAAAGTATTCCAACATTTCGTTTCTTATCATTTTATATTTAAAGCCTTTCCTCCCTCTATTCACTCCATTCTTTAAGCCTTTCATTTCTAAGATTCCTGTTTTTTATCATTTGTCTTGTGGTTTTATCTGCTTGAAACATTTTTATGTGAGCACTGGCCTAGAATGTCAGGCAGAAATCTTCACCTTGTTGGAGGGGTCACGGTCATGGAGTGACATATTCAGGGAGCCATTCAATACCTTTGCTCTGCCTGCCCCTCCACAGCTGTCCCTCTGGAGCCCCTTAATTGGACTCCCATTAATTTCTAAGTCAGTCCCCAATAGTCATAACCTAAGTAATGTGTGAAACCCTCAAGTTTGAATTCCTTTCTCAAGACAATAGTGATGCTACCCATGCATGCATCACATACAATTCATTCCTCTTAAGTTATTGAGAAGGTCATGGCCTAGCCTGGGGTCACCCCTAGCCAACCCTGGGAAATCGAGCAAGCCAGGTGTGCAGTAAGCTACCCGTCGGGCAGGAGGGTTGAGAGGCAGGTAGTTTCAAAATCATTTTGCCCCTGTCACCAGACCAAGAGCCCCAGTCAGAGGACTCCGGCAGCTCTGCAGAGTCTCTGGCACAGCCTCAACCCCAGAGGAGAATTCACTGGCCTGGAGGAAGGCCATGCTGGCTGAGTTTATAAGTTTGTCTCTGTCTCAAAATAAAAGCACCAATTCCAGTATGGAGTGAAACTGGGCAGGACAGGATAAGCCTTGTTCTAAGTCACTGCTTGGAGTATCCAAATGATTGATCTTAGTAGCCAATGCAACTGAAATAATCATTTTAATCTAAACAATACTTTAACCCTTTCAATGCCCTTTCACAGTCCCTATTTCATGTGATACCCATCTGTAAGCAATGAGGAATGGGCTCAAACGATCCATTAATAGACCTAGGGACTCAGAGTAAGTGGCAGACCCAGAACTGGAGCCCAGGCCCCCTGCCCTTTCCCAGCATCCTTCCTTCCTGTATCAGGGAACCTCTTCATGTTAATCCACAGCAAGAACCCCACACCAACAGGAAGAATGTGTCTGCGGGTTACCTCAGGGGCCACAGCCCACCTGCTGACTGGGTCCTGAAATTATTTTCTATCTTACAGAGATATTGGGGCAGGGGGTCGTGGACACAGTGACTTAAATCCATTCTCACAGGCAAATGACTAATGGCAGATTCCTTCTGGAGAGCAAAACTGACAAGGGCAAGGGAGAATAAGGGCTATCACCAGGGCGATATGGAGCTATCTTGAGAAGCAGCAGCGAGCTGGGGATATAGAAGCCAAACAATGGCCCTCCCCTCTCCCCCAAACCCCGCCAAGTTCTGCCCCATCAGATTCTGCCTCCAGTTAATCACGATGAGCCACAGCTTTTATATGTTGGTGTTAAAAAGTTGCCACGGAGGTCCTAATTTTCCAAACTGGGTCTTTAAACAATATATCTGTGTCCAGTATCTGGGACAAAAATTAGCCTCAGGGCTCCAGGTCGCCGAACATGTATAACAGGTCGCCGAACATGTATAACATTGATTGAAACATTTTGTGGAACAAACAAATTAACTTCCTGAATGAAAAATATGACCTTGCCTATTATAGAAGAGTAAATCCCAAATGTGAAATTTATCTCTAATAGCCTATCAGGAAAAATATCTGAACCCAATACCCCTTTGCCTATTGAATAACACTAATCCCAGGCAATCACTCTTCAGGAACCCTGCCTGTCTCTAGTCTGACTCGAGCTTGTTACAACGAACCCATTTTTCTTCTATGAGAGATGTAATCAGTAGTAAGGAAACTAGAACTTTGGTGATCCTGCTAATCAATCTATGTTCCACAAATGAAAACACTCCCCAATTGGTAATTAGTTTTCGATGATGAAGTAATTAAATATTTCACTCTGCATTCCCTCTGCCCTGCATCTGGGGCTTTGTAAATGTTGCATTTTCCAAGTCCCTGTGTGTGCAATCTTGTTTTATTTATGGCTGGGCCTGTACAAGCTTTCTGAAACTGTCTAAACCACACAAAGGCGAGGGGAAACCTGACAGTTAAGTGTTGAACTTGATTATTACAGTCAGCCAGGCCAGGTAAAGCAGGGACACCTGGACCACACTTTGCCCAGAGTTATCAAGAAAACATGATTACATAGTTCAGGAGAGTTCTAGGAGTTCAAGATAGAAAAGTGGAAGCCGGGACTTCCTGGTGGCACAGTGGTTAAGAATCTACCTGCCAGTTCAGGGGACACGGGTTCGATCCCTGGTCTAGGAAGATCCCCCATGCTGAGGAACAACTAAGCCCGTGTGCCACAACTACTGAGCCTGAGCTCTAGAGACCGTGAAATACAACTACTGAGCCCACGTGCCACAGCTACTGAAGCCCACATGCCTAGAGCCCGTGCTCCGCAATCAGAGAAGCCACCACGATGAGAAGCCCGCACACGACATCCAAGAGTAGCCCCCGCTCGCCGCAACTAGAGAAAGCCCGCAGGCAGCAATGAAGACCCAACGCAGCCAAAAATAAGTAAATAAATAAATAAAATTTAAAAGAATAAAGTGGAAGCCAAATGTTTTCTTGTTTAATCTTGGTGAGGCACTCTGGGGAAATGAGACATGACCTGAGTCTTCTAAACAGATGTCTGTCTTGGTTTGATCCCATCATAATGGCTCTTTTCCTAGTGTTGTATCGCTGAAATGCAGCATCGTGCCAATGCTGTACTGATTCCAAAATGCACTTTCAGTTGCCTGACCAAGGTGGAGTAAGACTTGTTACCAAAATCCATTTCTTAAAATTGAACACTGTAAATATACATGTCAGAAGTTTTTGCTAAGAAATCTTTCATCCTTCTCTTCACATGCATGGTCAACCGGTTATTATAAGGAGGTGTGAAAGACTCCAGAATGAGCAGCGCTCCCCTCACCATCCTCAAGGCCAGAGGCACTGGTTACATGAAATTCCTGGTCCTGTCTCAAATTCACTCCCCTCCCATTTACCTCTGGAAAACTGCTGTTAGCAAAAGGTAATCGTGCATTTTTAAGGCCCCCCTCATGGTTCAACCCCTTCAAGCTTTATCATTCTAAAATAGCGGCCACACTTTCCTGCCACTGAAGAATTCTTAGCTCAGTAGGATGGGAAGAAGGATGCACAGCCCAAGTGGATGTGCCCTTTCAGAAGTTCAGGGAGACTTTAAGTAATGGGCTTTGTCCCGGGGGAAATTCTAACTAATCAGGCATAGAATAGAACAAAATGAGAATGGGCAATGAGTAGCGCATCTCCGTAAAGAACAAACCAGTAGCAAGACTTAGTGAAAAGAATCGTAGACTAGATATCAGAAGGCCTGGATTTTAATCCTGGATCTAGCACCCAATTGCCACATACCCTGACATCTCCAAGGGGACTGGGCTGATGTTCCCCAGGTCCTTCCCTCACTGAGAAGCTGTATTTCCAGGAATGCTCAGCTATTCCTGCTCTTGCAAGGAATCACTAGCGGTATTCGCCACCCAAGTCCCCTGTCAGCCTACAGTTTAAAAAGTCCATTGAAATTCTTCCCCTCAATAAAAGGGTGACCTAGCATGGGTCCCTTGACCCATCAGAACCAGTTTCTTCATCTGCAAGTAAGATGTGAGAGCTTCACGACATTTTCTTAGGATCAGTGAGATAAAGGATGTGCAACCACTCTACACGCAGTAAAGACCAATATAAACACCTGTCTATTTTTTTTCTGTTTTATCAAATGTAACTGTCAGGAAACCCACTGTCTACCAGGCTAACCGCCTCTCCAGCCAGTGAGCCTGTGTCAATGCGAGGAGACTGGATGAACCCCAAGATCTGACTTGGGGTGACCTTGTGTGGCATGTGAAGTTAAGTATGGTTTCTAAATGATGTGAGAAAACACAGACCACGATGTCTCTCATTTGTGGGTATTCATTTAACTTCCGAAAATGAAACCAGCACCTCTGGAATCAAGGTTCAGAAAACTGCACTTAACCCATGCTTCCATCTGCAAAGGAAAGTGGAGATCGGCAGGATTTAAAGATTTTTTAAACAATTCATGATGAAATTCTATTGCATGATTTTCAAATTCTCTGAAAATTCTTTTCAACGTCTTGGATTACATCAAACATCCTTGAAATCTTTGCTTTGTTTTGCATACATTTACAAAAACAGCGGTAGAGATCTTGCTGCTGTCACCAGAAGTAATCACTATCCCTAACAGATTGTAGGCGCATAAAATGCTCACATACTCCCAAAAAGAAAAGAGAGAGAAGCGCTATCCACAAAGCAGAAAGGCAGCTTAAGCTCACAGGTGAAAAGTGCACTAGTGACAGTAGCAGTATTAGTAGCGGCAGCAGGAGAAATAACAGCTACCATTTATTGAACGAATGCCAACTTGTTACTAGGTGCTGGACCAAGCATCAACATATATAAATGATCTTATTCAATCCTCACAGCTCTGTGAAGTTGGCACTGTTATTCACCTTTTACAGATGAGGCACCAAAACCTAAGCAGTCAGGTAGTTTGCCTAAAGTGACAGGGCTAACGAGTGGCAACACCTGGATCTGAACTTGCACCAGTCTGACTCCAAAGCCAATCCTCTGAATTGTGATACTCATCTACCTTCATACAAACCCATAAAAGCCTGTGCTCCAAAATCTGCAGCTTGGTTATTAGCAGGCTTTGTAATCATGCCTTTGCACCATAAAAATCATCCACCTTCAGGGGAACGTTTCTTCTTGTTCGCCTTGGTTACACAGAAGCAAAGAGGATGTCCAAGCTCCAAGAACACAGTTGGCTTCACACACATTCTGTTATGTTTGTCACCTCCCCAATCCTGCTGATGCTTGGAACTGAGGTCTGCTACTTGGTAAGAGTCCTGGCAATTGGGCTTCCCCTCCTGGGTGGTGTCTTAGTTCAGGCTGCTGTAACGAAAATACCATAGCCTGGGCAGCGTAAACAATAGATATTTATTTCTCACAGTTCTGCAAGGCTGGGAAGTCCAAGATCAGTGTGCTGGCAGATCCACTATCTGGTGAAGTTCCACCTCCTAGTTTGCAGAGGGCCATCTCCTCCTTGTACCCTCACATGGTGGAGAGCAGAGAGACAGAAAGCAAGTTCTCTGTGTCTTTTTATATGGGCACTAATCCCATTCATGAGGGCTCCATCCTCATTACCTAATTACCTCCCAAAGGCCCCACCTCCTAATACTGTCACAGTAGAGGTTAGGATATCAAACTATGAAGGGGATAGGGCACAAACATTCAGTCCATAGCAGGTGGCACTGGTGCACTTCACCTGGAGTGGTGTATTTTTGATGGGAATAAAAATCATGGCCAGCGGATGGGTGAGCATGGGTTTCCCACACCTGCAGGAGGTGCTAGTAACCACCTCTGCTACACGGAGAGGATCTCCATCATCAGCACAGCCACTCTCTCCTATTCAACACCCACTGAATACGCAGTCAGCACCCACTCTCTTAGCTTCCGACAACATAGGCATAAGTTGAATATTACATAATGACAAATGACCCCACAGACATTCCAAACGTAAAGTACATACTGTGCTCCCTACTGTGGTAGCTGCTATACTGGTAGGACTGTAGTAGCACCTGCCTCTGGTCTTCCTACTGAATCACCTCAATTAACCTAAACAGTGCCTCTCAGTTACAATCTATCAGCAGTGAAATTCTTTGTTTTATGTACATGTGTAAAAAAATTAGTTTCCTGTCAATTCAGTTTTCTCTAACATATCACAACTTTGTCTACTAACATAAGACACTGATGAATTATGATAATGATCTGATACTAAGAATTCCTAAATAGAAAATGATAGATAAATAAATAGATAGATAGATGGATAGACAGATAAATAGATGGAGAGATAGAAATTACCACAGTCTGATTCCTGGTAGAATTTCATAATAAACTAATTGTGTGCTTTTAGATTTAAAAAATAATATTTATTTCTAAAATCAAATAATATTGAATATAATATCATTAAACCAATTCATTAATGTTATTCAACTTATTAATTTGTTATATATATTTATACCTTCTGGACATGAGTTTTTCAAGACTTTTCTCATATATGAGTACTATGTATATTTTGAAATCATTTTGGAATTTTAGTTGTTAAATCAAATAAAATTAATATTAAAACATTTCTACTTTGCTATCATATGCTTAATTTTCAGTGTTTTTGTTCAACTTAATTTAATAAGGCAGATGGTTTTCTGAAACTATAAAATCCTACAGTTGGGCTTCCCTGGTGGCACAGTGATTGGGAGTCCGCCTGCCAATGCAGGGGACACGGGTTCAAGCCCTGCTCCAGGAGGATCCCACATGCCGCAGAGCAACTAGGCCCTGTGCACCACAACCGTTGAGCCTGCGCTCTGGAGCCCATGAGCCACAACTACTGAGGCTGTGTGCCGCAACTGCTGAGGCCCGCACGCCTACAGCCCGTGCTCCACAACAGGAGAGGCCACTGCAATGAGAAGCCTGTGCTCGCCACAACTGGAGAAAAGCCTGCGCACAGCAACGGAGACCCGATGCAGCCAAAAAAAAAAAAATCCTACAGTCCCCTTAAATACTTCATCTATAAATAGATATTCATATGCATACCATAAAGGGCCACTCTTTGATTTAAGCTAGGAAATTAGAAGATTTATACATGATAAGCAGAGTAGTCTAAATATGTCACCAATTTGGCAATATACTGAAGAATATCTTAAATTAGATTTGTCTATCCCCCAAATTCTTCTTTTCCTCAGCCTAAACGTCTCCTTTGCTTGGAAAGTATACTAAATGGAGCAATGATGTCAACAAAAAAAGATGACTGACATTACTCCAAAACATCTCTCTTACGAAGAAAAAGATTTGAAGATGCTCATGCAACCGTAAGTTCAAAATAAAGAATCAAAATTCTGGCATAAACCTGGTCATAGCAGCATCAGTTCAGCTTAAGAATTTAGTTACAAGGTCAGTAGGTCGGGGCAAAATGCCTCACTCAATTGTAGAATTGGCCATTCTGCCAGTCGAAGAGAAGATTATCAGCCCTGTGTTCGGGGCAAGAAAGCCAAGAAACAGGGCAGGTTCTGCTTTACAACAATACTATTAATAGATATACAACAGCATGTCAAGTAACCCAGACACTATCTAGACCATTAAATTTTTAAATGTTTTCACTTTAGGTTCATGAATCTACAGATGTTAGTAACTACACTCAGTTAATGACACTAGTTAGTATCACTGAGGAAGAAATAGTTGGGAAAATTACCATTTGTTCTGCAAAAAAGTACCAAACTAAATTATCCGAGGTAAAATAACATAATTAAAGTGATAAAGTCTATACTTTGTATGTTTGTAACAAGTATGAAATTAAAGAAATATACTGTTTGTGATCTGCAGTGGTGTTGCCACAAGGATAGGAAAATAGAACAACAGGCTTTACATCTTCCTCAACATCATGGGATTCAGATAACGGCTTACTCACACAGAGGTTTCCTTTACAGACATCTGAATTTCACATTAAATCATGTTATCGGGATGGTGATACTAATAAAACCCACACACTGCAGTTTCTATGAAGAAACTGGATGAGAATACAACTCTATGTTATTTTAAATAAAATTATCTTGGCTCTCTAAAGGAAGAATTTTAAAGAGGTTATGATCTAATCAAAAAAGACCTGAAAAATTTGGGGGTAAGGGGGAGACGAATAAGTTCCATTTCTCAGGTCTGCATTAAGATAATTATTAGCTTCAGAAAGTTACTCAGTTAACTTGAATTAGCAATCTAAAATTGCAAGGTCCCCATGAAAATACACTAAAATACACTAATGTGTATCAATTCAACTTTGGAAAACTGAAGTTAAAAATGGTTCAGTGATAATGTTTAATTAATATTTTCGTTTGAATATGAAAGACTAAAAGTCACTATGATTAGAGTAACATTTGTGAAAATCATCATTTTGATATAATGTATATGAAATGTTCAACTGGATTTGAGATCCAACTACGTTACCATAAGAAATTTCAACATTTCACCTACCATTGAAAAAAGCAAAGGGAAATCTGTTAGATTTAAAAATTGGATCATACCCTTGATGTGTAATTTAACTTTTTCTTTTTCTGAATTTTTGAATTTTTATTTATTTATTTTTTATACAGCAGGTTCTTATTAGGATGAAGTGGCAGATTGGGATTGACATACGTACACTAATATGTATAAAATAGGTAACTAATAATGTAACTTTTAACGAGACTGAATCATCTGTATTACAGTTAAGGGAAAGAAAGGGTCTCTATCCACTGGAGGACAATAAATTGATTATGTAAAAGGTCTTTTGCCATTTGCTACAACACTGCACAAGTGTTATTTCTTTAAGAATTTGTGTGAACATCATTTATATTAAAGAGTGACTATTAACAATTTGAAGGGATCACAATAAAAAACATTGTTGATGCCATTTCAAACATAAAAACTTGTGTGCAGCCATTTCAAGCATAAAACTATTTTTAAAAAAATTATATTCAAAGAAGTGAATTAAAAAATAATAAAAATATATTTGTTATCTTTTCCCTAATGACTCTGTTGACTGAAAAAAATGCACAACATGAGAGTTGTGAGTTAAGTTTTATTTGGGGCAAAACGAGGACTACAGCCCGGGAGATAGCTATGAGAAATTATTCCAAAGAGGCAAGAGTATACATGTGATTTTGGTGAAGGAGAACTACATACAATCAGGCACATATTTTTTGCAAAAGGTTGCTGCTAGTCACGAGGAGCAGACATCACCCTGAAGGATTTTAGTACTTTTCTAGATATGAGGAGATGCAAAAATTGGGCTCATAAAATCTTCTGAAAACACCTAACTATCTGAAGACCTGTTCTGCCAGAGTGCCTCATTCCTGCTCTCCACCCTGAGCTCCTTTTAGCGGGTGTTGAAGGCCAGCAGCTGCAGCAGCTTGCGATTTAATCCTTGTAGAGGTAAACTGTAAGTACCAATGGCAAGTGCCAATTTGTAGGTGACAATTTACATATTAATTTTTTTGCCATAGTTATACAATGCAATAAATGTTTTCGCCAAGCCCTTTATAGATGCTTCCAAATTCTGAGTTATTCTGTACACACATTCTCATTTCCTAAGTGTTCCATACTGTGATGGTCAATTTTATGTGTCAACTTGACTATGCCTGGGATGCCATCCATTATTTCTGGCAGTGTCTGTAAAAATGTTTCTGGATGAGATTAGCATTTGATTCAGTGGGTGCAGTAAAGTAGACTGTCCTCCTCGGTGTTGGTGGTCACCACTCAATCTACTAAGGACCTGAACAGAACAAGAACCAAAAGAAGAGGAAGGGAAGATGTTTCCTTACTGCCTGAGTGCTGAGCTAGGACATCAGTTTCTCCTGCCCTTAAACTGGTTAAATAAAGCTCCTCTGGTTTTCAAGCCATCGATCTGGGACTGGAATTACAGCGTCAGCTTTCCTGGGTCTCCAGCTTGCAGATGACAGATCATGGGACTTCTCAGCCTCCATAATCACACGAGCCAATTCCTCACAATAAATCTTTTGTAAATATTATTGGTTATGTGTATTAGAACCCTGATACACACGCCTTAAAAATATATGCGAAGCACTGATTTCATCCAAAATTCTTGTTTTATAGGTGGGAAAAAAGAACATCCAAAGAGGTTTTGTTTCACCAACTAATTACTGTTAAAACTAAAATCCGAATACAGAACTCCCTACTCTCCATCCAGCCAGCATTGCTCTGATGGGTGCATCAGGTAGTAAAGCAGCGTTTGTGTTCAACAAACATGAATGCTTTTCTCCATCCTCCCAAGTCAGTCCTCCATCCTCTTCCTCCAAGTCTCTGGTCGTGCTACATACCCAAACACCCTCCGGTTCCCGTGTCCATTTACTAGAGTCTTTCTCATCCTTCAAAGAACCACTTAAACACCACTTCCCTAACCATGCTGAGCCCCACAGGTCTCTCCATATGAGTTTTTTGGGTGCCTACTGTCTCAGTCACTCACACCCACATCATGTTCTTTTCCTCGTAACACAATGATTAAATCAGTCCACCCATCTACTCCAATCCTATAACTAGGTTGAGTCAAGGACCGCTTCTAAACTTTCTGCAAATCCTTAGTGTCTCTAAAAAATGCCTTATAAGTGCTCATCAAATGATGAGCTAGTTAATTGATTACAGACTTTGAATACTTTCCATGAAGACCCAGTGTGCTAGATCAGCAGCCAGATGGAGCTGCAACACCCAAGCAGGATCATCTATCCAACATCTCATTCTAGAGCTGAGAACTTGGGGGGTCATGTGACCGGGGGCAGGTTACATGACCAGAGGTGGGCCATGTGAACAGAAAGTGGTAGCCCTGAGACCAAGCTAGGTGTGACTGACCACACACAAAGCCCATACTGCTCTGTCTTAATTTTTTAAAGTTCACTGCAAACATGCTTACTTCACAACCAAAAGAAAAGTAATACTACAAAGGCTCCACAATTCCAACCTTTTTCTTTAATGATCTCAGTAACAACTCTAAAATAATTCTTAAAAAATGCATCACCCAGCTTTGAATGGAGATGGCCTCATATTTAATAAGCTGTTATACATGTGTTTAAAAAGGATCTTAAATCTGACATCTCTTTTCAGGCTTCATTCAATTCAGCAAGTCTTTTCTAAATCCCTACTGTGTGACACTGTGTGAGGTGCTGGTATCTGTGCTAAACACTAATAAGGCCCAAACTTGAACGAATGCTCACTATATTTAGAAAGACAGAAGATGTGGGTTCAAACACTGACTTCACCACATATTAGCTATGTGATCTGGAATACGGTACTGTGCCTATCTGTGCCTCAGTTTCCACATTTGTAAAACACGGATAAACATGATCCCTACCTTGTGTGGTTGTTAGCAGAGTTAAATAAGACCACGCTTGTTATACAGAAGTACTTGTAAATGCTCAAAAAATATTGTTACTCCTTCTTTCTCCAGGGCTAACAGTTTAACTTTTGGTTATTGGGTCATGAATGAACAAAAGGCAAAGATCCCAAGCACCTGCTGCAGGAACTGATCTCCTAAAAGCCATATCCTGAGGCTTCTTTGTCTTCTTTGTAAAACTGCAAGCCTGAAAGGACTGAGGACTTTAGCCAGAAAAGCCATTAAGGCTAGAGGAGCTGAGAAACACCAGAGTCTCACAGCTGGTTATGAATGTTTGGCACCCTGTGATTTAAAATCTTAGGAAAGGGGTGATCTGGGATCCAGTGGTGCCCCCCAGAGCACTCCACAGGATGGACACAGCAGAGAAGAAAGCAATGCCACACAGGATCCGGCCTGGAGTGAAACACTCCCTTTACTCTCTAGCACAATGACTTTCTAATATGACAGACAGATTAATATTATTAACTTTGGCAAATCCACAGCCCTCCAACCTCTCAAGGGTAGAGAAGGGACGTGTTGATTTGGAGCATCTCCAAAAATAATTTCACACGAGAACTATTTCTCTTGGATGGTCCCTGAAGAGGAAGTATGCTAAATTAGACACCGTGGCGTGGAGGGATCGTGTAACGGCACCGATGCTTTCGTTGGTTGAAAGGTTAGCAGGCCATATCCTGAGACGTGGACTTGTTCAGGATGCCAGAGTGAGAGGTCATGAAATTTCATTGTGGAGAGACTACGCCTTGAGTAGGAAGATCAAAAGCAGTGACAGACCACACCAACCTGGATGGGAAGCAAGACTGCAGTGGCAAAAAACTTAACCCACACGCCTTATGGAGGGGGGTACAGAGAGAGCTTCTGTGTGTCTTTAAAAAGAGAAGCTTCAAGTGGGGGCGGAGTCAAGATGGCGTACTAAGAGGACGTGGAATTCGCATCTCCTCACAACTAGGGCACCTGCCAGGCACTGGTGGGGGACCACGGACACCTAAGGGGATGGGAGGAACCCAGAGCGACCAGCAATCTCTCCCTTTGGCTTCTTCCCCCACTTCTTTTTTTTTTTTTCTGTTGGGGTTTTATTTTACCTTGTTGCAGTTGTTTCAATTATAGTTTTATTTTTCCTAATATATATTGAGAGAACCTCAGACTCCAGGGAATATCAATCCAAGTGAGGTCTCCAGGAGGTCCTCATCTCAGCACCAAGACCCAGCTCTATCCAACTGCCTGCAAACTCCAGTGCTGGATGCTTCAGGCCAAACAAGCAGTAAGACAGGAATGCAGCACCACCCATCAAAACAAAACAAATGACAAAAAATTATGTTACAGATGAAGGAGCAAGGTAAAAACCTACAAGACCAAATAAATGAAGACGAAATAGGCAACCTACCTGAAAAAGAATTCAGAGTAATGATAGTAAACATGATCCAAAATCTTGGAAACAGAATGGAGAAAATACAAGAAACATTTAACAAGGATCTACAAGAACTAAAGAGCAAACAAACAGTGATGAACAACACCATTATGGAAATTAAAAATATTCTAGAAGGAATCAGTAGCAGAATAACTGAGGCAGAAGAACGGATAACTGAGCTGTAAGACAAAATGGTGGAAATAACTGCCAGGAAGCAGAATACAGAAAAAAGAATGAAAAGAGTTGAGGACAGTCTCAGAGACCTCTGGGAAAACATTAAATGCACCAACATTGGAATTACAGGGGTCCCAGAAGAAGAAGAGAAAAAGAAAGGGTCTGAGAAAATATTTGAAGAGATTATAGTTGAAAACTTCCCTAACATGGGAAAGAAAACAGTCAATCAAGTCCAGGAAGCACAGAGAGTACCAAACAGGATAAACCCCAAGAGAAACACGCCGAGACACATATTAATCAAACTATCAAAAATTAAATACAAAGAAAACATATTAAAAGCAGCAAGGGAAAAGCAACAAATAACACACAAGGGAATCCCCATAAGGTTAACAGCTGATTTTTCAGCAGAAACTCTGCAAGCCAGAAGGGCGCGGCAGGAAATATTTAAAGGTATGAAAGGGAAAAACCTACAACCAAGATTATTCTACCCAGCAAGGATCTCATTCAGATTCAATGGAAATTAAAACCTTTACAGATAAGCAAAAGTTAAGAGAATTCAGCACCACCAAACCAGCTTTACAACAAATGCTAAAGGAACTTCTTTAGGCAGGAAACACAAAAGAAAAGGACCTACAAAAACAAACCCAAAACAATTAAGAAAATGGTCATAGGAACATACATATCAATAATTACCTTAAACGTGAATGGATTAAATGATGGGAAAGAAAACAGTCAATCAAGTCCAGGAAGCACAGAGAGTACCAAACAGGATAAACCCCAAGAGAAACACGCCGAGACACATATTAATCAAACTATCAAAAATTAAATACAAAGAAAACATATTAAAAGCAGCAAGGGAAAAGCAACAAATAACACACAAGGGAATCCCCATAAGGTTAACAGCTGATTTTTCAGCAGAAACTCTGCAAGCCAGAAGGGAGCGGCAGGACATATTTAAAGGGATGAAAGGGAAAAACCTACAACCAAGATTATTCTACCCAGCAAGGATCTCATTCAGATTCAATGGAAATTAAAACCTTTACAGATAAGCAAAAGTTAAGAGAATTCAGCACCACCAAACCAGCTTTACAACAAATGCTAAAGGAACTTCTTTAGGCAGGAAACACAAAAGAAAAGGACCTACAAAAACAAACCCAAAACAATTAAGAAAATGGTAATAGGAACATACATATCAATAACTACACTGAATGTAAATGGATTAAATGCTCCAACCAAAAGACATAGACCAGCTGAATGGATACAAAAACAAGACCCGTACATATGTTGTCTACAAGAGACCCACTTCAGACCTAGGGACACATACAGACTGAAAGTGAGGGGATGGAAAAAGATATTCCTTGCAAATGGAAATCAAAAGAAAGCTGGAGTAGCAATTCTCATATCAGACAAAATAGACTAAAGACTATTACAAGAGACAAAGGACGCTACATAATGATCAAGAGATCAATCCAAGAAGACGATATAACAATTGTAAACATTTATGCAGCCGACACAGGAGCATCTCCATACATAAGGCAAATGCTAAGAGCCATAAAAGGGGAAATCGACAGTAACACAATAATAGTAGGGGAGTTTAACACCCTACTTTCACCAATGGACGGATCATCCAATATGAAATTAAATAAGGAAACACAAGCTTTAAATGACACATTAAACAAGATGAACTTCATTGATATTTATAGGACATTCCATCCAAAAGCAACAGAATACACTATATTCGCAAGTGCTCATGGAACATTCTTCAGGATAGACCATATCTTGGGTCACAAATCAAGCCTTGGTAAATTTAAGAAAATTGAAATTGTATCAAGTATCTTTTCTGACCACAATGCTTTGAGAATATATATTAATTACAGGAAAAAAACTATAAAAAATACAAACCCGGGCTTCCCTGGTGGCGCAGTGGTTGAGAGTCTGCCTGCCGAAGCAGGGGACACGAGTTTGTGCCCCAGTCCGGGAAGATCCCACATGCTGTGGAGCGGCTAGGCCCGTGAGCCATGGTCGCTGAGCCCGCGCGTCCGGAGCCTCTGCTCCGCAGCGGGAGAGGCCACAACAGTGAGAGGCACGTGTACCACACACACACAAAAAATAATACAAACATTTGGAGGCTAAACAATACACTACTAAATAACAAAGAGATCATGGAAGAAATCAAAAAATACCTAGAAACAAATTAGAAACAAATGACAATGAAAACACGACAACCCAAAACCTATGGCATACAGCAAAAGCAGTTCTAAGAGGAAAGTTTATACAGCCCTATATTGTATAAGCAGTACAACCCTACCTCAAGAAACAAGAAACATCTCAAATAAAAATCCTAAGCTTACACTTAAAGCAATTAGAGAAAGAAGAACCAAAAAAAACCCCAAAGTCAGCAGAAGGAAAGAAATCATACAGATCAGAAATAAATGAAAAAGAAATGAAGGACACAATAGCAAAGATCAATAAAATTAAAAGCTGGTTCTTTGAGAAAATAAACAAAATTGATAAACCATTAGCCAGACTCATCAAGAAAAGAATGAAGCAGACTCAAATCAACAGAATTAGAAGTAAAAAAGGAGAAGAAACAACTGACACTCCAGATATTCAAAGGATCATGAGAGATTACTACAAGCAACTCTATGCCAATAAAATGGACAACCTGGAAGAAATGGACAAATTCTTCAAAAAGCACAACCTTCCAAGACTGAACCAGAAAAAATACAAAATATAAACGGATGAAGCACAAGCACTGAAATTGAAACTGTGATTAAAAATCTTCCAACAAACAAAAGCCCAGGACCAGATGGCTTCACAGGCGAATTCTATCAAACATTTGGAGAAGGGATAACACCTATCCTTCTCAAACTCTTCCAAAATATAGCAGAGGGAGGAACTCTCCCAAACTCATTCCACCAGGCCACCATCACCCTGATACCAAAACCAGACAAAGATGTCACAAAAAAGGAAAACTACAGGCCAAATCTCTGATGAACATAGATGCAAAAATCCTCAACAAAATACTAGCAAACAGAATCCAACAGCACATTAAAAGGATCATACACCATTATCAAGTGAGGTTTATCCCAGGAATGCAAGGATTCTTGAATATACACAAATCAGTCAATGTGATACAGCATATTAACAAACTGAAGGAGAAAAACCATAAGATCACCTCAATAGATGCAGAGAAAGCTTTCGACAAAATTCAACACCCATTTATGATAAAAACCCTCCAGAAAGTACGCATAGAGGGAACTTTCCTCAACATAATAAAGGCCATATATGACAAACCCAGAGCCAACATCGTCCTCAATGGTGAAAAACTGAAACCATTTCCACTAAGATCAGGAACAAGACAAGGTTGCCCACTCTCTCCACTATTATTCAACATAGTTTTGGAATTTTTAGCCACAGCAATCAGAGAAGAAAAAGAAATAAAAGGAATCCAAATCAGAAAAGAAGAAGTAAAACTGTCGCTGTTTGCAGATGACATGATACTATACATAGAGAATCCTAAAGATGCTATCAGAAAACTGCTAGAGCTAATCAATGAATTTGGTAAAGTAGCAGGATACAAAATTAATGCACAAAAATCTCTTGCACCCTACATACTAATGATGAAAAATCTGAAAGAGAAATTAAGGAAACACTCCCACTTACCATTGCAACAAAAAGAATAAAATACCTAGGAATAAAACTACCTAAGGAGATAAAAGACCTGTACGCAGAAAACTGTAAGACACTGATGAAAGAAATTAAAGATGATACAAACAGATGGAGAGATATACCATGCTCTTAGATTGGAAGAATCAACATTGTGAAAATGAGTACACTACCCAGAGCAATCTACACATTCAATGTGAGCCCTACCAAACTACCAATGGCATTTTTCACAGAACTAGAACAAAAAATTTCAAAATCTGTATGGAAACAGAAAAGATCCCAAATAGCCAAAACAGTCTTGAGACAGAAAAACGGAGCTGGAGGAATCAGACTCCCTGACCTCAGACTATACTACAAAGCTACAGTAATCAAGGCAGTATGGTACTGGCACAAAAACAGAAATATAGATCAATGCAACAGGATAGAAAGCCCAGAGATAAACCCATGTATATATGGTCACCTTATCTTTGATAAAGGAGGCCAGAGTATATAATGGAGAAAAGACAGTCTCTTCATTAAGTGGTGCTGGGAAAACTGGACAGTTACATGTAAAAGAATGAAATTAGAACACTTCCTAACACCATACACAAAAATAAGCTCCAAATGGATTAAAGGCCTAAATGTAAGGCCAGGTACTATAAAACTCTTAGAGGAAAACATAGGCAGAACACTCTATGACATAAATCACAGCAAGATCCTTTTTGACCCACCTCCTAGAGAAATGGAAATAAAAACAAAAAAATGGGACCTAAGGAAACTTAAAAACTTTTTCACAGCAAAGGAAACCATAAAAAAAGACAAAAAGAGAACCTTCAGAAAGGGAGAAAATATTTGCAAATGATGCAACTGACAAAGGATTAATCTCCAAAATATACAAGCAGCTCATGCAGCTCAATATCAAAAAAACGAACAACACAAATCCAAAAATGGGCAGGAGACCTAAACAGACATTTCTCCAAAGAAGATATATAGACTGCCAACAAACACATGAAAGGATGCTCAACATCACTAATCATTAAGAGAAATGCAAATCAAAACTACAATGAGGTATCACCTCACACCAGTCAGAATGGCCTTCAACAAAAAATCTACAAACAATAAATGCTGGAGAGAGTGTGGAGAAAAGGGAACCCTCATGCACTGTTGGTGGGAATGTCAACAGTTGATACAGCCACTATGGAGAACAGTATGGAGGTTCCTTAAAAAGCTAAAAATAGATCTACCATACGACCCAGCAATCCCACTAGTGGGCATGTACCCTGAGAAAACCATAATTCAAAAAGAGTCATGTACCACAATGTTCACTGCAGCTCTATTTACAATAGCCAGGACATGGAAGCAACCTAAGTGTCCACTGACAGATGAATGGATAAACACGATGTGGCACATATATACAATGGAATATTACTCAGCCATAAAAAGAAACGAAATTGATTATTTGTAGTGAGGTGGATGGACCCAGAGTCTGTCATACAGACTGAAGTAAGTCAGAAAGAGAAAAACAAATACTGTATACTAACAGGTATATATGAAATCTAAAAAAAAAAAATGGTTCTCATGAACCTAGGGGCAGGACAGGAATAAAGACACAGATGTAGAGAATCGACTTAAGGACACGGGGAGGGGGAAGGGTAAGCTGGGACCAAGTGACAGAGTCGCACTGACATATATACACTACCAAATGTAAAACAGATAGCTAGTGGGAAGCAGCTGCATGGCACAGGGAGATCAGCTCGGTGCTTTGCGACCACTCGGAGGGTTGGGATAGGGAAGGTGGGAGGGAGACGCAAGAGGGAGAGGATATGGGGATATACGTGTGCATACAGCTGATTCACTTTGTTATACAGCAGAAACTAACACAACATTGTAAAGCAATTATACTCCAATAAAGATGTTTCTAAAAAAAAAAAAGAGGAGAAGCTTCGAGAGAAGTGAGGGGGAGTTCTGAAGTCTGTGGGTAAGATGTCAGAGTTTTCTCCTAAACCGCACATGGAGACCAGAGGACAGACCCCAGCCCCCCGCCTAAGAAAATGCAGGCCTTTGGCACAGCCAAGCAAGGTTGGAATAAGCTCTCTATCCTCCTCAGAAGCAGCTGCTCATGTCTGACAAACTCTGAAGGGCCAGAGAGGTCAGGGAATCTTAGAAATAAGAGATGGAAAGCATCCAGGAGATCACCTGATTTATCCTCCTGACAGCTGGATTGCTCTGTCCAATCCTCCTCATTGTGTTTGATCTACCTGCCGGCTAGGAGTCCTCGGGAAGAGCCACACTCCCCCTGCAGACTTATGCCGTCAGGAAGCATTTCATGATTTCTGGCCTGTTTTCTTCTCCCCTGACTTTCAACACTACAGGCCTAGTCTGGTGAGGCCAGATGTTTGGTCAAAGACTTAGGATTGAACCAAGGAAAAGAAGGTCAGGAAGAGCCACGGAGCTGTGCACATTTCAGCAGCTGCCAACAACAAAGAGGGCTGGAGAGAGGCACAATCTGGGCAGGGAAGGGCATGGGGAAGGCCCTGAGGAGCAGGGCTTGTGTCATGCGCTGGAGGAGCTGGTTCCCAGGAGCTCCGTGAAATTTTAGGTCTTTGGAAGATGCTTTCTGCCTGTCAGCTCCCTCACCCTCTCTCTTAGTCCCTCTCTTCCTGTTACAATCCTACCTCCAGGAACTAAAGTCCTTTATCTCATAGTGAAAGCTAAACCTTAAAAAGGGAGCCGCGGGACTTCCCTAGTGGCACAGCGGTTGAGAGCCCGCCTGCCGATGCAGGGGACGCAGGTTCGTGCCCCGGTCCGGGAAGATCCCACATGCCGCGGAGCCGCTGGGCCTGTGAGCCATGGCCGCTGAGCCTGCACGTCCAGAGCCTGTGCTCCGCAACGGGAGAGGCCACAACAGTGGCCGAAAAAAAAAAAAGGGAGCCGCGGAGGCCCATACTGTCAGCCAGGGAGAAACAGCTGATACCAGCTTCCTTCCGAACCCAATTCTTGACAGAAGTACATGCTGTAAACTCTGAGATGAAGAGATTGTGCCTGTCTTGGTTATCATGATATAGTACACAGCAGAGCACCGAGCACCTAGTAGATCTCCAAAATATGTATCTGGTCGGATGGAAGTGAAGCAGGGGGCACAGGACATCGAAGAGCGAAGGAGACACTTCATAAATCAGGCTGTAGAAACCAAATAGCCAAAATGTGTGGTTGAGGTCTTTGAAGAGCCTCTTCATCAGCTTCACCTTTTACTTGCACCAAATGGTCCGACCGAACGGCGTATTTGTTTATCATTTTAAGGACGACACCAACATGTAATTGCCTACTGGACACTTGGTTGATGCACAGACCAAAATGAACCCATCACCTCTAAGGAGGGACAGTATCAGCCCAGGAGACAAACTACTCTGCCACTTACTAGGTAACCTTGGTAAAGTTACTTAACTTCTCTGAGCCTCAGTTTCTCCATCTGTAAAATGGGGATAGCTGTACTTACTTTATAGAGTCATAAGATTCAGTGTTAGGCCTGTGGTTCCATAAGTGCTAAAGAAATGTTAGCTCTGTTATTGCCCCTGCTCTCCTATCCCCAAATCTGCATCTCTTCTGGTCCTCCCTATTCCTGTTCTGGGAAATACCATCACCATCCACGTAGGCACCGAGCCAGAAAATCCAGAGTCACCCCTGTCTCCTCCTGTTCACTCTCTATCACCCACCTCCAGCCCCTAGTCTTCAATCTTCCAAAGTCTACCTTATTCGTACCTCTTGACATTTTTCATCACTGGCTCTTAGTTCAGACCCCGCACTTCTCTTGCTAGATTATATGACACTATCCTCTAGGCTCCTGGCCTTTCCCCCTTCAACCCACCTTCCACGGTGGTTCGAGTGGAACCTTTCATGAAGATCTGATGATGTGATTCTCCTCTTAAATCCATCAGCAGTTTCCACTCACCGTAACTTTCCTATTTGCCTGCAAAATCTCTTCTCACTGCCCCCAGGCTAATTTACACATTTCTCTGCCTGCTAATACAGTGCTTTATAGCACTTAGGACACTGTTCCCTGCCTCCCCGCTAGGCTGTCAGCTCAAGGGCATCACCATGTCTTTCACTTTGATTCTCTAAAACTGAGAACAGGACCTGGCACATCACAGGTGCTCAAAGATGTTTGTCAGATGGTCAGAATGATGAATGGAGGGCAGAGCGGGAGAAGAGACTCCTCCAAAACACTCATCAGACAACAGGGAGAGAGGCAAAGCCAAGATTTCTGCAGCCAAAAGAAGAAAGACCATGGATCCGACAGGAAAAAATGACTTTGTCAGCATCACCTCATGGGGCAGGTGAATATCGAGGAAAAGCTTTCAGACTTGGTTTCAAATAGGAGATGCTGGCCAAAAAAATCTCAGCAACTAACACAAATAGAAGTGAAACCAGCAAAGAGACCCAAATGATCATTATTAATTACCCTGTCACTTTAATTCATTGTATCCTAGCATAAGCCAAACTAATGAGGTCTTATTTTGCAAACAAAATTTTCATGGCCTGCTACATGAAATTCTTCTTTAATAGGTAGCATCTGCTGTATGTGTTTCATCCGTTAATTCTGTAACCTCCGAAACAAACAGGCTCATGTGGTGTAGAGATGAGCTCACAGCCAGGGATGCACATGCAGTCTTAGTCCCCACGTCAGCCACTCTTCCCAGACGCGCCTTCCCACAGAGTCTAGACGAATGACGGTCAGTGAGCCCAGTCCCTGGTAAGCTGTGATTACACAGAAGAGAAGCCCCATCACCCGCTCAGCAGCTGTGCATTTAGAGCTCCCCCACCTACTGTTAGGTATGAGGATCTGGCTTTAAACGCAGTAGGAGCCTAGAGAAAGGAGCGGTACCTGTGGCACCTGTTCTAATCAGAGGCAGCTTCCTGGATAAGAGGGCTGGAGCACGACCTTGAAAGATGGTAGCACGAGAACAGCAAGGAGCCTTTGGGAGGGAGGACCTATAATAAAATCAAGGGGCAACATGGAGAGTGGGAGCCATGACTCTTTCTACATTCCCATTTCTGGTCTCTCCAAGGCCCGTACGCCGTGAGCAAACCTGAGGAGCAACAACGGTCACCACTGTCACCGAGTGCCCTGCACCCCTCACCCCCAACATATGACAAGGGAGCGGGCAACAAGGCTGCCAGAGCGCTACTGTGGCAGACCTCCCTGACGGCACCTGGCACGCCCAGCCCTGTGCTGATCAAGCCACAGGGATACAGACAGGCAGACAGCCTGGTCCTTGGCCTTGGCAAAGAGACGAGTCTCAGATACAAAATAAAAGGTCAAAAGGAATGGACTCCACCGGCTGTAACGTGGGTCTCACCAGCGTTGTGTGTCCTTCTGGCTTAGCAGGAGACGCGGCCGTACAGCACAGAAGCTTTGCCTTTGCCCCACGTGCCTCCAGCCTTGGTCTTTCTCCCGAATGTGGGAAGGTGATGCCCTCTGGGGGACCTGCCAGCCCTCGTTTCTTCTCCCAGTTGGCAGCATTTTCCTTGGTGAAAGATGTGAGAAGGCTCCCTCCCAGTGCCTTCACTCGGCACAGCAGGAGTCCTGCTTTCTAGGAGGTGGCGCCCTTTGCCCTTGGGGTTCCTGGCTCACATCTTTTGGGCTATTGCAGACGCTCCGTGCCTGCTGACTCACCTCATGCTGACCACTGCTGCCTCTAGCTCCTACCGCAGTTCGTTTACTTTCTGCCCTGGCACTTCTTTGCCCTGCATCCCTCAGGAGCCCAGGAGACAAGCACGCCTGTGCAGCCAAAATTCGGCAAGTTCCTGACCAGGGGGACCTCAAGCAATGAACAAGAGGAGCCCATGATCCTCTCCAGGCCAGTTCTTGGGGCAGTCAGAAGAGCACTCTTTATCACCAAGTTCCAGCTGCCCTCAGGGGTGCCCTCGGTAACGGAGCCTTGTGTTGGTTTTCCCTCTGCCCTCACTCCGTCCAGCCCTCACTCCTATTTCCTAGAATGACCATCCAAGTCAACTACCCTGCAAATCCTTGTTGCAGGCTCTGATTTCGGAGCAGAACCAACCCACACTGAGACCACGCCTCTGCTGCCGCTTGAAATAACTTCACAGATGCAACACTGCCCACCCCTCCAAGGAAAGATCAGTCCCTGAGTGACAGACACAAACTAGCCCAATCCTGCCTGGGAGAAAGAGCCAGGGATCCTTCCCAGATGGTCAACCTCTAGGGCTCGCCAGTTCTTTTGCTCTTCTCAAATAATAGCTTATATTTTTAAAAAGATTAAAAGAAAAGAAAGAAAACCTTCCTGTGATTTTTGCCTTGTTTTGATGTCAAAAGCAGTAGGAGTTGTATTAAAAAAAAATCTTTTGTAAATATACAGCTAACAAGTGGATAGTATTATTGGGCAAACTACTATAATAATGACAGTTGTGTCTGTGATAAAAACCGAAAAAGTTGACCTCAAGTTTTATTTCAGAACCAGAAGGCAGTCTACATGTCGGGAGGTCCGGATTCTATGTCCAGATGGATTTTCACTCTTTGTGTGACCCTGGGCTGGTTCCATTACGATTTCTGGTCGCTTGGTTTCCTACTGGTAATCTGAGAATAAAAGTGCATGAAGTGATATATGTGAGGACATATAAGTGATTCTGAAGCAGCACAATTCGTTTTCATTGTCTTTGTTAGAATTCCATGACTTGGGAGTTAAAGTACAGCAACAGATGCATTAACAATGGAAATTTATCCACTCGTTCATTCTGTCAGCAAGTATGAGGTTAGAGCCAGCTCTGTGTTAGGCCCTCTTCTCCGTGCTGGGGGTCAGGGGTGAACAGGACGGACATGGGTACGGCTGCACGCTCACAGCCGGGGGTTCGCTCACTAGCTGGAAACTGAGTCAGGCAGCAGACATCCAGAAGGAGTGCTTTCTGAATGACATTTCTGCAAGAGCCCCGCTACAGGCTGCTACATTTCCTGGGGACAATCTCCGGCCACACACGCCCACACTTTCACATATTCTTCCCCTGCTAACTCCTTGTCCTCTGATCAGTCGGTCTGTCTTACCTACTTAAACGGAAGCCCTGTGAAAGCAGGAGCTACATCTATGTATCAAATACATAGAATGAAGAGTAAACAGCATAGCTCACAGCCCAAGGGTAGGAGTGTGTGTGACATGTGAAGTAATTGTAAGAAGACCCACCTGAATAAAGCAGAGGAAGAAGCCTCAGGAAAAGCAGGGCATCTTTCATACTGACTACGCTGTGCTCCAGTGCACAGTTTGAGCAAGTATGGTCAGTCTGTCCTTTTTAAAAATCAGAAACATTTGTAAGCGCTGGAAAACAGAGAGAGAGAAGGAGGGAGAGAGATGAAGGTAGACAGAGGCAGAGAGAGAGATTGGGACGGTGTGGGGGGCAGGTGATGAAGCTGTTGCTACTAGAACCTAACTCCATTTATATCATCTATCAAAGTCTTCTCATTCAGAAAAGAAAACACTATATCCGTTTGAGTATTTAGTATAAATAAATACGCTTGACCCTTGAACAACATGGGTACGAACTGCACAATCCACTTATATGTGGATTTTTTTCAATAGATATATTACGAAAAATTTTTGAGACTGTGACAATTTGAAAAAATTGGCAGATGAACTGTATAGCCTAGAAATATGGAAAAAATTAAAAAGTTAGGTATGCCATGAACGCATAAAATAGATGCAGACATACATAGAACATACAAAATATGTGTTAATCAACTGTTTATGTTATCAGTAAGTTTTAGGAAAGTCAAAAGTTCTATGAGATTTCGGACTGCACGGGGGTCAGCGCACCTAATCCCCACATTGTTCAAGGGTCAACTGTACTCAATACGTGTTTAAGGGACTCTGATTGCAGGGTAAGCAGAGGGAGACTGGGTGAAGATTCTAGAATCCATGTCATATGAAGAGTGGGTTGAGGGAAAGGTGGTTTACCTGAGGAAAAGAAAATTGAAAGTACACACGACACCTGCTATGACATCTCTGGCAGGCTATCGTATACAGCAGGAAGAAATTTATTTGTTGTACTTCAAAAGCAAAGAATTAGAACCGATGGATAAGAGGTACAGAACACAGATTCTCTAGCAACGGGAACGATCTAGCAATGGGAGTGGCTGCCCCGCAGGCAGGACAGGTAGGGCGACCCCATGCTGCTCAAGGTAAATCCATGACTGGCTGTTGAACTGCTGTTACCGCCCTGTGATGAGGTACTTAACAGAAACGGTGAGAGCATTTAGAAACATTTACGGTAATCGCCGTGGCTGTGACATCCAAGCGTGGACGCATCTAGTTGAACAGGGTAGAGACTAGTTCTTGTCAAACTCCCCTGGTGAGTCAAATGTGGCCTGAGCTGGGTACTAGTCATGCACAGCTAGGACCATGTTACAATGTGGCTATCTTACCATTAGTTTGTCAACCTGAAAGTACTATCCAATCTAGAATCTACTGTTTTCATCAATTAAAGCTTACTTAATTTACCTATCACTTTCAGCATAAAATTGTTGCAAATGGCTATTGATGAGAAGTTGAAAATGAATTTTTCAAACACAGTATTACTGGTTTCATTTTGAGTAAAAGTTAAAAAATTAAATATCATTAATCTGCTGAAACTGCTTTTTTTTTTTTTTTTTTTTTTTTTTTTGCGCTATGCGTGCCTCTCACTGCTGTGGCCTCTCCCGTTGCGGAGCACGGGCTCCGGACGCCAGGCTCAGCGGCCATGGCTTACGGGCCCAGCCACCCCGCGGCATGTGGGATCCTCCCGGACTGGGGCACAAACCTGTGTTCCCTGCATCGGCAGGCGGACTCTCAACCACTGCGCCACCAGGGAAGCCCTGAAACTGCTTTAAAAACCACTTCTGTTCCCACTAACCTAGCTCTGGTTTGTCTACTATGATGAATATTTAAACAAAACATAGAAACAATTTAGAGATACATTCCTAAGTGTATCAGTCCAACCTTACTTAGATGAGTTAGCAAGCAAGAAACTAACTTATCTGTCACACTAAAATGTTTATACCTGGTGTCCATTCAAACTACATGTATAAGTATTTAATATGTGAACTCCCTATTTTTTTTTTTTTGTGGTACGCGGGCCTCTCAGTGTTGTGGCCTCTCACGTTGTGGAGCACAGGCTCCGGATGCGCAGGCTCAGCAGCCACGGCTCACGGGCCCGGCCGCTCCGCAGCATGTGAGATCTTCCCGGACCAGGGCACGAACCCGTGTCCCCTGCATCAGCAGGCAGACTCTCAACCACTACGCCACCAGGGAAGCCCTGAACGTCCCTATTGTACTCACAACCTGCTATACTACTACAGAATGGCAAATATTTACTAGCATAAAAGTGATCCTTTCTATTAATCACCTAAATACACACCTGTAATAAACATATAGTTTTTATAATTGACTTTTCTCCTATGCTATATTTGTTTTGATGACAGTTATTGAAATATAATTTTATGTCTGTGAATTTAATAGTAAAAAATTATGGCTTCTATTTTATGTGGTTTTTATTTATTTTTCCAGTAATTCATCCTTACTGTATTTTACAAGTGTCGGTTTGCATTGGGTTACAGATTTTTAAAACTCTTTATGTGGTCCTTAGCCACATAAAGAGAAGCACTGGTGGCAATGTCCAACCAGAGCTGGAGGACCCACCACTACAAAGCAAACTGGGAAGAGCAGCTTCAGGAGGTAAGTGACAGTAACTAACATAACCCCTCCAGTGCACTGTGTCACATTGATACAATAGGCCCTCAGGGTTAAACAGTAACCCTGAACCCTTGAATCCATGAACACTTTGTAAAGTGTACACAGTTGCAAACACCAAACCTATGACTGGTATAAGTTACAAATTAAAAAAAAAAAATCCCTGCGTAGTCCAGGGAAGGCAAGAGAGATTGCTGGAGCCTCAAAACATGTCAGATGAATAAGGTTGAACAGAAACAGAGCTTTTTACTTGGATTGGAAGAATTAATATCGTTAAAATGGCCATACTACCCGAAGCAATCTATAGATTTAATGTGAGGCCTATGAAATTATCCATGACATTTTTCACAGAACTAGAACAACAATCCTAAAATTTATATGGATCCATAAAAGACCCAGAATTGCCAAAGCAATCCTGAGCAAAAAGAACAAAGCTGGACTTTGTTCACCTTTAACCCTCCCATACTTCAGACAACACTACAAAGCTACGGTAATCACAACAGCATAGTACTGGCACAACAGCAGACATAAGGATCAATGCAACAGAATAGAGAGCCCAGAAGTAAACCCACACATATACGGTCAATTAATCATCAAAAAAGAAGACAAGAATATACAATGGAGAAAAGACAGCCTCTTCAGCAAGTGGTGTTGGGAAAGCTGGACAGCCGCATGTAAATGAATGAAGTTAGAACACACCCTCACACCATATACAAAAATAAACTCACAATGGCTCAAAGATTTAAGTATAAGACATGAACCATAAAACTCCTAGAAGAGAACACAGGCAAAACATTCTCTGACATAAATCGAAGCAATGTTTTCTTCAGTTTCCCAAAGCAATAGAAATAAAAATACAAATAAACAAATGGGACCTAATCAAGCTTGTAAGCTTCTGTACAGCAAAGAAAACCATAAACAAAATGAAAAGACTACCTAGGGACTGGGAGAAAATATTTGCAAACGATGCGACCGACAAGGGCTTAATTTCCAAAACATACAAACAGCTCGTACCAACTCAATAACAAAAACACAACCCAATCCAAAAACGAGCAGAAGACCTAAATAGACATTTCTCCAAAGAAGACACACAGATGGCCAATAGGCACATGAAAAGTTGCTCAACTTCGCTAATTATTACAGAAATGCAAATCAAAACTGCAATGAGGTATCACCTTACACTGGTCAGAATGTCCATCATTAAAAAGTCTGCAAGTAATAAATGCTGTAGAGGGTGTGGAGAAAAGGGAACCCTCCTACTCTGTTGGTGGGAATCTAAATTGGTGCAGCCACTATGGAGAACAGTATGGAGGTTCCATAAAAAACTAAAAATAGAGTTACCGTATGACCCAGCAATCCCACTCCTGGGCATATATATGGAGATACCTCTAATTCGAAAAGATACATGCACCCCTATGTTCATAGCAGCACTATTTACAATAGCCAAGACATGGAAGCAGCCTAAATGTCTGTGGACAGATGAATGTATAAAGAAAATGTGGTATATATTTATATATATTACATATATATATAATACACACACACACACACACACACACACACACACACACACACACACTGGAATATTACTCAGCCATAAAAAAGAATGAAATCATGCTATTTGCAACAACATGGATGGACCTAGAGATTATCATACTAAATGAAGTAACTCAGACAGAGAAAGACAAATATCATATGATATCACTTATATGTGGAATCTAAAATATGATACACCCGCGCCACAACTCAAGAGAAGCCTGTGCACCGCAACAAAGAGCCCGCTCACCACAACAAAAGATCCCACATGCCGCAGCTAAGACCCAACGGAGCCAAATAAATAAATTTTTTAAATAAATAAAAAATTTTTAAAATAAAATATGATACAAATGAACTTATTTACAAAACAGAAACAGACTCACAGACATAGAAAAAAAACTTATGGTTACCAAAGGAGGAAGGGGGGGCATAAATTAGGAGTTTGGGATTAGAAAATGCAAACTACTATATATAAAATAGATAAACAACAAGGTCCTACTGTATAGCACCAGGAACTACATTCAATATCTTGTAAAAAATTATAATGAAAAAGAATATATATATATATAACTGAAACACTTTGCTATACACCAGAAACTAAACAACATTGAAAATCAACTACACGTCAACGAAAAACTTTTTTTAAAAAAGAAAGAGCTTTTTAGCCCTGAAAAGTTAAAAACTCAAGAATACATCATCACTGTCTTCAAAAAAAATCTTACAATTATCATGGCAGAAATAAGGGAATTCTAAGAGGTATAGTGAAAGTTTTACCAAGCGGTAAAACTACAATTTACAGGTAGAAGGTACAGAAAGGAAGGTATTGATTCAAAAAAGAATTTCCCAACACTCATAACTGCCCAGAAAAGAAGAGAGCTGCCTCCGGCAGGAATGAGTTCCCTGTCACTGTCACTCTAGTTCTCTAACAGACCAGGGGAGTCGGGAGACGAAGAGGGGATTCCTGCACAATAGGGAAGAGCTTGCATTTTATTGGGTTCTAGGTAAATTTTCCAGGGACTGTGTTAAACCTTTTACTAGGTAGTATTTTTATTCTAACTTCATGGAAAATCTGGGAAATTGGTATCACTATCCCCACTTTATAAAGAAATCAGAAGCTCAGAGTGGTTAAATAATATGATCATAGACACACAGAAATGGTAAGCAAGAGCTTCCATCTCTGGCTGCTGACTCCATGCTTAACCCAGAACATGATACTGTCACCAACTCTGAAAGTCCATGATTCTATGTACCCAAAAATGCTGACATGCAGTAAGAAACCTAAAAAGAGAAGAAATATCTCCAAGAAAAAAGTGACCACAATTTTTTTTATTCCACATGTCATAAAGTACCATTTGGAGTTACTTTGTAAGTTTGGGGCTTTGAATTCTCTGAGGTCTTCCAGAAGGCAGCATCCAAGTACCACCCTCTTCCTTTCCATATGCTTCGTCCCCTTCCATAACCTTCCTCCTCTCACCTCCAAGTGTCCAGAACACTCACGCTGCCCAGGACAGAAGAGATCTCATTTGTATCCTGCAGCCATTCTGATGTCACCTCTTTTCCAGGTGACAGTGGGGTGGCTAGAGACAGTAGCGCTTAGCCCATAGGAATGAACTGCAATAGTGGGATTTCTGGCACCATGAGCAAGATTCTTGTATAGAGACCCTTCGAGCACCCCCAAGCATACCACGGAGAGTACCACTGAGCTCCCTGGGGCAAAGCTGGCCCTGCTCTTAAGTCATATACTTCCTTCCAGCAGTAACTTTCCTGGAAAATACACAGATTCGTTTACTCATGCTTTGGAGAAAGATTTACAAGTCCTCTTTTATAAAGAGAAGTCTGTTAAGTGGCTTAGTAAGACAGATGATCACTTCTTTGATCCTTGGAAACAGGAAGAGAGGTCCCAAGATTCTGAATCACTACCCAATGCCCTGACCCTGAGCAACCCAGCACAGTCTTGGTCCAAGAGTGAGCTGGCGCTCTTCCGTTTGCTCTCTCTCCATTGCTTTTGATTTTACACGCTCTGAGTCATCTCTGCAGATTCCATGCGACCAGCTGGGTGACCAGCATCCAGCTCTGGGTCACCTGCCTTGATGCATGTGAGTCCTTCTAAGCATCTGCTCTGGGAACCTGTCTCTCCACCCTGATGAGTGACTCAACTTCCCTTACCTGTCTTCAGCCCTTGGCCCATTGGGATGTTACTAGCAAAGCTTTCCTTTTCTCAGAATGCATCTGATTGTGTAACTGTATACATTTACTTCTGACAGCATTCTCAGCTTTGTGTAATCTCCAAGCAGATGAATAATTTTCATTTGTGCATTTCAATGAGCTTGAGAAACGTTCAGGGTTCAGAGGTACAGCTAGAAATATTTCCAGAAAGGTGAGTCAAATAATGTCAGAGGTGACTGGGAAAGAGAAGAAAGTGTCCTGCCACACCTCTCTCGTGAGCAAACAGTCCTGATGTGCACTCTGGGGTCACTGTTTCCAGTTTGCAAATCCCTGGCTGTTGAAATGAAATGTCTGTCTCTTTGTTCTGCCTCCCACTTTCTCCTCCTTCTCTTCCTCCTACTTCTGTCTCTTCCAGTTTCCCACCTCCATTGCCTAATCCTCACTGACAACCCACTAAGCCTGGCTTAGTCCATTAGGAGATTCCCTTTCTGTAAGCATTCAGAATCCCGTACTTTTGCCAGCAGTGTGATTGCTTTCTAAGTAAGGATGAATGTCCCCTTCCCAAGAATGCAACAGTGAAAATGTCCAGAGGGAACCCTTCACCCTTCTTCTCAGGGCTGGAAGGGTGTCTTAAAAGAAGGCAAACTTGACAAAATATTCAAAAATACTTGCAATACACCTCTCATAACAATACCATCCCAGAGTGTAGTCCAAAATAAGATGAGGACTTGCCTGTACAACATCTTGTGGACTTCTTGAAGGTGTCAAAAATGGCTGAAGGAATTGACACTCTTCCAGGCATTCTGTTAACCAAACCGAAAGCCTCACAGGCTTTAAAAACTACAAGAACAGAGGCAAACAGTTCGGTTGACTTTGACTCCAAAGGTGTTGATGATGAGCAAGGGCAGAAGCCCCTCCCAGACACAGTCATGTACGTGCAGCTCCGAAGAACAGCATTAGCCTTGGACTGGTGCTTTGCATGGTGTTGATGATCTGCATCATCCAGGTGCTTTGCAGAGATTTAGCAAAAGGATTTTGACAGCGAACAAACAGTAGGAACTACACTTGGAACAAGCTGGACAGAGTTCACCAGTCTGTGCGGAGCACGGAAGGTTGACTCTGGGATCCAGTCTGCTCTCTGCTCCTGGTAGGACTCTTTTGTGCAGCCTTTGCTCCATGGCATTCGAAGCAGCTTCTGCCGTAAGGGCCAGTTCAGCCAACTGAACAGAAGGCTCAAGCTCTGAAAGCCAAGATGCCCGAGCCCTTCCCATCTCTACGGCCCACACACATTCCACCCACTCTCCTTCCTCTCTCTCTTCCCACCAGTCTGGCTGCTCTTTCCCAGCCCCGCCCCCTCCCTGGACTCCTCCCCTTCTGCCCAGCCCTTACCTTTTCATACTTCTCAAACTTCTCTTTGACCCACTGCTCTTATCACTCTTTACACTTCACCTCCACTCTCCTGGCTTCAACCCACACGCTGAGGTCTTCCAAATCCACAGCCCCAGCTAAGAGCGCTCTCACTACTTCTTCAGTATTTCAGGATCCCTCCTACCCCACACATCCTGATTTCCTGTTGTTTTAGCGGAATACTCCACTGCCCCTTCAACCTCTGACCCGGAAATTTTGCCTAACCAAGGGAGCACAGGGAGGTGAAAAATGCATGAGCCTTGAAGGCAGACAGGGTTTAGGTCCTCCCTCTACCATTTAAGAGCTGTGCGTCTCTTGTTCACCGTCTCCGCTCTCAATTTCTTCATCTGGACAATGAGACCAAAGCTGCAGGGCTGGTGTGAAGATTAAGTAAGATAATGCATATGAAGGACTCTGCATAAGGCTTTACTTATCATCAGCCATAAGTAAGTGGTACTAATTTAATAATAATATGATAATAATAATAATACAATAGCTGTAGGAGCAGCAACCATGAAAACAGATAAGAACTGGAGATTGCCATGCCCCTCTGACAGTGTCCTGCTGCTTCCAGCCCAAGTGGGACACACACTGTCAGCCATCCCCAAAGCCTCTGCAGCCTCCTACTCTTGTTCCATGCAGGCCTCTCTCCAGCTCACGTGTGCTCTCATAATTAAAGTAAATCTCTTTACCTACCCTCAAGGAACTCAAATATGAGGAAGTTCCAATAATAATCAAAAGTATCAGAAGTTCAATAGGCAACAAACCTATTCCCCCACTGGCTTCTCAAAAAGCTCATTTCCGAACGCTCCTCTGCTCTCAGCTTCTTGGGTAGATCAGCACAGCTGCCCTGGCTCCAGGGCCCTGGGGATGGCTAGTGAAGCAAGGGGCTTCAGTGGGGCTCAAAAGGGAAAACAGGACACACAACAGAACTGAAGACGGCAGACATGGCCCCAAAGGCCACATAATGTATCCCTGACGACAGAGGCAAGGACTCTTAAATGGACCTTGTTGTCCACCTGATATCAACCTCAAAGGGTAAGGATGTCCTCCAAGCACCCTAATGTCCCTAAGAGACACAAAAGTCGATTGTGACCTTACAGAAAATCTTTGGTTCTTTATCTTTCAGTTTGAAGGTATTTTCATTTCATAATTTTTTTTTTTTTTGCTGTACGCGGGCCTCTCACTGCTGTGGCCTCTCCCGCTGCGGAGCACAGGCTCCGGACGTGCAGGCTCAGCGGCCATGGCTCATGGGCCCAGCCGCTCCGTGGCACGTGGGATCCTCCCGGACCAGGGCATGAACCTGTGTCCCCTGCATCGGCAGGCGGACTCTCAACCACTGCGCCACCAGGGAAGCCCCATTTCTTAATTTTTAATACCAGCGAATGAACTGGATTTCGTAACTTTTCACGAGCTTCTCTTTCTCGGCTTCAGGGAATGCCCCCCTTCACTCCAGAATTCCAGGACTTGGTGAACAAAAACATGTTAATGTCATCCATGCCCCTCATGCCTTCTCAGAGACTCGTACCACTCTCCACCACTCCTCATCTTCTTAGTCAGAAGGGCTGTACCCCAAGAAAGCCCTCTGGTCCTAATTTAACTGGAGCTTACCATAGTGTCAGGCAACTGGTGCTAATCAACTTCCCAATATGGTACCTGACTCTTTCGACATCACCTAAAACAGTGTCCCCAACATTTTTCTCTTCTTGGTACACATAGAAAATACCTTTTGCATGGCTCCCTAGGGGTAAATAGATGAGACCGCTCACAGCTGGAGGTAACTAATCCACAGCTCTGGGGGGCCCCAGAACCTGCGTGGCTACCCCCAAGAATTAAGGGGCTCCACACCTCAGACACACCTGCAATCCATTTGTAGCAACTCAGCATGCCCTGGCACCCCCGTGGAGAAGCACTACCTAAAAAATTGTCTTATTGCCTCAGAGACCAATAGAATGTTCATGCCTTTAAGTAAGATCTCCCCTTCAGAAAGTCCCAAATGTATTTTTCACCTCAGTGTTAGCCTCTCTGAAATATGTTTCCCATTCAGTAGTCAGTGTTCTGTCATGCTCAGCAAGGAAGATGGCCTGGCGGCCGTCGTAAAGAATCGGGAGCCGTGTGGACTCTGAACTTATGATTCAGCAGCCACAGCTTCTGACTCACTCGCACTAGATGACCTGTGGAAAACCACTGGACTTCGACAGGCGCGAATCAGACGAGCCAGAAAATGGTATCAGGATAGGTTTCTACTGGAAACCAAACATTGTGTGAGCAGGTAAATTAAAAGCAAGCTCTACAGGAGCAGCATGACAAAAGCCATAGGCTGAACTTCAGCAAATGCAAGACAGAAAATAATCATAGCCTAATAATACCACACAGTGTCCCAGGCTTCCACTCTATAAACTGCTGAACTGTGTCAACAAAGGCACCTGGCAACTGTTCTTTCTGTGTCACAAGCATTAAGTTGTGAAGTCTGTGGCCTCTGAAGCCAGGCAGACCTGGGGTAGAATCCTGGCTCTAATACATCCTGGCTACGTGATGTAGGGCATGTTATTCTACTTCTCTGAGTCTAGGCTCTCTTACCTGTCTAACGGGAATGAATGCATCCTCCTAATTATCTCCACAGATACCAAAACAAGAAAGTTTTGACAAAAATTCAGTGGTGATTCTTGACTTTAAAAAAATGTACCAATAAAAAAGGAAAAGATGCCACTTCTTCATAAAAGCTCAATTGGTAAATACTAGAGACAATCCCTCTGAAGCCAAAAGTAGTACACATTTACCACAGTGTCATGCTATAACAAAAGTATTCACAGAAAAAAATATATATACAAAAATTGGAAGGGAAAAGTTCTATTTTCAGACCAATATGGAGTAGAAGCACTTTTCCTATTCCTTTTTTTAAAAAAATATATCTTTTATAAATTTTTTTTTTTTTTTTTTTTGGCCGTGTTGGGTCTTCATTGCTGTGCACAGGCTTTCTCTAGTTGTGGTGAGCGGGAGCTACTCTTCGTTGTGGTGTGCGGGCTTCTCATTGAGGTGGCTTCTCTTGTTGTGAAGCACGAGCTCTAGGCATGCGGGCTCAGTAGCTGTGGCTCACAGGCTCTAGAGCACAGGCTCAGTAGTTGTGGTGCATGGGCTTAGTTACTCCTTGGCATGTGGGATCTTCCCGGACCAGGGCTCGAACCCGTGTCCCCTGCATTGGCAGGCAGATTCTTAACCACTGCACCACCACGGAAGCCCCCTATTCCTCTTATTAAAAAACTTTTCACTCCTGTTAAAATGTTTCTCCTATGCCTCCTGATAAAAACCCTGAGTATTATATATAAAATAAACAAAAGAACTCCGAAAGATAGAAAGAAGAACTCAGACTGGCTAGGGACCTTGAAACCCAAGAAACATCATGGTAGTGAGTTTTCTGCTGTTCTTTTTGCCTCATAAATCCCAGACTGGATGCTGGAGAAGCCAACAATCCATAAACATCAATGGGAACAGACAAAAAATAAAGCCCCCAAAGTCAACTCTCTCTGGAGAAAGGAAGAGGAAAACAACCAGCAAGACACAAGTGTTCAGACAATAACCTCCCCACCCTAGAGAAACACCATGGGTTAAAAAAAAAAAAAAAAAAAAACCATGACCCTCACCCCAGTCAGCAAAGGCTGAGTGGGGAGCCTAGACCTTCACCTTCATCTGGCTGTAATGTGGAGCCCCGACCCACACACCAAACACATCGCCACTGCAAGTGTGCTATCAGAGAAGACCAAGTGGGAAGCAGGATTTTCATCCATGGCTGGGTATAACAAGGTCCTTCCCCACTGAGTCAGTTAAGGTCATGTGAGAATCTTGAACTTCTACTCCCAACAAAAGGTAACAAGGTGTCCCTTCCCATCCAGTCTAGTGGAGAGTCAGGACTTTCATCACCATCCTGTGGGAACAAGGACTCCTCACCAGTGTGGGGGTCTACAGAGGCCACACGGGGAGCAGAAACAAGGACCCCTTTCTTCCCAACCAGGGTGGTATCAACAGAGGCCTAGTGGGCAACCTGAATTTCTACTCCTACCCAAGGAGGAACAAGCTGCCCTTTCCTCATCTTCCAAACCCCGCTCCACAGTGTCCACACATTGTAGACAACTAGGACTTCCACATCGCCTGGGACCCTCACTCCCCTTGCAGTGTGATGTCAAACAAGGCTTTCTAAAATAGACTTAAATAAAATCTAGAGCCTCATAACATAAAACCAAAAACAACCAAGATATGATCAAAAATCATTCAGCATACTTAAAACCAGAAAAATCTCAACTTGAGTAAGTAAAGACAATCAACAGATGCCAAAACCAAGTTGACACAGATGTTGGAATTATGTGAAAAATATGTCAAAGTAGCCATCATGAAAATACTTCAACGGGTAATTATGAGCACACTTGTAACAAATGAAAAAACAGTCTCACCAAGAAATAAAACATATAAAGTAGAACCCAATGGATATTTTAGAACTGAAGAATATGAGAGCCAAAATAAAAACTCAATGGGATGGTTTCAATAGCAGAATGGCAGAGGGAATGGTTGGTGAACTTAGAACAGTAGAAATTACCCAATCTGAACAACACAGAGAAGTTAGACTAAAAAAATTAACAGAGCCTCAGGGGCATGTGGACAACAACAAAAGGTCTAATATTTGTATTTTCAGAATCCCAGAAGGATATGAAAAAGGATTTGTTAAAAAATACTCAAAGAAATAAAGCTGAAAATTTCCCAAATTTGGCAAAAGATGTAAACTTCCAAATTCCAGATTCTGAGAGACTCCAAACAGGATAAACCCAAAGCAATCCACACCAAGACACATTATAATGAAACTTCTCAAATTAAAGACAAAGAATATATTTCAAAAGCAATGAGAAAAAAGCACACCTTATCTATATGGTAAAATAATTTAAATGACAGTGGATTTCTCATCAGAAACCATGAAGGCCAGAAGGAAGTAAAAAACATTTTTCAACTGCTGAAAGAAAAGAACTGTCAACCCCAAATTCTACAGCCAGCCAATTTCTCTTTCAGAAACAAAAGGTAAATAAAGACATTCTCAGGTGAGGGAAAACTAAGAAAGTCTGTTACCAGCAGATCTATCCTAAAAGAATGATTAAGAGAATTTCTCTAAACAGAAAGAAAATTATTTTTAAAAAGTAATCTTAGAACATCAGGAAGGAAGGCAATAAGAACAATGGGAAGAGCAAAAATATGGGTAAATACCACAGACTTTCCTTCTCTTGAGTTATCTAAACATTGTTTGATGTGGCTCTCAAAGTACATAGAAGAAATATTTAAGGCAGTTTTAAGTGGGCATGGGTAAAGAGACTTAAAAAGAGATAAGGTATCTATACTTCACTCAAACTAGTAAATTGTGATAAGTTACTTACATATATTTTAATGCCATAAGCAACCACTAAAAATTTTATTCAAAAAGGTATACTCACACAAACCATAGGTAAATCAAAATAAAATTCTAAAAATAAGTTTAACCCACAAGAAGGTGAAAAAAAAAAACAAAGAAATGAAATATAGAGGAACAAACAGAAATCAAAAATATAAAATGTCAGACTTAAGCCTTAACATATAGTCACATTAAGTGTAAATGGTCTAAATACATCAACTAACAAAGATCAGCAGAGTGGCTGAAAAAAATATAATCTGACTAGGTGCTATCTAAAATAAACTCAATTCACATATAATGATAGAGGTAAGTTATGGAAAGTAAAACAATGGAAAAAGATACACCATGCAAATCCTAGTCGAAAGAAAGCAGGAGGGGCTTCCCTGGTGGCGCAGTGGTTGAGAGTCCGCCTGCCAATGCAGGGGACACGGGTTTGTGCCCCGGTCTGGGAAGATCCCACATGCCGCGAAGCGGCTGGGCCCGTGAGCCATGGCCGCTGAGCCTGCGTGTCCGGACACTGTGCTCCACAGCGGGAGAGGCCACAGCAGTGAGAGGCCCACGTACCGCAAAAAAAAAAAAAAAAAGAAAAGAAAAGAAAGCAGGAGTGGCTATATTATCATCAGGTAAAAGCAGATGTTAGAGCAAAGATAACTGCCAGGGATAGAAAAGGACAGTGTATAATAATAAAGGGGTCAATCCACCAAGAAGACACAGCAATCCTATTTATGAATAACTAACTGACATCTTTGTAATCTTGTATATCTTTCCATTTGCTCAAGCCTCCTTTCATGTCCTTTTGTAATTTCATAAATTTTTTCATCTAGGCTATGCTCATTTCCTGATTTGTGAGCACCACAGTAAATAAATATTTTGAGACAGATAATTTGATGCTATGAAATATCCTGTTTCTCCTTAAAGTTTCATCCACTAATGTTAGCACTGATCTGTATCTTGCCTGCAGCAACTATTACTGTGATGTTCTAATGGATATGTTCTCTTTCCCTTATTCCTTCCACATTTATTAATTGAAATTCTCCTGATGATTCTTTTTTATAGCTACATAGTAGGCAGTTGTAAAGCGGAAATCTAGTTTCTAAGAACAGTCCCCTATTAATGGGCACTTAAGTTGTTTTTGCTATAATAGGCACTATAATAAACCAATTGTATCTTTGCATAACAAAGAATTTGTTATGGAAACTGGAAAAGTATATCAGCATTTACCTTATATCTGCAACTGAAAATACTGAAATAATGAGAAAATGCATTTGTAATTTTGTTACATAATGCCAAATTGCCCTCCATAAGGACATACCATGAGAAATTTGATCTGACAGATGAATACAGAACATTAAATCCAAGTACTAGGGAATACACATTATTTCTAAGTACATGTACAAGGAACACTTATGAAAATTGACACATATTTGGCCATAAAATAAACCACAATATACTTCTCAGTATTGGTGTCATACAGATCACATTCTCTGATCTGCTCAGATCACAATGCAATAAAATTTAAAATTCAATAAAAAGATAACTAGAAACACCCATAGGTTTGGGAATTAAGAAATGTGTATCTAATTAACTGAGGGGTCAAAAACAAAATTAGAATATATATAGAATTGCATGATTAAAAAGCAACTAACATCTCATGTGGGACATACAGCATGTAAGATGAAGATAATTCTATTTTAATAGGAAAATTTCTAGGCCAAAATGTCTTTAAAAGAAAAGAAAAAAGGCTGGATATGAATAAGCTAACCACTCAAGTTTAAAAAACAAGAGAAAATGACAGAATAAATCTAAAGAAAGTAGGAGGAAGAAAATAATAAAGATTATAAACAGAAATTAATAAAATATAAAACAAAGCCAGTAGTTAGCTCTTTAAGCTCAATGAAATCAACAAACTTCTGGTAAGAATGCTTCCAAAAAATGAAGGGATCTGGCATGAGTAAACATGTAGGAAAGAAAAAAATGCAGCATATATTCATATGAATACCTTCATGTCAATAAATTTGATAACAGAGAAAACAGACAAATTCCTAAAAAAACACAGCTTGCCAAAATTGACTTAAGAAAAAACTAAACTCTAATGGTCCAAAAACTGATAAATAGATGGAATCTGAATTTTAAATACCTCACACTACATACACACTCACAAAACATAACCCATCAAACCACGCCCAGATGATTTACAAACAAGATCTACCAAATATTTATGGAACAAAGAATTGCAGTCTTAGATAAAACATTCCAGGGAACAGTAGAAAAGAGAACACGCCCCCCCCCAATCATTTCACAAGGTCTGGCTGACTTTAATTATAAAATTTAATAAGGATATTACTGAAAAATTAATATACTAACAAACTGAATCCAGCAATGTATAAAATATAATATATAATGATCAGTATTTCAACAAATGTATAAAAAGCATTTAATAGACTTTAATACCCACCCATAATAATACTATTAAGTTGGCAAGCTAATAACAGAAGATAATTTCTTTGACTTTCTATTTAAAAAAATCTACCGGAGACATCTTTCCCTTTAAAATCCAGGCAAGACAAGAATGTCTATTCTCACATCTTCAATTGACTAATGTCCTATAAATCATAGCCAGCGCTGTAAGGCAAGAAAAAGAAATAGTAGATATAAAGTTGAGAGTCAGAAACAAAAATGTCATCATCCAAATGTGGTATGATTCCCAAGGAGAAAGCCCAAAAGAAGTTAAAGACAACCATTAGAATTAATAAGTTAACTTAACAAGGCTGTTGTATACAAAATCAATATTTAAAGGTCAATTATATTTCCAAACAATCCAGGAAGAGTTTTAAAATAAAATTTTAAAATAGATATCATTTACTACACCATCAAAAATATAAAATATTTAGGAATCCATCTAACATAAGATATGAAAACCCTTTTATGGAGGAAATTATAAAAACTTCACTGAAGATAGTAAACAATGCCTTAATAAATGCTTAGGGTTAGAGGGCTCAGTTTTGTAAAAATATCAATTTTCTTGCAAATTTATATATAGATTTAATGCCATTCCAACCAAAATTCCAACTTTTTGTGTGAAATTTAACAAACTGAGTCTAAAAGTTATACCAAAGAGTAATGGGCCAAGAACAGTGAAGACTGTACTGAAAAAGAACAAATAGGGAACATGCCCTACCAGATGTCAAGACAGCACGCTACAACATAGAGAGACAAACTGATTTAAATGGTTTTTTAAATGGAGATCCCAGGAGCAAACACAGGCAACCACTGATCTCCTCCCTTTGTCATGCCACCAATCACAAAGAAAAAATACACAAATAAACACAAAAGTAACATCTTTAAAAACAGAGGAAGGGACAAAGTATTGAAAAGCAGGCACACAGCTAACGTGTGACGACAATAGCTAACATCTACTGAACCTCAAATCTGTGCCAGATATTCTGCTGACTAAATACGTGGAATTATCACATGTAATCCTCACAATAACGAAATAGGGAAATTCTATATTATTAGCCTCTTTTATAGATGAGTAACTAGCCCAATTCACCAAGTTAGCAGGAGCCCAAGCAGTCTGCAACAGGGACCTAACTCTGAGTAATGACGGGCAGGGTCAGCCTGGTGACAGGTCTCCTCCCGGCCCCAAACCATTTCCACCTTAGATCTGACATCTTGCACGTGTATTTATTACGCAGTTTGAAAAACCACTATTTAAAAAGTCATGGGTTAACTAACCTGTACTTTAAAATGCAAATAACTTCCAGGATCATCATGGGCCTGTCAGTCATTCAAGCATTAATGAGAATTCACTCAATAGAATGCTTTCTTTCTAGCAAAGTCATTTCCATTGAAGGACTGAGAAATGTGGGGAGAGGCCAGAAGCTGGGAGAGCTTCCTGAAGTGTCTGATAAAACGAACAGATATTAGGGATATTACAGAGGTTAACCGAACAGGATTTCGCAACTGCTTTTGTAATATTCAGTAAACTCAGGCAGAAAAAATGTCAGGGAGATCATACCCATCTCAGATAACTGTACATCGTCAAATATGAAGGAGCGGACATGTCAAAAAGACTCACTGACAATACCTCACCTGTCATTCCTGGAAGGAGCTAAACTTTTAACCTTATGCAGAAACATGTACACAAAAATAGAGATATCATCCTGTTTCTACACCCTGTAATAGATTCTACAGCACGGTATATGCAAACTCCTGTCCAGTGTAACTAAGGAGCGAGCCCCCCTGTCGGTCTCCCCTGGATTCTGCTTTTGTTTCTCAAATTCCTCTTCCTGTCCCACGGGGTATCTGGTCATCACACGTCCACCATCATGTCGGGCACTGTACACTCAGCGTCGCTCTAAATGAAACCCGCCTGTTCCAGAGCCACCATCAGAGCTGTCCTTGCGTTCTGTGCTCTGCTGCTCCCTCAACACACAAGGTAGCTTCTGTGTCAGCCAGGAGTAGAGATGGGCTCCTCCTTCACCCCTCGTCCCACTCTTGTACCCTGCAGGGGGAGTCTAGTCTGGCACTGGGGTAACACCTCCCCTCAATTCCCTGGCCTGGCTTGGGGGAGAGGGCAAGACAGTTAACTGCCCGTGGTTACAGGCTCATGACTAGGGGTTCTGGCTTCATCTGTTGCTAACCCAGACTAGTTGTTGATGCCCTCTGTGTTGCTAGGAGAGACCAGCCAGGATTGCACCGCAATTCCCACAAAGACAGTGTCCCTGCTTATGAAGTCTGGGGGTAGGGCAGGTGGTCGGTGTTGGTGATGGAAGTGAAGATAGTTTTGCCATCTGTTAGTAAGCTCTGGTCAGGGAGGGGACGGCGCGTGGGCAGCAGTCTCACTGCTTGCTGACAGCTGTCTTTGGAACACAGACTCGACAGTGCCTGAGGGTTTCTGCTGGGGGCCCTAGTGCCAACTGCAGGCTCAGAGATAAAGCCCTGTAGCTTATGTACCCAGGAGTCAGAGGGTAGAGTCATCTCTCTCCAAGGAGTTAAATCTAAAGAGTCATATTTTCTGCCACGTGGGCCATGCTGGGCACGCAGGGTGAATGCTCTGTGCAGCCCCCAGGGCCCCGAGATCCCAAGGGGAGCCCACGCCTGGGGGTTAATGCGAGGCAGTTGCCATTTTGAAATTCTTTAATTGTTGTATCTTTGAGTTTCGGTTTTCTAAGTGGTCTGGGTTGAGCTCTGTCCCCCCGCAAATTTCTATGTTGATGTTCTAACTCCCAGCATCTCAGAATGTGCCCTTATTTGGAAACAAGGCTGTTGCAGATGTAATTAGTTAAATTAAGATGAGGTCATACTGGAATGAGGTGGGACTTAATCCAACATGTCTGGCGTCCTTATAAAAAGGAAATTTGAACACAGAGACACACACACACAAAAAGAGGATGATGTGAAGGCACAAGGAGATCACCTTCTACAAATCAAAGACCGTCTAAGACCACCACGAGCTGAGCGAGGGGCGTAGAACAGCTTCTTCCCCACAGCCCTCAAAAGGAATTAACCCTGCAGATATCCAGCCTCCAGAACTGTGAGACAATAAATTCTGTGGTCTAAGCCACACAGACGTGGTACTTGTTACAGCACCTCTAGGAAACTTATACAGTAACGGAGTCTGATGGGACCATGGATCATGCAGCAGAGGCTCAGAGACTCCTGCCACCTCCCCGCCTTCCCTGAATGGATTCTGGGCTGTCCCCTCTCCTGTCCCTCGTCAGTGACCCCCTGTTACCCTCCTCCCCACACAGGGAGGGTGGGAGCGGTACATACATCTCACACACTGAGTCACAGTGCCCACGCTAAATGAGGGTCGCGTCGCACTTGCCCTGCAAATATGCCCGTGCCCTGGAGACAGCAGAATTAAATAGCAAACAAAAAACCCATAATAGGTTTAAAGAAAGGCTATGGACATCCCTGGGCACTTTTACTCCCAGTTCTCTGCAAGCAGTGTTCTTACTTTTTCTGTGGTAGGTAAATAGCAGGTATTTCCTGCAAAGGGGTGCATAAATTGACCAGTAAGCCTTTTTGGAAAAGTTAAGATCCTTGAGAGGAGAAATGAATTCAACCTCTTAACAACGTCCTCATATTAAGGTGGACCTGGAAGGTTTAAAGCAAAGTAGGATGGGCAACTCCCAATGCTGAAGATAGCAGGGCCTACGAATGTCTTCATCGCTCCGGTCTGTAACTTGAAATTGGATGACACCTCCTTCTAGACCCTCACTGGACCGCGAGCTACATGAGACGTAAGACACGGCCCATGTCCCCTCCCTGTGGTAACGACCCGCCCCCATCCCCACCCCCCTGCTACCTAGCACGAAATCTGGCACAGAGCTTATTATTAAATGTTTGTGGAATTTATTTTTTAAAAAAAGGCTATGTAAATAAGGAAAATCTTTTTTCTGCTCTTTGAACAAAGGGACCCACACTTCACTTTGCACAGGACCCCACAAATGGTGTAGCCAGCTTTGTAGAAACGAAAGAAAAAATTAAAGGAACAAGCACTGACAGCTTGGAAGGCCCGGGTTCCAACTGTTCCTGAGGCCCAGATACAGGGCCCCGAGGCTTCCCCGAGGCTTCTCTGAGATACACTGGTATCCTGACAATACAATCCCTCATTTACTTAAGAGATTTTGAGTTAGCTGTTCCATAATCTACAACCAAAAGAATCCTAGCTGCTACTAGCATGAATGCTCTGTGAATCTGAAGCCTCCAAATTTGAAATAGCACAAAATTTTAAAAATTCACTTTGTATACAAAGTTTGAAACAATGTGAGTCCTCAAACTGTTTTTGAAAATTCCTCTGGGATCACATCATTTCCAAGCTATCTGGCTGAAGGGATTATAAACTATGTTTCACATTAAGATCACATGCTAGAACCATTTTAGCTATTAAGCAGAACAGCCCACCATCTTTTAACAATATCCCGTAAATCGTGCTGTTGTATTTGCGCTCACGACTTGTGTGGGTTCGTCAACGTTTACTATTATTATAACTGAAAACCTTTTTTATATCTTAGAACAATATCATCCAGGCATTCATTAGGTGATAAGCAGCAATAATACCTTGGAACAGAACTGAGATGTGATAACATCCTATGAAGAAAACCAGACAAGCACCACTGTTCATTTAGCAGGCAGCACTAAGACAATGACCACAGAGAGTGCTAGAAAAGGAAAGGCAGCACTAAAGCAGTTGCACCTTTAAGCTTGCAAAAAATTAGTCATATATATTCAGGGATAATGGAAATTTTTCTGCTGACATGGCCGCCCAAGAATGTCATATAATATGCCCCAGACTCCAAAAGTAGAAATTTACACACTTCGAGAATGCATTCTCTCCACTTTATACACTCTAATAATTTTATTTATCAAAGAGTTATTTATAAGGAAATTAGTCTTGAATTATGTAAGATTTGAATTAGGCAAGGCCTTCAGGAATGTGCCCCTCACATACAATGTAGCCACTCTGAATCACCTCCTTCTTGGCTTGGGGGCCAAGCATGAGGACACGCCGGGAGAGTATGTCTGGGATACGCTCTCCTAGCTTCTTGGCTTGTCATCAAAGCCTGTCAAAGGGCAGCCTCCTGTCACCAGACTCGAAAAGGCAAAGCTGAGAAAACATCCTCCCAGGAGCTGAGTGGTAGCCAGCACGCCTACCCCCATCTCACACCAGAACAGTTTCCAAGGAGTGAGAGGCCGGCCCTGGACAGGAGGACCGGCTCTCAGCATCCTCACACTCACACACACACACACACACACACACACACACACACTGAGGATGCCTGGACTCTAGGTCCAATATGGGGTGGGCCCAGCAAGCTCCTCCTGCTTTCCTTCCTCATCATAAGAAAGCAGCAACGCCATCACATGAAAAGCCTCGTGGAAGAAACCCATTTTCCTCCTACGACGAGCAGATGCCCCACAGACTTGGTGCATCATTTGTAAATGATTTCAAAGTTTATTTGTCTACTCCAAGGAGATTACTGGAATTTCCAACTGCATTTTAATGTAATTGTTTCCATGCTGCATAGGAAGTTTTTGCAGCCATAGTAATCACCTCTGATGTACAATTAGAGGCTGAGAATCTGCATCCCTGTGGAACACAGCCTCTGTGTTAGGGCTGCTACCCTTCAAGGCTTCAGACTTCTGCTGCGACTCCATTCAACAGAAGTTCACTGAGAGTCTGCTGGGTGCAAAGCAGGGGCTCTGCCTTCAACAAGCTGATGCTCTGTCACTGCAGCTCTCATGCTTCTGTGGCTGCGGAATTCTACCTTCAAATAACTCAACATAATCCCCCACGGATTGCCGTATAAAACAGCAAAATATACAACTGTGTTGTTGAAATGAGGGTGCAGAGTTCCAGTAATCTCTTCCCTGACCCCTCAAACTCCCCCATCGAAGCAGGACCTGCAAAGGACCCCTCCGTGAGAACAGTATGCACATCCATAGCTCCTAAATTTTGAAAAACTCCTAAAAGATGCAAAACCATGGCAAGCTTAAAAAAAATAAAATACCCTAGAAGGGCTGGGCCAAAGATCAATTAACCGATAAAATTAATGCCTGAGAAAATTAAGCAAGATTGTTCAAAGCTGAACGGTTCAGCTTCAGGAACATTCAGGTAGCCTAGTGAAGGTAAGCCGCCAGGAGGACCAAAGGAATTCTTTCCCTTCTCTTTTTGACTGAGCCTCCCTTAGAGAATTTTGCACCAAAGATGCCTTACCTTTCTCAGAAAAGGGGGTGAACAGTATTCTTTAATTCTGCCCGCATTCCCTCCCTCCTCCTTCCCAGCTCTGCCCTGGCTCCATCTTCTCTCCATCCTCACGCGTTCCCACGATGATCTCATCCTGCCCAGTTTTAACATCATCTACCTGCTGATGACTCCATTCCCAGCCCTGCCCTCTCCCCCGAATTCCCGAGGCGCGCTTCTAAGTGCCTACTCGCTCTCTCCACCTGGATACCGCCTAGAATCCGTAAACTCAGCAAACCTAACAGAACTCTAGATTTTCTTTCCCTTTCCCCCGTCCAATCTTCACCTTCTTTTAAAGGACACCACTGTCCACCCAGCTCAAAACAGAAGCCCAGACGTCATCCTTGAATCCCTCCTCAATCCACCTGCCAGTCCTGCCTTCCCTGCTTCCAATCATATCTGGACCCATCCCCACCTGCTGGCTGCCACGCTGCCCCTGCCTCACCTGGACACTGCGGCAGCCTTCCGACTCCTCCCCTGCTTTCATGCCTACCTCCCTTCTCGGCAGCCAGAAAGCTCTTCGGACAACGTCAGTTTCTTAAGAGCAGCAGTGAATTCTCCCTGGCTGTGTCTCTCCATTCCACCTGGCTGCATACCCCTCTCCCTCGCCTTAGCGAGCTCCAGCCACTCTTTCTGCCTCTGTCATTCTCAAACACCCAGAGCTCGTCCCTGCCTTGGGGACACTGAACTAGCTTGCTCCATGTGCCTGGAACGCATGCAGATCTACACGTGGTGGCTCCTTCCTGGTATGCAGGTCTCAGCTTCAAGGTGGCCTAGTCAGAGACGCCTTTCCTGACCAGCCCTGAGTCACCCTCCCAGACATCTCCTTATTTTATATTAAACACGGCACTTATCACATCCAATATTTCCTTTCATTCACTGGTATGCCACGTGACCCCTCGTTCTATCAGCAGAATATAAGTTCCAGGAAGGCAGAGAACTCTTCTCTCTTGCCACTGCTGTAACCCCAAGGCTAGAACGGAACCTGGCGCCTAACAGACAAGTAACCAACATTCAATGCGTAAATGGATGAGTGAATAGTAAAATGCCTCCCGCCTCTTTGGGGAGCTGTTGGTCCCCAAGTCCCTGTAATTATGGTGGACCTGTCAATCACAGTAACCCTCAACCCTGGCCACGGCAATGGGTCCAAGGTCTGGGCATGTGAACCAAGAAAAGCAAATGAGATTCCCCCAGAGACCTGTGTACGTGGATGCTGACAAAAGAAAACTTCTTTCCTCTGGGCTGCGATGATGTAAGTCCACAACCATCTAAGGCCATGTCCTCTTCCCCAATCTGTAGAGAGAAAACAACAACAACATCAAGGGCAAGTCTCACACAGTGCTTACGGTGGGCCAGGCACTGCCCTGAAGGTTAACACACACTCGCCAATGTAAGCTTCTCAACAACTCATGAGTGGATTCCCATTATTATCAGGGTATTTCTCTAGATGATGAAACAGAGGCCCAGAGAGGTTAGTTAACTTGCTCAAGGTCACACAGCAGTCAGCCTCCAGAGCTTGCTCTTAACCATTGTGCTCTACTGTCTCCAAGAGCAGAAAGGAATGAAGCCAGCTAGCAGGAAAGCAGAGTCAGGGAATGGAGGAGAGGTCGCTGGTGGCTGGCTTGGTCCCACATCCAGGTGCGCCTGTGGCCTGTTTCACCTCTGGATCCTCTAGTCGCTGAAGTCAATCAATTCTCCTGGGTGCCTGTCACTTGCAACTGGAAGGATCCCGACAAAAACACAGGACACCACAGAAGGGGCTGGCACTTTACAGAAGCACCACAGAACCGGCCACACATTGTGTGCCTGCATCGATTTACTGCAAAGAGAAATTAAGCCTTTTGTTTTCAAATGGGCAAGTCATCTGGATTTTCAATCAGTCGAACAAGATCTAAATAGCTATTGTTCCCTGCCCTGTTCTAGGTCCTGTAAGGCATGCAGAGACATTTAAGACGTACTATCAAGAGTACTTCCAAGGTGCCATGCAGCTGAATTCCTCCTTCACCCAACTGCCTTCTGAAATGACGAAACCAGCATTATGAGGAAGGTCTACACTAGAGATGGGTGCCACACATTGACCTGAATCCTTCAGGCATTTGTGCAGATTGCTGTGCAGGCAAGAGCAGAGTCAGGGCAACAGGGAAGTGCCTTCCTATCTGCCACCAACCACCACCTGGGTGCAAAGTCCTGCAGTGGAGCAGGCGGGCTGTTTCACTGCCTCTGCCCCCTCCCTGCCTCCAGACGCCCGAAAGTCCCCTTGACCAGAGCAAGGACTAGAGATGCAAAAAAGCAACCAAACAGCTGGGAAGGAGGAGGACTCCTCAGGCTCTGGCCGCTCAGGCTGCCCACACAGCCCGCTACGTACAGCAGGAGCTGGACCCAGGACACACTGACCAGCTGCAGAGGGATCTGCTAAAGCAGCCAGCTCTAGACTTCCAAGACAGCAGGCTCTCAATCTGCTCCTGAACAGAAGTGAAATTCCCACACGGATGGCCACATCTCTGAGTCTTCGGTCCCCTCTTACACTAATTATTGGAACTCTCAGCAGACAAGGAGAAACTTCAATAATGTCTTTCTGTCAGGCTGAGTGGAACATGACCTCTACCTGAGAATAATTTCCAGACATATGAAAACATTCAGTAACTCAAAGGGGAGGACCCATTCAGTCAAAGTGGCAGTCACTTCAAAGCCTACATACCCTCTCTGTTCACAATACAGAGAAAATGCAAAATGGGGAACAAAAAGGCAGAGTCACTATGGAAACCGAGACATATTCCTGATGGACTAGAAGGGGAACAGAAACATCCAGGGACAAGCTGGCTGAGCCTCAGGCTTGTGGAAGCAGAGATGTCAGGACAGGGGTTACAGGCAGGGTCTCTGCTTAAAGGCAGGACTGGGGTAAGGTTCCACACCATCCTCACACAAAGTTAAACCTGTTCCTCCCCAACTACCTGGGACTACCGTTTCATAGGACCAAGATCCAGGATTGCTAAAGAAGGGAGACAATGCCTCAATCACTAGGAACAGAACCAAACTGCCCACGGGCCTGGTGACTGGGTGTGGAACGTCCCCACGCCACCCTGGAGCAGAAACCCTGAACTCCCATTAGATCTGATTCTGGACTGGGGACAACTGAGGGAAACCTCCTGGGTGAGCACAGAATGAGAGAGAGAGAGAGAGAGAAAATAATAAACAAAAACATCACACGTAAAGTGAGACTGCAAATCCCAATTCCAAAACACAGGAAGAAACTTAACGCTCCAAAGACAGCCAATAATATCAGAGCAGGAATTCATACCAGATGAAATTAATCCCATGGAATAGTCTTTTAGAAGACTTCAAAATAATTGCGTTTAGAATATTCAAAGAGGTAAGCAAGCAAATAACTTCCATTTTTAAAAATGCAAGAAATTTTGAAACACAAGCAGCCGTCAAGCGAGAATAAGGGACGGGAGCTTGAGCACAGTAATCAATGATGAAACTGTTTGCCAGAAGAATGCAAAGCAGCACATTAAATGGAAAAGTTGTAACATTTTCCAGGCGCAAGACTTAAGAACACATATATATTCAGTAGCTTAGACTGGCTTTGAGTTGAGGGCAGGGAGAAGGGACCAGAGAGAAACCTGAACGGTTTGATTTGGCCCTTCACAGAAGACCCCAAATCTGCTTGGTGCCTTCCAGCTGTGCCCCACCTCCTCTCCCATGCAGGCTGCTTTGACCTTTCTTGAGCTCCCCTGGATGTCCCTTCTCCTAGAACGTTTTGTAACCATTTATATCTAAAATTGACAAAACAAAGAGAAGCTGAGACTTCGATGGCCAGTGTACTTGGGGTCGATTGACTCCACCACCACTAGCCAGGCCAGCTGCTCCGTGTCACCAGACAGCCCCGCCCTTCACACCGGGAACTCCCAGCATCAGATCATGAGGGGCGTGCCTAGCGGTTGTTCTCAAGCTCCAAGGAAACTACTTTCCGGAGAGTATGTTTTTGTCTTCTTGCCTGTGTCCAAACTCAGGACTGCTGGTTCAAGTGAATCTGAATGTTTTCTCTCTTATGCTGCACTTTCAATATTTACACCAACAGACAATGAAGAAAATTAATTATACATATATCTATGAATATATAAATATATGTGTAAGGGGGTATTATCTACACAACATGTATGTGAATACTGCTCTTTGGGGGATACACTGAATATTTGCCAAATTCTTAATTCTAATGTTAAAAAAGATTCCTATTGTCTTATTTACTAAAAAAGAAAATATAAATAGGGACTAAGGCAAAATTTTCATAAGACCCCAGCACATTAGAGATGTTTAAAGATAATTTATTGGTTTTGGCCACTACCATTCTGGAATGCTGAACAAATGATGCTGGTGAGGCACCGAAATACCTGCCTGAAATCATCAAGTGTGTCTGGTTTTTTTCTGTCATCTTAAGAACTAAAGTTTCATTTCCTTGCTGAAGGCTTCCTCACCACTCAGCTTTCAGTGATTCAAGAAAGTCTGACCCCCAATAGCCTAGCTAGAGCTATTCACCCAGCCCTTCCCCGAGTGCCTTACAGAGATTTGTTCCTCTCCTACTAAATTGCCAAAACCCTGAGGAAAGTGCATTGTTTTTTTAAAAAAGGAAATACCTTTCAGTTTGCTCTTGTATTTTAATTTCTGATTACAAAAACAATAATACTCAAAGAAAATAATTACAAATCAGTCGCCATTTTATTAACCAGAGATAACGCCATACATTTTGTGAATATCCTTTTCAGCCTCTTTTCTGTGCATATGGACTTTCCTTTTCCAAAAATGTAATCATACTAGACACAACACTGTAGAGCTTCCTTTTTACTTAAAGGTATATCAGGGTATTTTTGCCAACAAATGGAGATCTACCTCCTCCTATAGATACTATTATCATCCTCATTTCACAAATCAGAAACTAAGGGTCAGGAAGGTAAATCTCTCTGCCCAAGGTCACGTGGTTACTACTGAAGGGCAGAGCTGAGAGCTGAATCCAGATCTCCCAAGGTCAAGTCCAGTTCTCCTTCTAATTCTACAACATCACTAGACTAATTCTCAGTCAGAAGGCCAAGAATGCCATGGACAGGAGATTAGCAGCTCAGAGTCTTCAGAACCGACATGATTCTGTCAGAACACAAAAGTTTAAGAGCCAGCACAATTGCTGGGCAACTTGCTGGGACACTGGCTAAGTTCTTCAATGGTTCAAGCTGCCAAAAGACACGGGGAACCAGGACCTGGGAAAAGAAAGTGGAGACCTTTTCAAATTAAGCTGGGATTTAAGTTCATGAAAGAAGCCCCTTCTGCCGTCTTGAGGGGAAGAGAAAAGCTCGTGCGCTGTGGTGCGAGGGGAGTGTGTATCCTGCACAGCCTTTCCCAGGGAGCCAGAGCCAGCATCTTTGGTTTCCCCTTAGCCCAGCACCAGAAATTGCAGAGATGAGGTCTTCTTGGAGTTTGATTCTGAGGCAGAGAAGCCATGAGGGTCTACAGGAGGCACGAGGTGAAGTTGGAAACTAGGGCTACGCTTAGCAAGCTGAAGTGGCTGTGTCTCTATACCTAACATCAGAGCATCAAGAAAGGCCCCTGGGCCCCAGAATCTATCATCAGCCTTGAAGGAACCCTCCTTTAATTCTCATCTCGATACTCAATGGTAATAGTCATAAATAAGATAGCATGTTAAGTGCTGTCATGTGCTAAGAACTTTACCTATTCAATCCTCAAAACAACCAGGGATGAGAACTGTTTTTATTCTCATTTTACAGAGGAGGAAACCAAGGCTCAGAGAGATATGCCCAAGGTCACACACTTGGTGGCTACAATTAGAATCCACACGGAGGTTTGCTTTCTTACCGCTATTCGAGAGAGGGACCACCCACCAGCGCCACCCTAGCCTCGAATTGTTCCATTTCCCCCTGACGTGCACGGGAACACATGCGAAAGTGTTGCCCCTGCCTCTGTAGTGACTTAATCAGCTGTGATACATCAGAAGATAGATGCTGTGATTATTTCACAGACTGGCTTTTGTACCAGGAAATTGATGGGCTGTTGAAGACTCAAATTCAGGGACTTCTGGCATATGCTTCCCTAGGATTTTCCATCCAGGGACCTTAAAACATTTTAAAGAGATTTTTATGCATGGTATCATTCAAGATGTTTCTTAAAATTAAAATTCCAGAGCTAGAAGTACCCTTAAAAATCCTCTAGTCCAACTCTTTTAATTAAACAAATGAGGAGCAGAGCCCCTGTGTGAGAGCACTGGAGTGTCAGGGGCTGTGCTTCTAATACACGACACCCCCATAAGGATGAGACTGAGAGAAACAATCTAAATTGTACCCAGGTTCAGCAGACTTCTATCATCCATCACTGGGGGAGTAGATATTATATCTGGCAAAATGCCCTCTGAATTTCTGTTTTCACAAAACATTACCAAAACACTAATTAATCCCATGTTTGCTCTTTTCTGGAAGAAGGAATAAAAGCTCTGAGAACTTTAAGGGGAGGGCAACTGTGAGTACTTAGCAATTAAGAGTGACCCAGAAGTAGGCAGGATGGACAATAATTTATACCACCAGAGTTCAGAGATACAGCGAACGTTCTTCCCACTTTTGCAGAGAATCAGAAAAGCTTTAACTTCCAGAGATTAGTGAATTTAAGAGACTGCAGCAAGGTCATCTCTGAAACAGACAGTGGTGTCCTTACAATGGTCAGCATCAGTGCTGGGAGCCATGAGCCACCTTCAGGTGGCTCTGAAAGCAACAGACAAAAGATAGAAGAAAAGAACTTGCAGATGTCACTGGAGATTGTTGCTGAGACAAACTGACATCATTTGAGGGGATTTCGTCCCTGATTAACAAACTCTGGGAAGGCGGTGAGGGTTAGAACTATTCTGATTTGGGCTTAAACGGTAGAATGGGACTCTATTTTAATCCATCTCTTACTGAAAATAACATGTCACTTATCCAGCTACACTGTAGCTTCTCCTGAGCACAGCAGAAGGGTGTGGCTTTATATAGGAACAGGAACACAACCATTTTTTTCTATATGATACGAAGCCAGTTCGTCGGCTTAAAGAGAGTGTCTTTTGGTGATTTTTAGGGGTAAGAGAAGGTATGAAATTTGAGGTCTGTGGTCATTAATTTAAAGAGAATCCAACCAGCACAGTTATGATGTGATTTTTTTTTCTCTCCAGCAGTGTCCAGATGCTCAGGTATGACTCAGTGTAAGTGGACAGCTGGGTCTAACCAGGTTGGGGGTTTCTGGGCAAGTATGATATGGAGGAAAAATGGCTAAGGGTAGGTAAGAACTTTGCAAGGGACTGGAGACGGTGCTGATGAGGAACCAGAGCTTGGTCAGGAAGGAAATGAAGCCATGGGGAAGCTGGGAGGAGTGAGAAAGTAGGAGGGTCGATGGACTGGGCATCTCAGCGAGGTCAGAGGGTCACTCAAGTCAGCAGAGGTGGAATAAACTCAGCGGAAGTCTGATCACTGGGTCCCTTATCTGGAGCCAGATTTAAGAGCAAGTAGTGTGGAGCGTCAAGCTCAGAATGATGGTCCATAGAAAGCAGAGACCCCACAAAGTGAAGCACTGAAAGAAAAATCTGAGGATGAAACCTTCGTCATGGGCTTAAAGTTCGGTGCTCCCTGCAGTCGGCTCTGCACTCTGCCAGACCAGGCTGTAACTCAGGCCATTTCTCCCGCCCTGCTCCGATCAGCAGGACCAAAGGTAACACGTCCCCTAGTGCCATAACATTTCCCAGTGCCCTTCGGTCATAATCAGCGGGAATAAGCCAGTAGAAGGGACAAAGGCTCATTTTCCATCATAAGCTCCAGAAGATCCTTCTGTTTCTTTATAGCCCAACTACAGAAATAACAAAAGAGCAGAATTCTATAGTGCAGAAATCAAAGGATGCCTGTTAAATATCTTCCATATTCCAGCAGCTATACTAGAGGTTTTCCCACCAGGAACTACTGTCATATTCATAATGACTTTGAAAGGTGGGAATAATTTGCCCTACTTTACAAATGATCAAACCGAAACTTGGAAACCAAGTAACTTACCCAGGACCTCACAGTTAGTGTACAAAAGAGCCAAGACTTGAACCTCAGACACTGATTTCCCCAAGCCCATACTCCTGCTATCATCATAGCATGTTGCCTTTGGTGAAATGGTGGGCGGGGGGGGGAGAAGAGAAACTGTGGTTTCTTTGAACACAGAACACATAATTGGGGATGTTCTCCAGTCTGTTCTGCCTGAATCCACATCAGGCAGCTTCGAATGCTCGCAGTTTAGGGATTATCCTTGGGCCCTTTCTGATTTGTCCTGCCACAGAGGAGGCGGGGCAGGAGGAATATTGGTTTAAATGAATGCCAGACCAGGCTGTAACTCAAAGAAATGCATGAAGAATATCAGTTTCGCTTTCTGTCTTATGTTTAAAACAGGCTTTTCCCCCAACAAATATTTGCTGCTGAAGATGTCCTTAGTAAGCCCCCAGTCATGATTTTTGCAACTCAAGAAAACATGTGGTCTGAGGAATTTTAACCTTCACAAACCTACAAATTGCACAGCGTCTTGGCCTAAAACGGGTGAAAATTAAATATTCACTTTGAAATCTGCCAACTCTTCGTGGATTTTCCCCCTTCTTTTAACTCTCTTCAAAATTTTAAAAATTTAAATTAAATTTCAGAAGGTTAATAACCATTAGCCGAGGTATTTTTACTCCGAGTTTTAAGCACTAGCCTTATATTATTTCCATAATACTGTTTTCCTCCAAAAACCTTTTGTATTACGGTTAAATGATTTAGCAATTGTCATGCAACGCACTCGGGGTCATCTGTTTCGAAGGTTTCTCCTTACCAGCATTGCCAGGGGTGGGAAAGCGAGGTTGGAGAGGCCTGGAGCTGGGAGGCAGGCAGTCCAAACCTGAGGCCTGAGAACTGCAGAAGCCCCAGCCGTGAAGGACTTGTGTTTCGGGCGATGGTAGTTATCGGAGGCTGAGTGACTTTCCGGTTCCGGGTTTTTCCTTCCTTTTTCTCTCGAGCAGCTTGCCGAGGCCATCTGCTCTTGTGAGGGGTGAAGGTGTCTTAGAATGGCGGAGAGATGGCGTCCGTCTCAGGGACTGACGCTCTAGCCTGCGTCACAGATTTGGGTAGGAGCCCTATGTAGAGAATGTCCACAAGCTGAAGCTAGAGGTGCCGTCTGCACAAACTTGGGCTCTTGGGGAACACGAGATCCCGCAGGGGTCCATGGGAGATGCGCAGTAGGAGATGCGCAGTGGGAGGTAAACAAGGAGATGCGCAGTGGGAGGTGCGCAGAGGGAGAAGCGCGGTGGGAGGTGCGCAGAGGGAGAAGCACCGTGGGAGGGAACCCTGTGAGCGTTTGTAGCTGTGGTGGAGCCGGGGGCGGCCGCCTTTGCATCGCCGTCCACGGCCTCTTAGTGACTGCAGTTATAGTTCCCCCATCCTCATCTTTCCTCGCCCCTCCCTCCGCAGCCCCTCACTCCCAAAGAAGGTTCTTCGTTCATAGGCCATGAGAGCGCCACTCATGAGTTCATGTGTGACTTCCCTGGGATCTCCCAGAAATACCTGGGGAAGTGAAAGGGGTCCTAGGTTATAAGAGCAAAAGCCAGTGAAATTTGGATGGCGGGGGAGTTGTAACTTATTCAGACGTTAGGATCTAAAGTTGGACCCTACGGGGACAATCAGTTCTAGCCAAAATTACTCTTGAACATTCCTTCAATTGTCCGTAAGTATTCTACAGTATATAAAGGCATTTGTTTACAAAAATTTCGAATAGCAAAGATACATATATAGAGTTTTTACAGTTGCATTCACCGTATAATAAATAATATGCGTGCAAAATATAATTTTGCCAAACTTTTAATTGTACAAAAGGAAGCACATAATTGGATGAAAGTGAGATGCATGCATGAAATAGCTGCCGCGGTCCTGATGTGGTGACGCCCATTCAACCACAATCTGGTGACCCCCATTCAACCACAATCTGGTGAGCGGTGGAAGTGCAGATTTCAGGAGAGGCAGATCTAGGACTGGAAACCTAGTCCTCTTGCTGTCCTAAATTTTAAACATGAAAATCCCAACCTGAAAGTTCTTCTGTTTCAAAGATTTCGTGCACAAAGTCAAGTTCACTGTCTCTTTATCTTCCTTCATGACTTCAGAGCCTCTGATGAGGGCGGTGGGGACAGCCGTGGGCACGTGGTTGTGACCTGAGAGTGGGGTTGAGGCTTGTCAGGCATCAACACGGTCCTTCTGGTGGTGGAGACCAGAAATGAAGTGTGAGGACATCCACCCAGAGCCCTCTCTGTTAGCCCAGGTGTCGAACCTTTTTCTGGACTCCCTCACCGCACGTGCCTTCCTCTGTGTCTGTACATCTGCCCTGATTCGCATCTTGGACTCCAGCCCGACTGAGGAGAGACAGAGGTGGCAAGGGAACTGGGTCCTAAAGAAAGGGTGCGATGTGCGTGTGCAGAGGTGGAGGCCTGCACATTGTGAGGCGTGGAGCAGACACCCCACAGGGAGTGTCATGAAATACTAGCACCCGCACCTTGAAACGAAGCTAAAACCACAGGAACCTTCAATTTATGCCATGTGTGAGTACAAAGCCTCTCCCGAATTCCTGCAAATTGGGGGAGTGGGTGGAGTGAGGGGGGCCATATCCTCATGGTGGGTTCTGACATGTCAAGTCTGATGGAGACTCAAGCAAGCAAGAGGCTTTATTCGCTTCCAGATTCTAATTTCCCTCCAGAGCCCAATTCATTTCTCACCCTTTGGTTTCCTTAGACTGTAAGTCCATGGGTGGTGAGGGGGAGAAGTAGAAAAGAGACAAAGAGAAATTGAAGAGAAGTGAAAGGCAGAAAGGACAGAGATTTCTCATTCAGTGTGGGCTCAGCACTTCTGTGGTGCTCTTTCCAAAACCCTAATCTAATTGGGAGAAAAACATCAGACAAATCTAAGGTGAGGAACAGCCTACAAAGTGCTTAGCCAAGACTCCTCAAAACTTTCAGAGTCACGGAAAACAAAGAAAGGCTGAGAAACTGTCACAGATGAGATGAGACTAAAGAGATGGTCCGGTGGGATCCAGTTGGGGACCCTATGGGATCCAATATGGAATCCTGGAAGAGAAAAAGGATGTAAGTGGGAAAACTGGTGAAATCCAAAATAAAATCTGTCGTTTAGTCAACAGTAATGTATAACGTTAATTTCTTAGTTTTGACAAATGCGCCATAGTTATAGAAGATGTTATCATTAGGGGAATGTAGCCTTAAGAGAATCAAAGGGAAAGCAAACATGAGCTTTTCCAAAATCAAAATATAAAATCAAAACAAAATCAAATATATCCCTTGATTTCTTAGGTAAGAAAGAGATCTGTATAAGACTTGTGTAAGAGGGACCAGCAGTATATGTTTTGCAGTCCATTGACCAAGTTACCTATAAGCTGTGATGTCCTGGCAAAGAGATCTGAATAGTGTAAATAAAAGTAACCCAGAGTATCTCACACGTGAATATTATTCTATATCCATGGGTCATCGGTGGCCCCTTGAAGGTGGGGTAACAGTAGCTCATGGTTATTGTAAGGTTATACGCTTCAGGAACTGCGCTGAGAGCTTTAGGTACATGACCTCTTTTAAACCGCACCACCACCCTGAGAGGTAAAGAGGCTCTTATTGTCCTCAGAAAGGGGTACTGGGTCACAGACAGTTTAAGTACTTACTCAAGGTCTACACAGCTAGGAGGAGATGGAGCTGAGATTTGAACAAAGCCAGTTGGTACTGGAGTCATATATACCATGATGCTCTTCTGTCTCTCAAAGGGCCATCAACTTCTCCAAGTATCTGAGCCCCTTCCTACGTCTCAGGCCCTCAGCAAGACCCTATGAATACAATGAGAAGGGAAACAGACAAGGTATGTTAGGTATTATAAGAAGACAGTCTTTGTTTCATTTAATCTTCATAACAATTCTAAGATACAAGCAAAATGCTATTTTTACTCCCATGTTGCAAGGAGAAAAGTGAGACTCAGAAGTTAAGCAACATGCCAGAGGCTAATGATAGGGAAATGGGTGGGGCTGAAGTTGGGGAAATGGGTGGGGCCGGGACAACCGCTGAATTCCCTTAGCTCCCAGCCCTCTGCGTTTTCCACTCCTTTAGTCTGGTTTATTACTAATGTGTTCCACCCGTGCCTACCAAGCACAAGCCCACTCTGGCTTTAATCCTTAGATATCTCCTAACGAAGAGTTTTAAGCAGGATTTGGACCTACAGAAGGAACCATTCATAAAAGAGTGAGAGACTAATTGCAGAGGCAAGTCTGGGGAACAAGGAGACAGCTATTGGGAACTTCAAAGTGAGCTTCCTCGGAGAAGACTCAGGTCCTGAGATATGAGTTCCTGGTGGGACTTTTAGATCCCTCCAGTCTCCACAGATGGACATAAACCTAATTCCTGAATTATGGTCATCAAAAGCCTTCCCCACCCAAACAAAGGAGACACTGTACCCCCAATGCCTCCCCTCGGCATTTTTAAAGTCTTGTTTGGCAGAGTCCGTATTGATTTCCAGAGGCAAGTGAGCTGACAGTCAAACGCAGCAATCGTTCGGCGTATCTGATCCACATCCACGGTCAACGTCAGAAAGTCCAGGTAGGTGTAGCACACAGGTCAGGGAGTTCTAGTATAGGGGGTCTTTATTATTCCACTTGGTTATTAACCATACAGTTGTAAGCTCTCCCTTTTATTCCCGGGATACAAAAATTAATTAATAGGATAATATGAAAAAACCTTTTGAATAATTCTGCTACTTCAATTACATTTGCTTACTTGTGGGTGAAGTACGTTTTTTCATTCATCCTTGCAACCAGTTAGGACTTAGATGAATGAATGCCATCTATTCATTCATTCAAGACACTTGCTAAACAGCTCTTACGTGCTGGGCACTAAAATGTAGGAAGAGTCAGCGTAATTAAGGTAGTTTCTGCCCTCAAGGAGTTTAGCTGTAGAAGAGCTCCCAGACCTGTAGAGAACAAAAGCACAATACAGAGAAATAAGGGTAATAATTGTTATGTACCCACAAGGTAGAGGGGACCTCAAAAGAGAGAAGAAACAGCTTAGCTTGGGGAGATCCGGTAGAGTTTCATAGAGAATAAGATGCTTGGGCCAATTTTGAAAGAAGAGTGAGTTTTCCAGATGTTCTGGGGAGAAAGGGCATTCCACATAACATCTCTGTTGAGGACAAAAGGTGCTGCAGAAATACAAGAATTACCTGTGGCTCAAAACACTTGTTCACTAATCTCAAATTGAAGGACAGAGGAAAGTGGGGTATACAGCTGTGTATGCTGAGCAAGGCGTATGCCCCAGAGAAGACAAGCATGGCAAATATGTATTAGGAGGCAGAGGATGGCACGCCCCAGTGTATTTCTAGAAACATTAGAGTCTTGGCTGACTGAGCACCTGTTAAGCATCATGTAACCTGCTGATGCAGAGTCTGGACTATGACCTGAGCCCTTGACCTCTTACCCCTAAAGGACACTGGGCTTCCCATCTGCCCTTCCCCTTCTTCTTTCACACCCTTCTCGCCTTCCTTTCCTCATGTTTTAATGTTTGACTGTCCTCAACTTTTTTTCTCTAGTAACTATTTTCTCAGGAGAGAAGACAAAGCACTCAACCTCTTCACTGACTTCTCTCTGTCAGTCTGAAATTCCTGGGACTGAAACTTGGCACGATGCTTCTGCCTCCCTGCGAAATGCACCCACCCCTGCAGACAAAGGGAGGCCAGAAGCCCGTCGACTCTTAGCCCACTCCTCCAAGCTTCCCCTCTCTAGAAGCACTGGAAAATTCATATCCCCATCCTCCTCCAGTACTGCAAACCTGGAGTCGCAGAATAAGCATCCTCTATTAGAGAAGGAAAAAAATGCATTCCTAGCGGCAGTCGGCAGGAGGCAGGGGCTCTTCCAGCTTAATGACTTGCAAATCAAAAGCATAGAAACCAGAGTGCACCTTTTGACCCTCTTTCCCACTCTGCCTAGATGTCCTCATAATTTTCTCCCGTAGCGTTCCTGTTATTTTTGCTACCAGCTCAATAACCTTCCTTGTGCCTTTTTAAAATGTTGGAGGAGGAGCTGTCCAGTGATCTCAAAGCATGTGTTTTTGATTCTCATAAGATTATGGATACCAAAGGAATAAAAATGGAAATCACTACTGCCAAGATATGAAAGAAAGTTTGCATAGTAAAATAATTTAAACCTAACATTTGGACCCAATAAGGCAAATGGAACGTTTTTTCCATATTTTTGGAAAATGTACATTTTCTTCACATTAAGTGGTACCAATAAAAAATAATGATTCTCACTCAGTTTATTTCTATAAATTAGATCGGCTTATAGTTTTCCAGGACATGGTTTTGTGTCAAGCTATATGGCAAACACCTGGGCATAAAATATACTAGGCTCTTTGCTTCCATGTGGGAGAAACAGGTCACCATTCCTCTCATCTAAATCTAGATCAAAGGTCGGCTGAAGCCCGTTAATATATTGAGTCCTCTCTATCTTCCGAGAGCTAGCGTTACGTCAACAGCTCGTGGAAGTTTGTGAAGTTCCTCCCAGAAGCAGGGCGACTGTTTCCCGATTAGAAACTGGGTGATTCAGCAGTACACGCCGGTAAAGGCATTTGACTAATCCTGGAATTAGATAAAGAACGAACGAGAGAAGACCAAATAATGAAGAAGGGTTCAAAAACACTCTTACGTGGAATTCATGCATGCCTATGCTAATCTAGGGGGAAGTCTACAAATGAGAGCATTGCCTGGAAATGGTAAGTGGTGGATGGATGCCCATGAGGACACCGCGATAATGAGAAGAGGTATGGACAAGGGGGAAAGGAGAGAGAAGAAAGGGAAGAGACAGAAAAAACAGGGGAGAGGGAAGAGATTAAACACTGGGGATCTGGAACTTGTGTTGTTCATTTTTTTAAAAAAAAAAAACACGTTAAGTCAGAAGATCTCCGTCCAGTTCCGAAGCAGTTGGAAGACCAACTCTCCTGGAACGGTGGCCTGAGCACCCAGTTAGGACCAGAAGTGATGGTTCAAAGCTAGTGATGCTTCAAGCGCCACCACTGCACACAAGCTGCAGCTGCTGAGGACTCTCTTCCTCAGCAATCAGCTGTGATTCCTTCCTTCCCCATCTCCCAGGCCTGTTGGAAGGCTCAGAGAGAGATGAATGTGAATGAACTGTGATAGCTATAAAATATTCCACACGTGGAGTGTGTGAGGTGGAAAGAGGGAAGGTGGTGAATTATTTATTATTCTCTGGCTCAAGTGTCAGCTGTTTGTAAGTCTTCGAGTCCTCCAGCAACTGAGGCACTACCCACTGAGATTTAAATAAAATTACCTTGAAGCCCTACTCCACAAACGGTAGGAAACCAAGCATCCCTCCCAATATCCCAGAGGGGGCTGGGGTTACGTTTGTCCTCCCTCTAGCTCAATTTCCTACTCTTGCTGAATTTTCAATCCTGGCTCCCATTTTCATCTCCTGCAGGTGTTGGACTTTCTTTGTCCGTCACCGGGCAGCCTAGGTTCCAGCACTTCTACCACAGGATTGTGGACACGAGATTGGGCATGTAGAGACTTTCACTGAGGATTTGAAGCTCTAGGGTGGTGTTATAGTGTAGCACAGCAAACAACCTAAAATTAAATGCCAGTGATTCCTTTGCTAACAGTCCCTGGCTCCTCTGGGCACCAGCAACACCTCACTGGTCATCTCTGCACAGACAGCACCTGCCCACCACCATCCAGATCAACTCCCCTTTCCCTCTCATCTCCCACCAAACTACCAGCCCCCCAATTCTATCACTATTCTCCCTGCCCCCTTCTTGTTTGGGTCAGGTGCTGGGGAATCTCAATCCTGGCTGCACGATAGAATCTCCTGGGGAGTCTTTTAAAAATAATCCTACGCCAGACCAATTACATCAGAGACTCTGGAGCTGGGTACACGCACACATCATTTTCCAAAGCTCTATCTGTGCAGCCAAGGTTGAAAACCACCTTCAGTCTAGTTCATCTAAGGCATGTCCTGGGGCGAGCTCACCTTTCATACTCAAACAAGCCATCAAGGTATTCAGCTGAACAAAAGACAATTCTCTCCCTGAAGAAACCACTGGCAGTTTTTGAACTGAACATTATTTTTCCTGCCACCATTATTATCTTAAGAAATTTGCCAACAATCCACACTTCATTATCCGGAGGTCGGGATCTTTCCCCAACACCAGCATTTCTGGATGAGTCTCTTGTTCTCTCCTGCCTGGCTCAGGTTCCCAGGTCACAGAGTAGCAGGGTGGGCAGAGAAGAAACCAAGGAATCCACTCAAAGAGGAACCTGGCTTCTTCACAGAGAGATGTTATGGCAGGTAGAGATTCAGAGCTAAAGTAGGAAGCTGACATTATTTTGGAATCCCATGGAGAGAGACATTCTCAATCTTAGTGAGAAAAAAAAAAGTAGCCCCATGGTGGTATTATGTTTTGTTTTGTTTTGTTTTGCTTTTACAGAAATAGACTCCACAGGCATAGAAAACTTACAGTTACCAAAGGGGAAAGGGGTGGGGAGGGTTAAATTGGGAGGTTAGGACTAACAGATACACACTACTATATATAAAATAGATAACCAGCAAGGATCTATTGTATAGCACAGGGAACTACACTTAATATTTTGTAATAACCTATATGGGAAAAGAATCTGAAAAAAATATATATGTATAACTGAATCACTGTGCTACACACCTGAAACTAACACAACATTGTATATTGACTATACTTCAGTAAAAAAAAACTTAAAGTGGAAATAAAAAAACAACAACAGAAAGAATCCATTGCCAAATCTGGAAATAAATAAATTACAAACACAGAAATTTTTTTCTGAATATTTCAGGAAATATATAGTCTATGAAACAATGTTCCACGTATATCCTCTCCTTTGGTGTTCCTGACAACACTGTGAAAAGGTAAGCAGAGCAGGAATTATTATCCATTTTTCCAGCAGAATAAATTCACATGCAGGGAAGGTAAGTGACTTACCCAAAACCATGCCGCTAGGACATGACAGAGCTGTTGCTCAAAACATAGCACTTATCTTAGTTCTGACTGCGGTAAGTAAGTACCGTAGACTGCTTATAAACAACAGATTTATTTCTCACAGTTCTGGAGACTGAAAGTCCCAGATCAGGGTGCCAGCAGGGTTGAGTCCTGGTGAGAGCCCTTTTTTGTGTTGCAGACTGCTGCCCTCTCATATCCTCACGTGGCAGACAGCAGAGAGCAGCAAGCTGTCTTGTGACTCATGTGAGGGCACTAATCCCATTCATGAGGGCTCTGTCCTCAGGACCTCATCTCATCCTAATCACCTCCCAAAGGCCCCACCTCCTATTCCCATCACAGCAGAGGTCTGACTCATCTCCCAGCCCTCAGACAGGTAAGACCTGTTAGGAGGCAAGCAGCAGGTAGGAGGTGGAATGGTCAGTACCGCTGGGCAGCCACCACCTGACCTGTGCACACATCAGGCCCTGTGTCCTGCTGTAGGATCTCCTGAAACTTGTCCAGATGTGAAGACATCCAGTTCCCAACTCCCAAAGGAAGCTGAGCTCCATTCTCTTTGAAGCACGGAGTTGCCATCATGAGGATAAGTGTTCTTGGAGCTGCCAGGCTAAGGAGGTGACCTTGAGGTGTCAGTCTCCTAGTGTGGAATGTGTTTGTGGGTTTGAATTATTTCTGCAAGTTCCTTCAGCTCAAGGCTGTACAGACAACCTTGGGTGAGAGAGAGAAGGAAGAAGATGAGATGTCCTAAAAGTGCCTCTAAAAACTGTTGTTTGACAGGCCCTATATCACCACCTATTGCCAGGAACATAATAACAATCTCTCCTCCTCCACCCTCCGTCCTCCCCCTCATGCTCTCTGAAACCCAGGCTTGGGGACTGAACACATATGGGTCTAGTTGGTCGATCCTGCTTTCCTCTGAGGCCGTAAATTCAGACAGCCACAAATCAGCTTCGGAGAAACTTCAGCCCCAGACACGCACACTCTCCCATTCAAGTCTTGGTGTCCGGGCTGAAATATGGCTGCATGTGTTCCCTCCGGCACTGCCGGCCTGCTGGAGATGCCCCTCTGTCAGAGATGGTTTATGGGTCAGCCACCAACCCTGCCGCGGCGCCCCGAGGCTTTGATCTCCTGCTGGCAGCCCCGTGTCACCAAGGTCGCTGCCTGTTCCCACACAGGCCTGAAATACAGCTCTCCAAAACACCCGGGCAGGGAAGGGGGGCTCTGGGTTCCTCCTGCACCCCGACACAGCATTGCCAGAGCTGACTGCTTTTCTTCCCCAAATAGCCCTTCGTGACATGTCATTGTCACCAGCTAAATACAGAGCACTCCTGGCCCTTTGCCTTTCCTCGTGCTGACAGCTGACATAGAGCCTGCCCACCCTTTGCATGAAACTGCTTCTTCTCAGAGGCCCTTCTCCAAGAATCTGAGCTTGGGTCTGGGCAGGACATTAACTCAAAGCAAATGTCAAACACTGGGTTTCCAGAGTCCTAGGAGGTGTGTTAGCCTAGTGGATCAAGAACAAATGTACACCTGTCTACAAAGTGGTTTGCGCCGTCATTGTGCCTTCCTGGCCCCAAGGTAAGTCCAAAGACTGGTGTGGGTGAGGTCTCACTTGGATAAAGCTCAGAGTGTGAACCTGCAGTCTGGGGCTCTCCCACTGCCTGAGCCAGGGTTCTCAACCTCCAGGGTGTGGTGAACTCACTGCAGAGCTTTAAAAGAGACCCACTGGGAATTCCCTGGCAGTCCAGTGGTTAGGACTCAGCGCTTCCACTGCCAAGGGCCCAGGTTCAATCCCTGGTCGAGGAACTAAGATCCTGCAAGCCGTGTGACTCAGCCAAAAATAAAAATAAAAAATAAAAGAAGCATTGATGCCTGGTCCCCTCCCTAGAAGTTCACAGTTAGTTGGTGTCAGGTACGGGAATTTTCAAAGCTCTTCAAGTGCTTCTCCACGTGTGGCTGAGGTTGAGAACGATTGAGTGAAGATTGGTATCGCTTTGCCCCCGAGTTTCTCTTTGAGGCATCTATCTCCTGGCAGGCCCATGAGGAGAGTTTGGGAGTCATCCCAAGCACTCAGTTGCCATTCATGCACTCCCTCATTCATCCTCAGCCTTTTGTTGAGCCCTCACATTTTGTGTTAGTCTGGGCTCTCCGGAGAAATAGAACCAATAGGATTTTATGTATATCTAAATATAGATACATATAAATATACATAAAGATATTTATTATAAGGAATTGATTCACACAATTATGGAGGCTAAGAGGCCCCAGGATCTGCAGTCACCAAGCTGGAGACCCAGGAGAGCTGATGGTGTTAAATTCCAGCCCAAGTCCAAGTCCAAAGTCAGGAGAAGACTGATGTCCCAGCTTGAAGACAGCGTGAATTCTCCTTTGCTCAGCATTTTGTTCTGTTCTGGCCACCAAGGGATTGGATGAAGCCCACCCACATTCCAATCTGCTTTACTCAGTCTGCTAATTCAGATGTTAATCTCATCTAAAAACATCCACAGGGACTCACTCAGATTAATGTTTAACCAAATATCTGGGCATCTTGTGACCCAGTCAAGTTGACAAATAACTTTAGTCATCACACACGGCTCTAGGCACTACAGGGAATATGGAAAAGTTCTGGACTCTTGCCCTCAAGGAGCTGCCAGTCTCACGATGACACAAGACCTGCAAGGAAGGCTAAAGCCTCCACCATGTGGCGCAGCTGCACAGAGTCAAGAAAGCAGGAGCTCAGAGGAGAAACAGATCAGACCTGGGATGGTCACCAAAGGTCTGCAGGAGAAACTGGGCTTAATCTGGGCTGGGAGGCTGTTATGGGATGAATTATGTCCCCCAAAAGGTATGTTTAAGGCCTAACCTCCAGGAATGTGATCAGAATGTGAAAATAAGGTAGTTGCAGATGTCATTAGCTAAGGTGGGGTCATGCTAAAGTAGGGTGAACCCTTAATCCAAAATGACGAGTGTCCTTAGAAGAAGAGGAGAGAGACGCAGAGAGCTGATGGCCATGTGAAGACAGAGACACAAGGAAACCCCATGTGAAGATGGAGGCAGAGAATGGAGTGACGAGTCTACAAGCCAAGGATTGCCAGCTGCCACCAGAAGCGAGGCGAGAGGCGTGGCCCATTTTTTTCCCTCAGAGCCCTCAGGGGAATTAACCCTGCTGCTAACACCCTGACATCAGACTTCTAGCCTCCAGAATATGAGAGAATAAATTTCTATTATTTCAAGCCATCTGCTTGCGGTACTTGGTTACGGCAGCCCTAAGAAACTTAAGACAGAGGCTGAGTCCCAATGGACAAGCAGGGTGGGGAGGGAACCCTAGGAGGCCCAGAGGCTGGAATGAATAATGCATGAGAGGGACAAGGAAAACCCAACTAAAACAAAGAATTTCAGAAAGGAATGCTAGGGAACACGAATCAGAGCTGCCACCTCACACCTCATTTCCCCAGGGATCCCATGGTACTTCCTTGTCTTGAGGGAAACTTTCTACCCCTCACCACACCCTTCCACCCACATGGTGCACATCAGAGCTGCCTTCCTTTTCCCTGATCCCTCCTCCCTGGGCACTTGTGAAGTGGGCGTGTGACCCAGACATCCTACGCCACCCTCTTGGCCACAGTCATTGGCCCAAAGATGGGCACTGAGCCAAGGCATGCCAATTAGGGACTTTCCCTGGGATTTTTTTTTTATTATTATTATTAAAACTGGTAGAATCTTAAGAGCCCTTTTCTCTCTGGTACAGGCTGTGAAATATGAACTTGAAGTTGCCCCCAGCCATGTCCCTGTAATGTAAATAAATAAAGAGAGAAAATGATCCTTATATTAGAATGGATAAACAGCAAGGTCCTACTCTACAGCACAGGGAAGTATATTCAATATCCTGTAATAAACCGTAATGGAAAAGAATATGAGAAAGAATATATATATATGTATAACTGAGTCACTTTGCTGTATAGCAGAAATTAACACAGCATTGTAAATCAACTATAGTTCAATAAAATAAACTTTTTTTAAAAAAGATCTTTATATCATTCAAGCCCCTGGTTCTAGACACTAAAGTTTTGGGCGTTGCACATGAATTTTTACTTTGCTCCTTTCTAATTCTCCCATTTATTCTGTGAGCCATCCCAGGAACCTTCCCCTTATCAATAAAAATGAAAATAACTTTGTTTAAACTAATTCAGATGGATTTCTCTTACTTGCTCCTGAAGGAGCCCCAACTAGTACATCATGGGAGAAAGCATATTTCCTCCATGCTATGGCTTTGATGCCAGGCTGCAGGGTTTATGTTTAACCCTAGTAGCTAGAGACTGTTAACTGGAGTCTATAGAACCTGACTTTACGGTTCCCCATGAAACTCCAGAAATTAGGTGCAACATACACAGAATGCGTACCCTTCTGGGAAGAGGCAGCATAGATGCCATCACATTCTCAGTGGAGTTTTTGACCCCAAATAGGATTAAGAACCACTGATGGAAGCAATGAGGAGCCATTACAAACATAAGAATCACAGAACATATTATTTTCCACTAACAATTATTAAACACCCTCAGATATCCAGTCATTTATTCAACAAGCATACTGTCAATCCCAGGGTCAAGAGCTGTTGGGGATGTGATGACATATGTGGTGTAATTTTAGCCTCAGAGAGTTTTAGTTGGCCTAGGGTGGTAATGGACTTATACATAATATTGATAGAAGGCGAGCAAGGGTAAATAATACAACGGCAACTCAGAGGCCAGTGTGTAGAACTTTTCCCACAGCCTTAAATGAGCAGTTAGTAGAGCCCTGGATGGATTCCCCTCTCGTCAGTGGACCACAGATTAGTCAGTGTCTCAGAATCTCAAGGTCGACATTTTCTAAACAGATACAAGCATCCTACCAGACCACCTTACAGGATGTTGTGCAATGCTAACAAGAGCGAAAATATCTGTCAACTTCCTTAGCGCCTGGAAACCCTTAGACAAGATATACAACACCGTCCTAGGAGAAGCCTGCCTCTGGACCTAGCTCACGCAACTCAAGATGTGGCCCCCGGACTAACCTGATCAGCAGCGTGGACATCTCCTCAGAGTTTATGAGAAATGCAGATCTCGAACCTCATCCCAGACTTTCTGAATCTGCAAGATCCCCCAGATGATTTGTATGCAAATTAAAGTTTGAGACACACTCAACTAGGTAGTTCTTAGCATGGTGTAATTATAAACTGACAAAGAAAAAAATCCACCCTAGGGCACGTTACCACAGGGGACAGAGGCAGGGACCAGAGCTGCCCAGGAGAGCTGTGGGCTTACTGCCACACAGATGGATCCGGGCCTCCTTAGCATAGGAATGTGCATGGGCTATTAGCTGCCTGGAGCACAGGATGCAGTGAGCCACAGTGTGTGAGCCAACCCCAGAATGAGCCTTTGATCCTGCCCATTGCTGGACATATGGTCTCCTTGAATCTCCCGTCAGAGTGACACCAGCATGCTTCGCATACATCAGCGCACTCAGAGGGGATTAGCAAACATCTGGGGAGCACAGCCTGCTGCATACTGCTGGTGTGAGGTGCAGGGGGGATTGAGAAAGCTCTTGGAGTACCGAGCACAAGCCCAACCCACCAAGGTGCCAGTGGGGTCGGGGGCTTCCTCTCTGTCAGCAGCCCCATCTCTAGGCTCCAAATGACCATGGCAGACAAATAGACAGCAGAGCTGCGGGTCTTGGGCAGGAAGAACTCAGGGTCTAGAGCACAGTAACAGTGATTAGGCCAAAAGGATTCTCCTGGTCCAGTTAGTTTTAGAAACACCACATGAAACAAAGTTGAATCTGTTCCTTTACAGGAGCACCTTTAATCTGCTATGTGCACTGTGAACCTTCAAGAATAGCACACAGTAGGCTTTAGTTCCCAAGCACTTCTGTTCACAGAACTCTTCCTATCTGTGTCCGTCAGCCCAGGCTGCCATAATAAAATACCATAGACTAGATGGCCTGAACAACAGGAATTTATTTCTCACAGTTTTGAAGCCTGGGAAGTCCAAGATCAGGGTGCCAGCTGATTTGCTTTCTGGTGAGGGCTCTCTTCCTGGTTTGCAGACGGCCGCCTCCCATGGCAGAAAGGAAGAGAGGAAGTAAGTTCTCTGGTGTCTCTTCTTGTAAGGGTACAAATTCCATCGTGAGGGCCCCACCTTCATGACCTCATCTAACCCTAATTACACCCCCTCCCAGAGGACCCATTTCCAATGACCATCGCATTGGAGGTTAGGGTCTCAACTTTTGAATGGGGGGGGGGCGGGTGCTGGGATAGTCAGTTCAGTCCCTAGCACTATCCTACCTTAGGCAGGAAGTCTTCAAAGCCGACTCTGGAAAACACTGGCAAAGATGGAGGTGAGAGAGATCCATTTGGAGAAAGAAGGTAGTCCATGAATGTCTGCAGTAGGAGTTCTAAGACTTCCCTTGTTCAGGGCTATTGGCAATCAAGCATGTAGGAATTTGCTTCAAATGTGTTAAGTTCACATTAATAATAATTAACCACCACTACTTCTGAGTACTCAGTATGAGCTATAGGCCCATGATGAGCTAGGCTTTATAGACATCATCTCAACTAATGCTCTGAACTAGTGTTTGAGGAACTACTATTCTCATCTCCATTTTCAGATGATGAAACTAAGGCTTAAAAAAGCCATTGTATCGCCTTAAGTCTTACAGCTAGTTAGTGGTAAAGCTACCCTAAGTTTGACTATTAAAATGCTGTAAATCCCTAAATCTTTGGCACACGGGAAACATTATGTCCCAGGACTTACACTTAGACTTGTAGGGTCATCCCTACATTCCTGGTGACTCTGGAGAAGACACAGATTAAGAAAAAGTCCAGCTTGATGTGCAGGGTCCATCTCCCAGTAGTTTTATGTTTTCGATTTATCACCTTTGTCTTGTCACCATATTTTCATATACTCGTTTCTTCAAACTCACCATATAGTGAATTTAAAGATGAGGAAATTCTGGAAGTAGGCATGGAGTTTGTGTTGATTCCCTGACATTAATCCCCTCCCCTCTACCTCTGTAATTAGCTCTTTAGTTGGGTAAAATGAATAACTTCTGTGCCTTACAAGTCCATCTGTCAAGGCAGTATCTTCATAATTACAAATTTCAAAGAGGAAAACAACTTGTCACTCACTCTCAATCAATAAACCTGGCTTTTTTCAAAGGGACTGCTAAAAAGTTTACCTCTGCACAAAAGAGTGCCAAGGATTTGCCTCAAGCAAATGAGACGGTGTACTTTGTCATGAATGAATCCATGGATTTCCTGCCCTGGCTCTGCTCCTAACAAGCTGGCTGACCTCCCCACCATCCACACGCCCCTTCCTCCACCTCCTCATCTGTGAAGTGAGGGGCTGCACCACTAACACCATAGACCCGCAGCTCCTGATCCCATGGGTGATGAATCTCCTAGTGGCATTTGTACATCAGTCCCAGTTCAGATTCCTGGGGAAATGCAGAACCTGCCTAATTCACTCCAGGGGAGCTCCGCAGTTTCAATCAGAAGAATCTCAAAATAAGAAGCTTTAAGCTAAACCGTTCCAGACAGATGGAAATTCACTCTGTCTTTCAAGTTCTTTTAAAAGGATATACAGAACACTGCATAGTGGTCAGCATCAGTGTCTAAACAGCTTTCGTGATCCATAAGTTCTTCCTTATCTCTGGCCTAAATTGTCTCTACTAAAATAAAAAATTCAGGCCAGCTTCCCGTCATACTCCAGGTTATGAAATTATTTCTATTTGGTGATAGCAATTAAATTGTTTTCCAATCTGTTCCTTTCTTATTTTATTTTTATTATTAATTTTAAAGTAATTCATTACTTAAACATGTACAAAACTGTTTTAAAATAATTTAACAGCAACCTTTGCTTTTTGCTAAAGTTAAAAAAGCAATTGTTTTTGAAATATATAAGCCACTACAGTTACGGTCAGTCACCTCCCTACTCCCTCTCCACTGCTTTTTCTCTGCAAGTGTAACCACCATTAGATATTTTTTTTAAATTTTATTTTATTTATTTATTTTTGGCTTCACTGGGTCTTCGTGGCTGTGCACGGGCTTTCTGTAGTTGCGGCGAGCAGGGCCTACTCTTTGTTGCGGTGTGCGGGCTTCTCATTGTGGTGGCTTCCCTTGTTGCGGAGAATGGGCTCTAGGCGCACGGGCTTCAGTAGCTGTGACACGCAGACTCAGTAGTTGTGACTCACGGGCTCTAGAGCGCAGGCTCAGTAGTTGTGGTGCGCAGGCTTTGTTGCTCCGAGGCATGTGGGATCTTCCCGAACTAGGGCTCGAACCCGTGTCCCCTGCACTGGCGTGCGGATTCTTAACCACTGCGCCACCAGGGAAGTCCAATATATGATTATTACATGAGATTTAGGAAAAACAGAAAGAAAACAAATCAGTACATTACTAGGTCACTTTAAAAATAATTCTTATCCTTTAAGGAATCAGGGTAACCCTATTTATAGCCCTTTTCTACATCACTGAAAGGAATATGTTACATAGGGGACAGGGCTGAGCTTTGGAGAAAGATCTGGATTTGAATCTTATCTCTGTAACCTTCTGGCTTACTTTTCTTGCACGTGATATTTATTTCCTCTGAACTTCCATTTTCTCATCTATAAGGACAACAACTCCTCCACTGGTTGTTATATCTATCTATTTATTATATCTGTATCTATCTATTTATACCTGATTTCACATGTCAGACCTACAGTTGGCAACATCTTTTTGGAAAGAATCCTGTGAGCCTCTGTCCTATAATATACCAGTGTACAAAGGTCACTGGAGAAAAGTAAGAACAGAGCCATGGACATACTTATTGGCTCAACTCTGAGTGATGGGTAAGATCCCAGGAAAGACAAATTCCATGGGGTCAGTGAAGCTGCTACCAAGCCATGGCAGTATCCATTTCAGGGTCTGTTCCAATAGTCACTGGACTCCTTCTTCCATTTCTAAAAACGTACTACACAGTGCCTAAAACGGCATGGAAACTAGCCAGAGAACAAAAGCCACGAGGTGATCTCATCCTCAAGTACTTCCCTGCTCAAAGGAGTTAATTAGCAAAGGGAAAAACAATTGACTTTTTCGGTATTATATAATTCCATTGTATTTTTGCCAGGTATCGGATTTCACCACCCACTGCCATGGTGTCGCGTCATGAAAGAACTTATTGTTACATACACAAAACAAGACGAGCTCATAACTTTGCAAGAAGTGTAATTCTACATTCTTTGTCTCATTGCAATCGAAATCTTCAGGTTAATAGGTAATTACTTTTATGAAACACGCTGTGCCTCGAATGAACACAGCTCATGTTGAGATGGCCCCTGCCTGAAGAAAGACTATTTTTAGGAAGCTTGACAAAGGAAAGTAATGTTTTCAACCCAAGCATGCACTGCCAGATAACTAACTCCACCAAATTCTTTATTACCGAAAGGAAAAAAAAAAAAGGTGACAAAATAATGAAATCTTTCTTTCACCATTTTGGGAATCAACTTTCCATGTCTAACTCCCTTCAGCTTTCAGAATCTCCTTCGCAGATTTGCGAGAATAGCTTCCCAGCAGAGTGGTTGTGTTTGAAAATCAAGCTGGAGGTCATCTGATTAGAATCTCTTGTCTTTCCATGTCTTGGAGGAATCATGGAGCCTTTTTGTTTAAAGTGAAAATCTGATTCAAGCAAGACCAGGTTCACTTTCAAGGACCCCAAGGCTGTGGACTTCAGATGAAAAAGAATCTCATACCATTCTCTGAAACAGTAAAAATCTCTTAAAATATAAAACTGAATTCCTACATGTATTCTTCATAGTTGTATAAATCCAAATTACTTTATTTTCTAATAAAGACTGAGCTTTAAAGAAAACATATGCTTGTTGGGCCAAGATTATCCCTACTGGAGACAATGGAGTAAGAGTCTGGAGATACGGGTTCCAGTCTTGGCACTGAGACCGCTCTGAGCAGCAATTTCTCCGCACAGTTAGACCAGCATCTTTTCTGATGTGGACCATTGCCCCCTGACTGGTCTCCCTATCTCCGGTTCTCACCTCTTCTAATCCACCCTCTACATCAGAGGGTCTCAAAGCATGGTCCCCAGACCAGCAACATCAGTACCACCTAAGCCCTTATTAGAAATGCAAATTCTCGGGCCCCACTCTAGACCTACGAAATCATGAACTCCGGAGTGGGGCTCAGCATCTGTTTGTTTCTTGCGGTACGTGGGTCTCTCACTGTTGTGGCCTCTCCCGTTGTGGAGCACAGGCTCCGGACGCGCAGGCTCAGCGGCCATGGCTCACGGGCCCAGCCACTGCCCGGCATGTGGGATCTTCCCGGACCGGGGCACGAACCCGTGTCCCCTGCATCGGCAGGCGGACTCTCAACCACTGCGCCACCAGGGAAGCCCTCAGCATCTGTATTAAGAAGCCCTCCAGGTGATGCTGTTGCCCACCAACACCGGAGAGCCACTGATCCACATGGATTCCATTCTGCATAAGTCAAAGCTCATTAGCACAGCTCAAAAGACCATCACGATCCAGCCCCTTAGGCCTCCAAGTTCACCCTGATTCTCCCTCTATCTCCCCACTCCACTCTTGCAATGGACTGTACTACAGAGCAGTACTCCCTTACAGAGGTGCCAGCTCCTCCATTAAGCTTTTCCTTCTTTTATTCCCATCCAGCTAGTCACTTTGTCTTCTGGTTTCTGCACATCTCCATTTTTAAGAGAACCTTATGAAATATCTGTACACAGTGTTCTACCACACCAGCCTGTGAGGTCTTTGGAGACATACAATCATTCACCCTTTCAACTGTTTATTGAGCACCAGGCACATAGGTGGTGCTCAGAATACAGTGGCACAAATGGACCTTCTATCCTCTGATCTTCGAATCCTTATCACCTAGCACAAATCCCAGGTCATCCAGTAAACCATCTCTGACAACCTTAGCTTCTTTGTTTATCATCAGCACTTATTAACTATGTTATTCTATCAACGATGACCTTGTATTATTAGTCATCATACATGCATTTCTGTTTTATATCCCCCAAGATTTTAAATTCATCTCGAGGAGGACTAGACCTGATTCTCCTCCCTTCCCTGATGGCAGGATAGCATAATGGTTAACAGCAAGGACTCTGGAGTCAGAAATCCTGTGTTCTAATCTTGGCTCAAAAGAAGCAACGTTGAGTCCCTGAAGTCCTCAACATCTAAACAATGTGGAATCATATAATGCAGGCTAAATCCTTCTTGCCTCAGTTTCCCCAAGAACACCCTTGTGGTATGCTCCCCATAGCTGCCCCGTATGATAAGGGGTGATCTAATGAGATTCCTGAGTGAGTTTCCACGAAGAAAATGGCCACAGGGGTAAAAATAAACAGGGCGATACTTAAAGGATCCCTTATTTGTAAACTCATTTTATGTGAAGCATAAATGTTTTTCTACATGAATGCAAGCAACTGCACAATCTTCAAACTTAACAACTATAAAAATGGTTCATATCTTTCCTAATAGAGGAAGCAAGCAATTAACCTTTAAATATTTATCCTGATTTTCATTAGAAAGCCAGACACTTGAGAACAGTCAATGACTTTTAGTTTTAGATTTGGATTTTGGCTTGATTGATTTATTCAACTTTAGGAAGCAAAGTGAAAAATCTTGCCATTAATATTCTGAGTCGCTAACACCTAATGAAAGATTTTGAAAGAACATGATTTCTAGGCAGGTGTGATACCCGTAGGCAGGTCTTCCCCTGGTGTCTTTCTATCCAGGAGAGTTGTCCTGGAAGCTGCTCCCAAGGGTCTAGCAGAGGTTCCAGAGAGGTCGTGGCGGTAGGAACTCTGTAGTGTCAGGAGGGTGGACACGAGGACAAGGGGGTTGATACTTGTGTGGGATTTTCCCACCTCACATTTGTTTTCTTAGCTGCTCAGAGAGGTGTGTTTGGAGACCTGGGATGGGGAGAGGAGGCCTGTTCGGTGCACTCCAACTGAAAAGTCTGATTAGTAACGGCCGGGGCTGAGAGCAGTTTTCCGCGGGAAGTCCGCTTTGCTTCGGCGCTAGAAATCAGTGTGACGTCTAGCATAGCCAAGTGTCCCTGCAGGACCCCACTGGGAAATCACTAGAGTTTTATGAGGTTAGCTGCAGTTTTTGTGTAAACAACATAATGTTTTATGATGGGAAACTTAGCCCTTTGCTTTTTATGTAAAAGCATCAATTAAGCCTTTTTTAATGTTTGAGGTGTAAAGAAGTGTGAAAAACTAATGTTGTTTCAGAATTGGGCCAAGGAAAAAGATAACGCAGTAGCTACTCGTTTAATGAACTTCCTCATAAAATTATGTAGCGGATTTGTGATAAGTGCGTAGATAAAAATGGCTTTGTTGCCTCTAATTTTGCCAGCTATGGGTTAAATGTTTTGTAATGGATAATACCACTACTGTCCATCTTCCTTATTTATTCCATCACTGATTTAATGTTTTCAAGAGGAATGTCACGAAACTCACATATTACATTCTTTAATTAAAGTATTTTAAATGGCAAGATTTCTTGATTTTTGTGATTTTTTTTTTTTTTTTTTTTTGCCAGGGTGGGACAGGGAGAGAGTTTTGCCAGAATTACCCCTTACAAGATAATAACCAAATTTAAGTAATAACTAAATTCAAATGGTGGATACATGTCCTTATACATTTGTCAAAACCCATAGAATAAACACCAAGAGTGAACCGTAATTTAAACTATGGACTTTCGGTGATAATAATGCGTCGATGTGTATTCAGTGATGTTTGTAACAAATGTACAGGGGAAGAGGCAGGTTGAGGGAACATTTTGCTGTGAACCTAAAACTGCTCTAAAAAAATAACGTCTATTTAAAAAATTCTCCGGTGCGTGCATGTGCTTGTGTGTGTGAGTGTGTGCGTGTGTGTGTGTGCATGTGTGTGTGTGCGTGTGTGTGTGTGTGTGTGTGAGTGTCTGTGCACGTGTGCGTTAGGACTAGGGGCTAATTTCATTTTCTGGCTATTTGTGGTCTAAGCCTAAACCTCCCTCTCTTTCACCGCTTCACCACGTGCTGGAAATCTCTCTAAAATGCGCCAGCGCTGGTCGGCACTGAGCGCGTGGCAGCTCTCATACTTGCTTGGTTGCAGGACATTCATCTCTCCAGAGTCCCACAGACAAGACTGGAAGCAAAGAAGGAGATTGGCCTGACTGAGCTGCTCCTAGAGCGTCCGCTGGAACTTGCGCTCTGGACTGCATCTTCGGCATGAGAGCATGTACCGTGTTGCTCTTTCCCTTTTTCTTGTCAAAGTAGAGGTTGGAGGAAAAAGGAGAAACCCGAGCACTGACCTTTTCTGAGAGGTGATCTTCAGGTAATCAAGGCCAGAGAAAATGACATGCTGGGAGGAGGTACCCAACAGGGAAGAGCATCACACAAAGAACACGCCTATTTCTTCCAAAGTGGGCAGAGAGCACAGGGAAAAGCCAGGAATAAGACAGGTGAGGATGGACCCTGATAGGGCCACCCAAGCCCTCCACTTCTCCCACACCCCCTACACACACACACATTGGCACGCATCCTCTTTCCCCAAGGAGCGCTCAGGGTTCAGCCCGTGGTTCACAGAAACTTCCTGATTTGTGCTTTTCCATGACCGGATGGAGATATCAGAGCAGTGAGGTGATGCTCTAACCCTGGCTATAGAAATTCATGAATTCATTCATTTTTTTCCACGTGCCCGTGCTGAGTTAGGCTGGGGGTACAAATGCACATAGGGCATAGATCCCGAGCTCCGTCAGCTTCTAATCTTTGTACATCATCCGCCTTGAGAGAAGCAGAAAGAAAGCAGACCAATCTCCCTGCTGTTCGTGGCCTGATAAGTCAACCCAGCCCTTCACCAGGGCCTGTCCCCCCGTGCTCGGTCAGAACTCACAGCTGCTGCCCGTCTGCCCCTGATGCCCAGCCGTCAACCTGGGGCGGACCCGCACAGACCACACTTATTAAAGGAGGGAGGTCATTTACTCCTGTTCTTGCCGACGTTGGCCTGTTACAGGCCGAAACTGCGGAATTACATGTAGTGTTTTACCAGACCATCAAGTGACAAGGAGCAATGGGGTGACAGTTGCCAAATGTTAGTCCTCGTGTTTTTACTGTGGTCTCCGCAGAATTTTACCCCCCTAGGAGAACAATTCAATTTCTCTGTTTTTCACTTTTTCTTTCATTGAAGGAAAATCTCTTCCCAAGAAAAATACAAACTGAAAAACTTAAATTGCCTCTTTACATAAAAGGGGAGATTTTTTTTCAAATAAAAGGGGGAGGGGTGATGTGGAGAGAGAGATAGTGACAGAGACAGAGGGATACCCTCTTACATCTTAAGCTAAGAGTCAGATCTGGGACTTCCAAAAAGGTATGACTCTTAGAAACGGATTAATTTTTAGACCTTAAAAAGCCATACCATCTCTTTAAAGAGCAATGAAAGCCTGATTCAAGTTGTTAAATTTTATGTTGTGTGTAATGTTGTAATTGATGTCAAACCTTTCACATTTTCTTACCACTGACATTGGACAGTCTACGCCACTCAAGGGCTCAGTTACCAGAGTCGAGATTTAAGTAACCTAACCAGGAAATAAGGGCAGAATGGAATTTTATTACATGGAATTGAGAAGTTCAAATGCAAAATAATTAAGTCTAAGCCAAATATAGCCATTCTCTCTCCCATCAGTTTATTTTGGTGGATAATTGTCTGTATTAGGTATTTCACTGAGCTGCATATAAAACTTTATTGCCCTTGTAAAGGGCACGCTGTGAATTCTGATGCTTCTGTGTGTTTGGGGGAACATAATGGTTCCTTTTGCAGAATAGCACTGCTTACCTAGATCCTGAAACCAAACTAAGCTTTCAGGATGCCTGCGTGGAAAGGCCCCAGTGCCGGGATGTATGTGAGGAGCTCAGATGGAGGCTGAGGAAATATCGCCAGGGAGTAATTAGGAAAAGAACCCCCTGATCTCAGAGTACCGGAAATGAAGAGAACAAGACACCTGCCCTATTTGATACGGGCTCTGCCAAGTCACTGCTGGGCTTCCCATGTTTGTGTTTGAGTGCTGAGGAATTAAGAAGTCAGCACTGAGTGTGGATCCCCAGATATCAGGGCTTGTGACAAATGGGTCTTTTCCGAGGTCGCCTTGCCGTCCCTCCTCCAGCCTTCTCAGAACTGCAGGCCGTTCGTGTACTGCCGAGGGACCCCTTTTACTGTGCATCCAATACTAGAAGAACAATATGGAATTGACCTAATTAGAATCCTTTCCTGGGAAAAACAGTATGTGGCTACATACGGTTTCAGTTAGGTTCCAGAAGCTTTCCCATTCTTCTGACTCCAACAATATGCCTGAATCCCCATCTCCGATTGTTTTCACAAGCAGATTTCACAATGTACTCCCCCAGGTAACCCACATGGTCTTGCTCCTCTGCCTGCACCCTTCCTTGCCCTTCCAGCTCTTTCTCAGCGTAGTTTACGAGACCTCTGTACCCTGAACATAAGAACCCTCAGGCCTCAGGGCTCACCAGTGCAGTAGAGCTGAGTCACCTGAGGAAAACTGTTCCTTCGTTTTGCAACTTACAATGCAGTGCAGCATTTCACATCCTGGTTCTGTGGACCCCAGGAGTCTCTGAACTTCCAAAAATTATATATTTGTATGTTTATGTACTTTTCTAGGCAAAGGGTCTAGAACTTTCACCAGACTCTCCAAGGGTTCTGTGGCCCTTGCAAAAAAAGAAACCGCTGGTCAACCAGGAGACGCAGCCTAGTCAATAATTATAATATCATATATAAAGAGCTTTATAAGAGAAGTGTGGACCTAGCACAGTTCCAAGCTCCCGCATCAACAGTGGTTGAACGTGTGCCAAGTGCAATGGGAGCTGGGAAAGTGAGAACAATTACTTATGCCAGGGACAGGGTGGGACAGGAGTATTCCTGTTTTTAAAGGAGGTCACACTTGAACGAGTTTGAGAGAGATGAGTGAGAGTGTACCAGGAGTGGAAGGTGCTCTTGACAAAAGCGATCCTACATGGGAGAGAGTGTGAGGGGTTCCAGGAAGGGGCAAAGTTCAAGGTCCAGGGAGATGAGAGTGTGCGGGAAGGTGGGCCCCCAGATCACAAAAGGAGCCAGCCTCCCCTGAGGACCTGAACGAGGTTCATGGGTTACCAGAACTAAGGAAGTTGTTCAGCAGGGATCCGATTTCTTTCCTTAGGGGGGTAACTGGTGGCAGTCAGTACTGAGTCCAGGTAAATAATCCTGGCACCCTAGAGGCTGAGAAGCGTTGGGAAGGTCCGTGCGTTACAGGTTGCCTGGGATAGATCTGGTTTTCCCACTGCAAATCGTGCATCCCAGGGCAGTCCTGGGCAAGCCAGGAGGTGGGTCATTCTATCTCCAGCAAGATCTTAGGAAGCAGGCAGTCATGGGTGTTCCCAGGACTAGAAACACACATTTCAACCTGTGAGGACAGAGTCGGAGGGGAGACTTGTGAGGGCCCGGGCTTGGGATCTGGACCTTTGAGGAAGATTCTTGTGGAAGGATTTCTCAGGAGAATATCACAAGCCACGTCCCACATGTGTCATCAAGGCGGAAAATGTCCTGAGAGCTGCTAGCAAGGGGAGCTGATATGTTCCTCCCAATACATTGTGGCTGGCGGCAGGGAGAGTGGTCAGAGGCTGCGGCTGTGACGGCCCAGACGGGGAAGGGGAGGGTGCCAGGGTGGGTGGTGGCACTGATGGTGCAGGCTTAGGCCGTGTGCAGCTCAAAGACCACGGAGCCTCCAGGCCTGTAGCTGGCCGAGTCCACCCCCGACATTGCAAGGCCTGAGGCTAGAATACGAAAGGAGGCCCACTGACCACAGTGCACATTGTTTATCACGCCAACACACTGTTGAATAACTCACTTCTCTCCTCCACCTTAACAAGAATTCCCTCAAAACAACCTGGATGGCCAGGTTCCAGCTGGACTTCTCAGACTCCCCAGACCTCTGCCCCAGAACATGGCAGCGCGAGGAAAGCTGACGACCCCTGGCCGCCTCGCTTCCTGACTCTGCTCAGTCCCCGTGGTCACTGGCCCACACGTTCAAGCTCGTGTGCTCCCCACAAGCAGCCACCCCTCCCTGGAGTCTAGGGGTACGCATCTCAGCAGCCAGGCCTGCTTCCCCAAAGAGAGGCCCGCACAGGCCCTGGAGACAGGATCAAGGCCATTGGGACAGGGAGTTCTGACGTCTTAGGAAGCCGAAGCATGGAAGGGGGAAGCAGGACACAGGCTAGGGATGGACGTGTGCCATCCATGAAACTGACATTGACAGGAGGCGCAGAGGCAAAGGCCAAGTGGAGTCCGCTAAAATGCACCGCCCAGGACACGGTGGCACTGGCTGGAGCTGTCCTGGTTTGGGTCGCCCTGGGCTCCTTCCAAGGCCCCAAACGTGGGATCCTGGCTTTGAGCCTTGGGCCTGTTGCTCGCCAGCTGTGTGGCCTTGGGTAAAGCGTTTGTCTTCTCTGAGCCTCTTTCCTTATCTGTGAGAGTATTTAACCACCCACCTCATAGAGACCGCAAGAGGCTCACAGGAGGGAACAATGCAGCGGAGTCATCAGATGTGATGCTTTCTGCCTGGTTGGATAGATTGAGCACGGGGAACACAACCATCCCTTTCCCACCTGTACCTTGGCCACCATGGGATGGGGGAGGGGACAATCAAGTTGTACTGAGCTGCAACCTGAGCTTGTGGCTGCCAAGAGTCCCAAGAGAACGCGCCATGTTGAGTCTTCGCTTATTTGCCAGGCACGCGTCATCCCTCCAACATAACCCCTAGCAGAGCTTTTCTCCACCCCAGTTAGGGCCGCAGGGCGATGAGCGCAGGTTTTCCCTCAGGAACCGAGGTGGCACATGCCCCAGGCTGAGCGGGGCTCAACTCTAATTTGCCATCTGCAAACCACTCTAAGGCAGCAGGACCAGCTCTTCTCCTTTATACCTTGAATTTCACCCTGGGTGGATCCTCTGCTACAGGAAATAACCCTCCGGTTTAGCTGTTTGCGGGGAGGAGCCAGTGGTCCCAGTGGGGGAAGTAAACCCTGGGCTGCAGGTCTCCTGGGGGCTGTCGGCCCCGGCGGGAGCGCAAATGCTAAGAAGGGGTCCGCACAGGCCATGCTGCCAGAGTTCTCTCTGAGGCACTCGGTGGAGATGGGGCCGTTTATCAATGTCAGAGCCCAACCCCAGGAGCTGGGTACCCGGAGACAGCGAGAGAGGTGAGGGATTCCAGGAGGCAGCCTCACGAGGAAACTGGGGACAGCAAAGCACAGTAAGGCCCTGACATCTAGCCAGAAAATCTGACACCGGCAGAGTGTAGAGCAGAGAGTGGAAGAGAGTCCACGCTCCCCACCATGGACACTTCAGAGGTCACAGGAGGCCATGGAATTACACAGAACTGTGCTTTCTGTCCTGTTCTACCGTGCCAGGGTCCAAGTGTCAGTAAATTATTTAACCTTCTGTGACCCGCCTGGGAATGCCACCATCGGAGTGAAGGTGCAGGCTCTTTTATACAGAACCTCCTGGCAGTGGCAACTCTGAACCCCTTACAACAGGGCTTCCCAGTCTCAGTACTAGGTTTGGGGCTGATCTTTTTTTTTTTTTTTTAACGTTGCTAGCATCTTTTTTTATTACATGTTATTTTTTAAAAAATCAACAAAGAAATATAATCTTCTCCAACTAGGGGGCCGATAATTCTTTGTTGTCGGGCTGTCCTGTGCATTGTAGGATATCCAGCAGCATCTCTGGTCGATACCCACTAGCTGCTCACAATCAGTTGTGACAACCAGAAATGTCTCCAGACATGGCCAGATGTCCCCTGGGGGACAAAACAGTCCCTGGACGAGAGCCACCTCCTTAGACAAGAGCAGGTAGAAATGGGGGATGACACCCAAAATGGGGGCTTGTGACCTCAACGTCTCCTCTGACCGCGGCAAGTTTGCTCAGGGACTCATAGCCAACAGTTGCTCACGGCAATGAGCTCTAAGACCAAGGGGAAGTGGCGTGGCGGCGGGGGAAGAAGGGCCAGGGGGCTCATGCACGGACAACAGTGCAACTAACACTCCCTGCGGGCGCGGGTGCTCCCCCCGGAGTACTGGATTCTTTGCCTGGATCATCTCAGGGCGCTCACAAGCATTCTATGACGTAGGGATGAAGGTCACCCTCATCTTGGAGGAGGGAAACCTGAGACTTAAAACAGACCAACAACTTCCTTAAGATCGAACAGCTGGCACTGCAGCCAAGACTAGCGCTCAAGCCAGCTCAATCCAGAGCCTGTGCACTTAAGCATCAATGCAACAGCCATCTTAATAGGAAAGATGATAATCTCCTGGCCGTGAGCTTAGGGAAGACGTTGAACAGAATGTGGGTGATTTCATCTGATCCTCACTACACCTCTGTAAGGTAGCCAGGGTGAGATGGGGGCCCTAGGAGAGACAGAGCCCAGTTCTTCCTTGACTTTCGCCAGCCCTTGTGGGGAAAGCACAAGTCAGAATGCAGGTTTCACTCAATCAACCTCACCGAGAGTCACAGCTTCATCCGAGAACCCAGCCTTTGGACTTGTGGGCAGAGAGCAGCTTGCTCAGAAAGTCTTTGCCCAGGTGTCTGAACATGAGATCCGGTCTAGGAGGAGCTCCCTAGCCCCCTCCTAGCCCAACATCCCCTTGGTACCTGGATATTCCGTGCCAGGGAAACAAATACTGAGTGTGTTTGGGGGGCCGGGGGGAGCAGGCATTCTGTCTTTGAAAAACAAAATGTCAGCAGCTCAGCCCTGGATCCCAGGAAGGCTTCAATCACATTCCAGGACTCAACTGGTTCATCACACTGCTTGGGGACAGGATTTGTGGAGGAAACTGTGTTTTTCCTTTCCCCTTGCTTAAAGGATCTGAAGAGTCATTAAAAATAAAAGACCATGAAGTTTCAAAAGTACATCGAGACTGTCCCTTTAAAAACACACCCAAGCCCGAGATGAATACTCGAAGGACAAGATACTGTACTGATTAATTATTAAGAACACATTTTGTGCGGTTTGACAGCTATGCCAGAGCAATCTGCTTCAGAGTGATTAAACCTCAATAAATGTGGTTTTAATAACGAGCTGGTATTGAATTATCAGACAATGGCAGCCTTAGTAAATCTTAATTAGTTTTGTCTTTTGAGAACTTCATTTAAATTCTGAGTAATACAAATGCCGTCCGGATCCCTGCGAGGGAGGCATGGCTGCCCTCCTGGGGGTGCTGCCCTAGGCTTGTGACCCCCAGCTCCAGCCTATGGGACCGCTGGGGAGGAACCAAGGACAGAATGGGAGTGGAGGGGGAGGGCACAGATTTTGGGGATAGCTTGCCTTTCAACAGAGAAAGACAGCCCTTCTTCGAACACCTCTGAGGAAGGAGAGCTTCATTAGACCAAACAGCAAGACTTTTGGGTGAAAGCAATCTTTTCTAAAATGTGGAGCTCTGAGCACAGAAAAAAAAAAAAAAGGAGAGAAGGAGGCAGGGGGAGGAGGAAAGGGGTTCCTGTGAGCCTGAAGCTAGGAATAAGAGCTGGAAGAGTGGGTAGATGGATGACCTGGTGACGGGCTAGCCACTGGTCCCACAGAAGGCCTTTCAGGGTAAACAAACTGGCCAGGGTGCACAGCCTTGCTTCAAAAGGCCCACGATTACTCGTTTTATTGCTCAGAGTTACAAGATGATGGTATCTCGAAAGAAGGTGACAGCAAGTTAACAGATCCGTCCCTGAGGGTGCCTGGCCCAGACGCAGAGACTCCCTTCTCCAAACAGAGATGCAGGCACAATTAGACACTTTCAAAATCAGACAGTTCTCTGTTTCAGGAACCCATTGGAAGGCCAGTCAGTGCCCTCCCCCGCCTCCATGCACATTTTGGTACTAATTAACTCCTAATTTGGAAAGGGGGAGAAAGGGGTGTCTCTTTCAAGAATTCCTCCCTCCGGAGATGGCATCTCCGGGCAGCAGCATTTGGCAGTAAAAGCACAACAAATGTCAGAGCAGAGTGGCCGCAGGGCTGGGGATTTATGACTCGGTTCCGGAATGCTGTCAGAGGCACGGCCAGACACTCTCATTCCAGATTGGGACGGATTTGTGTAATTAGGCAAAGTCAGCGAGCCCTGTCCCGGGAGGTGAGAGGCCTGAGTCTCATCTCTGCTGTTAACTTGTTGTGTGAACTTGGGCAAGTTCCTTTTCCTCCCTGGGCCTCAAGTCACCATCTAAAATAGAAGGGTAGGATTCGTCATCTGTAAGGATACTTCCACAGCCCCCAAAGTCTATGATTCTAAGATTCTGAAACTTAGCAGGCTTTTCTCCAATATACACACACACTCCAAAATCAATGGGAGCCAGAAGCCTGGTGGTGAGGGAGAGAGTGGATCATCGTAGATGGATGAATTCCAGGTTGCAAGGCACGAGGGTAACAAAGTGGTCCTGCTTTCATCAGCACAGCTTTTAGTATCATCAAGAACTCGGTCTTTCTCACTGTAGGCCTTTCTCAGCATGGAAGAAACATCACCATCCATCCTCAGAGTGGCCTGGGGCTCCTCCCCACTTCTTAGCCGATGCAAAGATCACTCTTCCATTGTTTGGAGAAAGGTCCTCGGAACCTTTCTGTCTGGTCTACTATTATCCTGAATGGTGAAGTACAGGCTGCAGTCATGTGCCACATATCTTGCTGAGTCTGGACGATGCAACAAGTCTTGCTATTTTGCTTCTGTTTAGCACAGCATTGGACCGGCACCCTGGCATCCTGGCCCCAACGGGCTTGTGTTCGTTCAGTACCACTTTACAAGTGCATTAGCCCTTGGGAAGTCCTGGGTATCTGCTCCAAAAGCTGCCGCAGAATCAAAGGAAGAACTGCACTTCCACCAGGAGCCTACATCTGCAAATCTGAAAATGCTGAACTGACTTGGAAAAAATGACACTGCTTTTACAGATGTGTAATTCAGATTTTTCTACTCTTCCCCACTTTTGTTTGTTATAAAGAGTAACACTTGTCCCTCCTATAACAGTTCCTGTCCCCTGAAAATTACTGCACAAACACTATGCAGATACAAATACCCTTCACTTCTCCACCTGTACTTTTTAAAATTATTATTGAATATCTCTGTCCCACACAGCAGCAGGAAGCATGTCTATCTCGGTTAATGCCCTCTCCTCCAGCCCTAGCTCAGCTCCAGGTACATAATGGTGCTTATAGAAGAGAGCTGGATGAATTGTCAAGTTCCAGGATCCAGGCTGTGGGTGCTAAGTTCTGAGAAGCTATGGTGAGAACGTAGAAGGCAGGGAAAGCATCCTGGGATGTGGCCTGGGGTGGAACTTTAAAAACCAGCAGCATTTAGAGAGGCAAAGGAAGGCCTCAGGTACCCCTTGGCTTCCTCCCCTCCACACCCCGGCCCCATGCCTCTCTCCTGTTGATGCCAGTAATGATTGCCATGCCCCCAGTAATGATTGCCATGCCCATAGGGCAATCAGCAGGAAGACGCCACCTACAGGTGAGTGCGGAGAAAGCACCGGGACAGAGCAGGTCTGCCCAAGCCAGCTTGAAAAAAGTTTAGTCCTTCTTTGACTGAAATAGTGCTCACTGATGGATCTCCTTGGGCCCTGGTTTCCCATTTCTACTCAGATCTGCCACATACATCCCCCTTTATCTTTCCTGGCCACACCAGCTCACTCTTTACTAAGCAGCTTCTTTTCCCCCCAAATCTCTAAATAAAACTTGCAATCTTGCCAAATATTTCTCCATCAAGTAGTATTTAGCAACAAGAGTGCTACAAATGGATCACGAACAGATCAAATATCATACGTTTGTTTTCAAATCCTGGAAATACTTTCCAAATCATGTCTCTTTTTTTTTGTTGTTTTCCTTTTCAGACACGTCATCAACCTCCTGACAATTTTGGCCGGGCCTGCCAGCAGGCAGCCTTAATGGCCCGACTCTGGCAGAAGGCTGGGCATGCATGGCTGAGGGAGGGTGGCTGCTGGTGGAGACCACCTGTAAGCAGCTTGATGACGTAGTCCCTCTCTGTGTGATGCCCTGAGGGAGCCACGTGTGTGGTCGCGTGAGGACCTATGGGTGGGGTGCATGTCAGGTGGAATTGAAGAAACTGAGGCATGAGACTTCGTGGGTAAATGGGAGCCCATGATGTAGAGGGTATGTGAAGGACAGAGGACATGGGTTATGTGTGATGCGGGGGTATCTGAGGCTTTGGGTGAGGTCTGTGTGTGCTCTGTGATCTGTGCGATATGAAGGACTGTGCGGTGTGTGTGTACGTGAGTGTGGTGTGTGGTGACCGTGGGGCATACTGGGTGAGATCTATTAGTGTGGTGTGGTGGGTGACCTGAGGCCTGGTGTGCTCTGGGCACTGGGGAGGGCGAGGAGGATGCTGGGAGGGTGTGTATCCACATGACATCTTGGCCACCAGAAAGCAGCTCTGGGATTGGCCAGATCTGGGCTCTGAGACCCTCTCCAGGAGAAGGAGAGCTGCTCCTGCTGGGGAAGCCACTGGCAGAGCGGACTCCATGCAGAGGCTCAGGTCCAGCCTTGAATCTACAGACCTGGAAGCCATAGCTGGAGAAGCTAGGTGGCTGTCACCTGATGCCTGTGCCCAAGGTCACTGAAGCAAAGCAAATGAGGCAAAATGGTAAGCAGCTCCAATTCTGGATCAAGGGCCTGGGGAAGACACTGGAGCCCTTGGCCCAAGGGAAGTTTGTGGCTGAAACAAACGTAGCTTCAGTCCCTGGGGCCACATTATCACTAATAATGACCTCAGCCCAAGGGAGACATAGTCTACTTTCCCAAGTGACAGATGGCCCTTCCACGAGGCCAGAGAAGGCACCGAGGCAGGCTGCCCAGGGTCTCGTGCAAAGGCCACAGGGCTGTCCTAGAGGAGGAGCCAGGCTCCGGTTGCGTCTCTTCCCTCCTAGACAGGCAACTCCCATCATCTTAAGATTCAAATCTCGTGGCCCAGCCCCCAAGGCCCTCGGCTCTCTGGTCCCACTCTCGTGGCTAACCTGTTCCCCCCACTCCAGCCAACCTAAGGCAAGCAAGCAACCCTCAATGTTCACGGCTCAAGACGCTGTTCAGAGAGTCCTTGCCTGAGAGTGGGGGGAGGGAGAGGCCTCTGGAGGCTGAGCCCAGGGGGTGATGGGCAGGACACAGAGAGTCACAAAGAACTTCTGAGGTGACCCTGATCCAACATTTTCAAATGCTTGAGAAGGCTGTTCATAATTGGCTTTTGAAGAAGGAATGCCTTCCTCTTGTCATTTAAAACTGCAACATGACAAATTGCTTCTTCAAAACAGCTTACAAACCAAGACAGCTTCAGATGTGGAGTCATGTAGGGGAGAAAACATCTGAAAAATTACTGCCAGGAGCGAATAACCCAAGAAACTTACGCCAGCAAGAGACTGGAGGGTCAGAGAGAGCTGTCAGCCCCACGAGGGGCAAGCTGCTGGCACCCTTCTGCATGGAGCAACAGTGAAACACATGGAAAAGCCCGTAGTGACACAGCTGAGTTGTGCTCGTGTCTTCGACAGCCTCTCTTTTCTCCCCTACCTCAATTCCATTGTTCTTTGTGCTTGTTTTTCTGCTGGGGGCCTTAAGTCCCATCCGGGAGGCAGGATGAGAAGAAAAGTCTACTCTTGTACCCCTCTTCTCGTCTCTTTTCTTCTCTCTTTCTCTGAAAGTGGACACCCACCCTTTTTTGCTGAATGTAGAGTTAATCCATTTCTTAGCAGGCAACTAGAGTTAATCCATTTTTTTTTCATTGATTTAATCTTTTTTGTTTAGTGCAGGCATGGGAATAAAAAGAGAAGAAATTTCACATTAACTAATTTCCTAAAAACTAATTTCAAAGAACAATTGAATCCATTTTGTAAATCCAGTGGGAATACTCAGCCTTGGAATTTACCCCCAAATCAGCTGAGACAGCCACAGAGCGTCAAAATATTCCCGGCCTGAGAGATGAGCCCTCCCAGCTGTCTTTAGAGACTATTGCAACAGCCTCCTACCCAATCTCCATGCTTTCAGCATGGCCCCCAACCCCATCGTTCCCCACACTGAAGCCCAAGTGATCTTTCTGAAACAGTGTTGTTCCCCAAAACCCTCGAATGGCGCCCAAGTCCCAGCTCCTTAACATGGCACCCCAAGTTCTCCAAGTCTTAGACCTGCCACTCCCACTCATTATATACACCAGAAATCCATGTCCTAAGGAAATCTTTTTGCTTTCTCAATTACATCATGCTTTTTCTTGTTTCTGACCAATTTGCACATGGGGTTCCTTCTGTATAGAAAGCCCTCGCCTGTCTTATCTGCCTAGTTGACTACTATGTCTGCTCCTTCCAGAGTCTACTCAACCATCACCTCCTTTGGGGACATTCTATCTGCCCCGAAACATCAATTCCCCTGGAGTCCTCTCAACTAGAAACAGTTTTTTCTCTCACGGGACTGTGGGGTCTGGAAAAGAGGTAGGTGTCCTCTTCGCCCCACATTGCTTCTTCCAAGTCCTTTCTTCTTCCTCCTTCAAAGCCCTTGCTTCTTTACAGCGCAAGTCATGAGACCTCAGCGCCCAGCACTCCATCTTGCGTCAGCCTCCCCCTTTACTGAAGACTTCAGCACTTGGCCTGGCTTACGGCCTTCCCCTCCACCGCCACTCCTGTCGTTCTTGACAGCTTTCACATCCACAGAGATGGTCTGTCCCTGGCACTCTGGTCTCCCTTTTCCTTGGTCCCAACAGATTCAATAATGTCTTCTTCCATCCCACCTCAGCCATCACCTCCCATGGTTGTACTTTACATCTTTTCAAACAGTTACTTCAACCAATAACTGCATCACCTCTGAAATGTCAAGCAGCTCCACTCTTTGGCTACCTCTTCCCTTTATCCAGAGCAACCGCTCCAGCAACACTGATCTCACTGAGATGCTCAATCCAGTCTCTTCCCCTCTCTCACCACCATTACCCTCTCTCCCCAAAACACACGCACACGTTCTCACCCTCCTCCTTACCCAGCTCAGCTTCTTTGATCAGCACCGTATCCACTCTCTTGCACATGTTTCCTTCTTCTGCCCATTTTTCTCTATATATCACACCAGGCTGGAGAGACATGAACCTCAATTAACCTGCTTAGTCTGTGTCTGTACCCAACCAGCCACCACTGCAGGAGAAATCACATCAGAGTCATGCTAATTGGATTTGCTTCAGATTTGTAAGTACAAATCTCCACACTGCCAATAATAATCTGACTTTCTTGCCTACTCAATTCATTTTCCAAGTCCCCAAGATAACTGTTTCATATCTTCTCTATTCCCCTCAAAAGTCTAAAACCCCCTCACTCTCAGAAGATGGTCCTTTTCATCCTCTTGCCATAGGGATATGGACAAAGTATGTTATTTCTTCTCCAAGCACAGCAAATCATTCTCTTTTCTCTGACTCGATTGCCTCTCAGCTTCTCAGGACCTTGCCCCTGTAATTATCGCCATATCTCCCATTATCTCTTCAACTCACCCCGGCTGGGCTTCCATCACTACCACCTAACAAAAATGGCTCTTATCAAGGTTACCAACGACCTGTGTTTTACTAGGATCACCGGTAAGTCTTCTGTCCTCATGATACTGAACCTCTCAGTAGCAGGACATTGAAATGCATTCTTTTCTAGATTCCTGTGATGTTGCTCTTGTCTGGTCTTCCATCTACCTCACTGACTGCTCCTTTTCCTTTGCCATAACCTCCTGCTGTGCCCAACCTAGAGCTCTGTCTGCAGCCATCATCTCTTCCCAACTACTGGGTGATCTCAAACACCCTCATGGTCCTAAACAGCATCATTGCTTTGATGATCCCAAAGCTCCACGATCACAGGCATTTCCAATCTAACATGGCACCAAAAGATCTTCTAATCTTTTTCCTCTCTCTCTTTCCCCCTCTTTCACAGAGACACACACAGACACACACACACACACACTCATCAAGTCTGCTGTTCCCCAAGTCCTAAGCTTAGTCAACAGCAGAATCATTTACACAGATGCTGAGACCGGTGACCTTAAATCACCTTTGATCACTCTCCTTCATATTCCATATTTAATTCATCAGCAAGTTCTGGGAACATTACCTCCAAATATATCCCAAATTTGACTACTTCTTCCCTGTTTATCATCAAAATATCAGTCTAAACCACTGAACCTGTTACCTAGTTTACTGTAAATTCTTTCTAACTTGCTTCCCTTGCTCCTCTCTTGATGCCACATAATCCACTCTTCACACAGAGGCTGGAGTGGTCTTTTTTTTTTTTTTAAACAGACTTTATGTTTTAAAAAAGTTTAAGTTCATAGGAAAACTGAGCAGAAAGTACAGAAAGTTTCTGTGTACCCCTGCCCCCACGCTCACCTAGCATCCCCCACTGTAAACATCTCACACCACCGTTGTACGTTTGTTACAACTGATGAACCTGCATTGACATGTCATTATCACCCAAAGTCCATAGTGTATATTAGTGTTCGCTCTTGTAAGAGAGCATAGTTTACACTAGGATTCACTTTGGGTTTTGAAAAATGTAAAATGACATCTATCCATCATTATAGTATCGTACAGAAGAGTTTTACTGCCCTAAAGATCCTCTGTGCTCCACCTGTTCATCCTTTCCTCCCCCAACCCCTGATCTTTTTGCTGTCTCCATGGTTTTACCTTTTCCAGAATGTCATATAGTTGGAATCATACAGCATGTAGCTTTTGCAGACTGGCTTCTTCCACTTATCAATATGCATTTATGTTTCTTCCATGTCTTGTCAAGTCTTGGTTGCTCATTTCTTTGTGCTGAATAACATCTCATTTTCTGGATGTACCAAAGTTTATTTAGCTACTCACCTACTGAAGGACATCTTGGTTGCTTCCAAGTTTTTAGCGATTGCTGTAGACATCTGTGTGCAGGTTTTTGTGTGGACGTAAGTTTTCAACTCATTTGGGTAAATACCAGGAATTCTAGTTGCTGGATCATATGGTGAGAGTATGTACAGTTTTGTAAGAAACTACCAAACTGTCTTACACACCGTTTCGTGTTCCCACCAGTAATGAATAAGAGTTCCTGCTACTCGCCAGCATTTGGTGTTGTCAGTGTGTTGGATTTTAGCCATTCTAATAGGTGTAGTGGTATCTTGTTGTTTTATAGAGTTGCCTTTCTATTTATTTTCTTTTTAAATAATTTTTTAAAATTTATTTATTGCCGTGCCACACGGCATGTGGGATCTTAGTTCTCCAGTCAGGGATCAAACTCGTGCCCTCTGCAGTGGAAGCGTGAGTCTTAACCACTGGACCACCAGGGAGGTCCTCTAGCGTTCTTTTAAAATCCTAAATTTGATTGTGTTGCTCCTCTTTTTAAAGCCATCCAAAGATTTCCCATTACAACAACTGTCAGGTCCAAACTCCTTATGATGACCCACAAGGCCCTGCATAATTTGGCCCCTACCCAGCCATTCCTTTCTGATTGGTCTACACCTATGTCATGCTGGTTGTGCACTTTGATTTCCACCCACTTCTTCACCTCATCGGATACCATTCTCCTCATGGCCACCAGCCAACTTGGCCCTCTTTCATTCTTCAAACATACCACGCTTGTTTCTCTCTTAGGGCTTTGCACTTGCCATTCTTTTCTTGAGGTGTTTCTCTGCCAGATCTGCCCATGACTGCCTCCTTCTCATCAGTCAGGTCTTGGCTTAAATACTAATCTCTAAGAGAGGACTTTCCTAACTCCAGGAACTTCTGGATGAATGGATGGATGGATGGATGGATGGATGTGGATCCTAAATGGAGTGAAAGAAAACTTGGTTGCTGTGAGGTAGAACACCACTATATCAAAGGAAGGAGAATTCCAGGAGTCAGTGGGAGCAGCCATTCCACGCCCCTGTCAGAGAAAAAAGACTAAAACAGAAGAGAGTGCAGGATGGAATAGGGCAAACCTTAGGGAGCTGGCCATATCAAATGAATTAGAACAGGCTTGTGGAGGCGTACTAGAGAGTCCAATGCCTACAATCACGTTCCTGAGAACATATAAAGCACCAGACCTTAATTACACACCAGCATATGAAATTGAGTGTCTGATGTACACACGTTGGTAAATTCCTAGAGCCTTAAACGAGAGGCAATATGCCTAGGTTAGGGAGATGCCAGCTCAGAGCCTACTGCCTTACAGTGTAACAACCGCTCTCATCTGCATCTTTAGCTACATCCAGTTAGTTCAGAAACCCAGGCAGAGAATACAACGCAGCATCACACATTACCAGGAGCATCACAGATAAGCTGTGGGCTGGAGAAAATCCAAGCCTGTACCATTTGATTTTTCTCATGTATGTAATTTCTTTTTTGATGCTGTGAAACTCAAAGCTTACTATTTTAACATTTATGACCAAAGATAATTGGCAGCTTTACGTCACTTCTGTAATGACTTTTTTCTCAAACCATGTCTGATTAAGACACTGTTTAGGTTATGGTGTCTCAAACCGTGGGTCGTGAACCATTAATTTGTCATGAAATTGATTTAGACAGTTCACAACCAGCATATTTTTACCAAAATAGAGTAGATGAGAATAGAAAATCAAAGTGTATCACGCATAGTAAGGATAAGTATTACTTGAGAAAACATATGTTTCAGTTATACATATAATGTATATATACATATACATATGTGTATAATGAGATACAATGTAAAATGTAGGGTCATGGCCAAAAAAGCAGAAGCTATGCTCTAGGTTTCACTTGGCTATATAAATATGCTATGAATAATGTATAAATACATTCTAAAATAACTTTAAAATTCATGTAGAATTTATTCATGTCAATGTAGAGCTGTCAGAGATAATAACCATCAAAAATGGTACACAACAGGTGTGGCAATCTAGAGCATTCTGTATTAAGGCTGGGATCCTGACATTCCACTAGACCACAAGTCTAGAGAACTAGGTTCTGATTTCTTTCCTTTTACTCTCTGGCATGATAGCTTTAGGAAATTCCCCCTCCCTTTTCTGGGCCTCAGATTCCTTACCTCTCTCTAAACTGAGGGACAGATTCATTTGCTTCCGAGAAGCCCTCCATGGAACTCATGCATTCGGAGTCTACTAGAGACTGCGTGAAATGCTCAAGAACTTCAAAATCAAATAAAACGGACTCAAATCCCAGGTACTTACTTACCACTGAGTAACACTGCCAGGGTCCTTCATCAGAAATTGGGAATGATGCCGCATCCTCCATGAGCAGTGATCGTGCAACGCTCCCGGCCTAGGAGAGGGTCTCCATAAAAATGTCCATTGTTATGATGCCCGACTCAGCTTCTCCATGTCTGTACCGATGTCTGTGCGCCTTTAACCACGGCCCAGCATTCTTCGCCTCAGTATAGCTCTAGTCTCACTCTAAAGCGTCCCTTTCTTTGCATGGTTGGCATTTCTCACAAATATCCATCAGCAGCGTTCCCGGTTTCCGTGACCGTGGTCTCTTCCCATCTCAGAAGCATGCCCCGCTGAGCCTCGGCCGCCTACGACTCAGCCCTCCTCCAGCCCTGTGGGTGCCAGGGTCCAGGTCTGAACTCTAGCTCAGCCCTAAGCCCATCAGAGAAAGTCACTCTTTACCCATCAGCTAAATGCCTTCCTTTATGTCCGTCAATGCTGCATCAGAAAGTAGAAAATGCTCCTCAGATTGTCACCTAGAAAAAAAAAATATATATATATAAATGTTAGAGCAGAATAGCAAGTACACATGAAGTCAAGTACATAAATTGTGAAATATGGCCTGAGCCTTCATTTTTTTTTATCTGTGACAGTATAAAAATCATACAAGTCTCTCAAACAGAAAAGAGAAATGTATAGCGATATCTCAGGCCATTGAACAATGTAAAGGGCACCGGACCACACGAACCCTTTAACCCTTCTCTGCTTGTGCTTCTGTCCCATCCACATCCCTCATCTCTCACCCCTCTGCCCCTCACTGGCCTGTGATAGTCATTTGAAGGAGAGCACTCCATGAGGTGTGAAGAGACCTAGTAAAGTTGGAGCCTGCTGTCCCTGTGCCACCCCACTGTTCTCTGGGTTATATAAGTTCTTCCAGAACCTTCTAAGTCAGCTCAGCCCATCTCAGTAGCTGACAAGACCATAGCTCTCAGGGAAATGAGGCTGCAAAGTCACTGGGGCCTGGGCTACTCCCTCCTTGCCCTGTCTTCTCAGTTACAGGCCCTGCACAGCCGATGGGTCTCTGCCTGGAGCTAGGGCATGCTGGCTTCCGGAAAGGTCCACTGTGTTCTGAGCTGCAGGGTGTGGGATCCTGAAGCCAGAACCTAGGGGGAGGGGCAGATCCTATGAATCCAGGTTCATTTCCCATGCCAGAGTCCTGGATTTCTGCGGTGCCATGACCCCTGCACCCTGATCTCTTCCTTAGGCCACACTTCTCCAGGGTCCAGCCCCCTCGCTGTGCTCTGTAAAGGCCAGGAGGCCCAAACGGCAGGAAAGATCCCCACCAGGCATGGCACGGCCTTGCCAGAGCCCGGAGTCCCCTGAGCCCCTGGCTGGTGGACTCCACTCTGTCCTAGAGAGGGGCAGCAAGGGGCAGGAGGGAGGGAGATGTGGGGTAGAGGAGAAAATGACAGGGTAAGATCTCCCTTGTAGGAAACATCAAGACGAATGGAAGTTGCATGTGAGTAGAAGTGGGGAAACTTCCTCTGGCCTCAGCTTTCAGAGGCGCTGATTGAGGGGACAGAGAATCCCGATCTAGACTGTTTCAGCTGAGCAGACCACCTGCTCCCCGGGCTGGGGCCGTCTGCCCCAAATGCCCGGCTCTCTCCCCCCACCACCGCCCCCGGGCTGCCCACCTCTGCACTCCATCTCCCTGAAGCCACACTGGAGGGCAGGGCAGGTGGGTTTGCTGCATTAGCTACAATCCCACAGCAGGAGCCCCTGGAGAAGGTCACAGCCCAGGGCGCTGCCGCCCGGGAGAGCAGATCTACAGGCTGCTAGTGGGGGCTATGGCCGGACTTGAGGCCTGGGCTTGGTGGGGGGTGGGAGGACCCCTGAAAACAGCTGGAGACACTGAGCACACACCAACTGTACCTCGCAGTTATGCCCGTCTGCAGCTCTGTCTCAGAGTTCTGTCCCCACAGCAAGGAAGGAGCAAAGAAGGAAGGACAGCAAAGAAGAAAGGCAAGGAGGGAGGGAGAGAGGGAGGGAGGAAGGGAGGAAGGATCCCCAGCTGCTGTGGTCCAGGCTAAACACAAAATCTCAGAGGGAAACTCAAAGGCAGAGGTACGATCAGCAGTCGGTCACCTGCACACGATGCCAGCTGAGAGGTCAGCCGGCCTCTGACAGCCCAGCTCCCCACCCATAGTGGAAAGCTCTGCAGCGGCAAGTCAGTCCTTCCAGAGGGCGGAAATGGGCCACACCACGATGGCCACCCATAGATCCTAGTTCCACCCACTGGAGCCACACAGAGGTGGCCACAAGACGGCCCCTGCGATACTGAAGATGCTTTTCTGCCACCCCAGGATTCTCCAGGCTACACCCATCTGAGAGCCTTCATGTGGCCCTAGGCTGCCATGATTTCAGGAGAACTCACTATCCCATCAGCCATATCTGAAAGAGCTGTAGAAAAGCACAGTTCTCACCACTGACGCCCACCCTCTCCCAGGTCCAGCCTGGCTATTGGCTTCTGTTCCTCCCATCAAGACAGACAAAGTGTTCATTCCACTAAATTTGGTTGGAGTGAGGGTGGGTGGACATTTTGGTGACTTTTCCCTGAAGGGAACACTAATACTTATGGTTCCTTAAATAAATGCACACTTACCCTCAAACACACCACCCTTGCAAAGGGCTAGAGGAGATGACGCAAGTTAACATTGTTGCCTGAATCTAGAAATCACACAGCAGGAGAGAAGAAGAATGTTCAAACAAATGTTTGTAAAAGCCAAACAAATGTTTTGGGCTGTTCGATTCCCATTCACACCCAAGCACTCTTGCTGATGGATGGGGGTTACAGGAACTCCCCCAGCTGGGGGTCAGTCTTCATTCAAACCGCCACTGCCGCCAAAGCCGTCTCTGTACAGTGAAAAAGACAAATGACCCTCTGCCCTCACCCACAGATGATGTCACCTAGGCACCACCAAAGCATACAGGCTTTGCACCCAGGCAAGACACATCAGGGCAGGGATCCTTCCTCTGGGTTCATGTCCCCTGCGCTATGGGGCTAAGAGGGAAGGAGCCATGTCTATGCTCCAGTAGCCGAGGCCAGTGAGCACACAGCAAGGTGGAAAAGAGGCGGGGGCTGCCAACAGGGTTGAACATTGCCCACTTTCCTGAGATGGAGTTTGGATGAACTTGGCAGCCACCAACCTGCTAGTCTGCAGGGTCTTGTATGTGGGGAGCACGATTCCAACAGAAACAATAGGACAAGACCCAGGTCTAGACATGCCCTCCACCTGGGCAGCTGCCTGGACAGCTTTGTGCCTCGACTCATCTGAAAGGGGGCCAGGAATGCAGGAACGCAGACCCTTCCCTGGAGTTGGAGGGGGTGGACCTCAGTACAGATAGCTGAAGCACTGCTTCCCTGGCACAGGCAGAGGCCAGAAGTGGGCAATGGGCACCGGCTGACCTGAGAACAGCCTGCTTCCCAGGCCCATGTCTGGGAATTTTCTCTCTCCAAATATGAAAGAAATAAAAATAGGGAGGCAGGAAGGCCAAAATATGTTTGCAAAAACCTAAGTCTGGTTTTGAAACGCTTACTCCCACCATTTCAAGGCTAAGAATAATGGAAGGAGCCGGGAATCCTGGCCGGGTCCCAAGGTGTGAGAGCACTTGGATTCGAGAGCACACGAGTATCTGCGCCACACCAAGTGCTCTGGAGCTAGTCAGAAGTGTCAAGAGCCTTTAGAGAAATGAATGAGCAGCTGAGTAAGAAATGTGACTGCTGACAAGCAGGAATTACCTCTATAAAGCACTGCGAAGTATCAGTGATAGAAACACAGTCTACGGCCGCGCAGTACAGAGGGCAGAGCTGCCCACACATGGCTGAGCTCCGGCAGTGGCCCAGGCCCAGGCGGACAGATTCCACCCAGCTGGACCTTGGGACAAGACCACAGGGAAACTTAACAAACAGCAAACAAAAAAGGATCGGGTTCAGCTTGTCACTTCAACTCAGCCATCAAACATCTGGGTTTTCCCGTGACATCTTGTTATGGGCTAAATTGTTTCCCCCCCTCCCCAAATTCACAGGTTAAAGTCTTAACCATTAGTACCTTCCAATGTGACTGTATTTAGAGATAGGGTCTTTAAAGAGGTAATTAATTTAAAATGAGGTCGTTAGAGTCCAATATGACTGGTGTCCTTATAAGGAGAAGAAATTAGGACACAGAAAAGTACAGAGGAAAGACCACGTACAGATGCAGGGAGAAGATGGTCACCTACAAGCCGAGAAGAGAGGTCTCGGAAGAAACTAACCCTGATGACAACTCGATCTTGGACTTCCAGCATTGGGAGCTGTGAGAAAACAAATTTCTATTGTTTAAGCCACGCAGTCTTGGTACTTTGTTACGGCAGCCCGAGCATACAAATACACACCTGGTTTGCTTGTTCTGTGTGTTTAATGAAAGTGGACTGAAGTTTTCACTTGTTGTAAGGAAACAGAGGGGATGTGAGAGCTTTCACACATCCGAATCCCAGCCTCACGGACGGGGAAGCCACTTGGTTCTCTGGAGCCCAAGAGGACGGAGGAAAGGGACAGATACTGAGTGAGTCAGGCCTTAGGATAAGCTCTTTACACTCACTGTAATCCCCACAACTCTGAGAAGCAGGCACAGATATCCCCATTTCACAGATGGGGAAGGTGGTTCTTAGAGGTGGTCACGTGCATTCAATGGCAGAAGGGAGATAAAAATCTGGGTTTGTCTGACTGTATAGCTTATTCTCCTCCCTCCAGCCAGAACCAATGATATAAATTCTGGGAGGCAGTTGTCCCCTCTAACGACTGAGCCCTCTACAAATGAGACCGGATACAACACGTGGCAGGAAGTTCCCTAACTAGAGGCATCCAGGCAGGGGCTGGGAGACGTGATGTTGAGGCCATGGTTTCCAGTCACGTGTCCCCTCCCACATCCAACACAACCTGGTTAGGTCACACTCTTACACCTCCCGCCCACCACCCCGACAGGCACACGCACACCCAGGGAGACGGTCTGAATCACTGAGGGGTGTAATTGGGAACTGCACCCCAAGTGATTCTAGTCTGTCATTGTGGGAGGTGTCCCTGTTGGGAATCCTCACAGAAGGGAGTTGGGTTGGATGCTCCCAAAGACTCTTATAAGCCCTAAAAGTCCACAGCTCTTGAACATCTATGGAGCCTTGACAGGACACACAGTCCTCTGGCCCGGCGCCTCCAGAACATTCCCCAGAGCCATGGTCAGGGTATCCACACCGGATCTTCAATGACCTCAACCTCTTTCTGCAAAACATAGCAGTGTGGCTACAAAGAGCAGTGGAGGGTGCCCAGGAATTCCCTGGGTAGGTCAACACCAAGGCTCCACAAGGCTGGACTAAAAGTGTGCTCTATTTACTCTCACTTGATCAGATCCAGGGAGGAAAGTGGAGATCAGCGGCTGGGCTGGCAGGTCGGCACCGCCCCACCCTCCCAAAGTGTTCCAGCTGAGACAGGACAAGCTGTTCTGCTATCATGACCCTGCCAAGGAGCTGATGACAAAGGCCAGGCTCATGGCTCCAAGCCCCGCAGCCTCTGGTTCCAGCTGGGGTCACTGAGGCCCCCATGGAAGCCCAGCCTCATCCTGAGGCGAAGGAAGGAAGGGTGGGCACCCAGCCAGCAGCACACGGGCTCAGAGCCCGGTCAGCGGGGCCACTTGTCCCCTTCTGACCTGGGCCCTGGTGCTGGTAACTGCACTTAGCCCTCCATCGGCCTCCCTTTCCTGCTTCCTCCGAGCCTGGGGTCCTTCGTCCTCCCTGCTTCTCTCTAGTGCTTGCTCCAGGGAAAGAAGACTCGAGTCTGGACTGGCACCCCCTTGGCAGAGAAATTTCACTACAGGTCTCAGCTGTAACTTCCTCAGGGAAGCGTTTCCTGACCCGCCAACACGGGGTTACAGGCTTTACTGCTGTTCTCCTAAAACCTCCTAGGTAATATTTATGACATCATTTATGACATTGTCTTAAATTTATCTGTTTACTTGCCCTCTGCCCTACTAGAATATAAGCACCTAGAGGGTAGGAACTGCCTCTTTTACCCTTCTATTCTTAATGCCTTGAGCAACATAGAAACTCAGACAGCGGTGGTTGAATAAATGGATGGAGACAGACGGAAACTTTAAGGGATCTGGAAGACCTCTCCACCCAAGCCAAAGCCCGTCCGCATTAAGTCTTACCTCAGGGCGCTCACTTCAGAAGGCCTCTGGGAAAGTTCAGGAGGATCCTGGCGCACGATCCTGGTAGGAGGGAATTCATCCTTGGATCCAATGATGCCCTCCCTGGCCTACAGAGAAGAGAGAGGACGGAGGAGCTTCGGGATCTCCTGCCTGACAGGGAAAAGTCAGCAGTTCCAGGCACCTGACGATGAGAGAGAGGAAAGTGGGGCACAAGAAAGGATGAAGGCAGGAAGCTAAGGCCCGCAAGCCCAGGGGTAGAGAGAAGCCCCAAAGCCGGACTCTTCAGCAAATACCTCAGCCCCCTGGCCCCAACCTCTGCCCACACGAAGCTCCCAGGAGCACAGATGAATCTTGATCAGGAATGTGTGAGGCTGCTGCAGTCCCCCCAGAACCAGGACCCACAGGCCTGGGAGGTAGAAAACAGAGATGTGGGACCGTTAGCGCAAGTCCATGTGCCTGATGCACAGTGAGGCCCAACAAACCGAAACACCGGAGTTTGGAGCAGAGAAAGGTTTATCGCAGGGCCGTGCGAGCAAGGAGACGGGTGGGTCATGCCCTAAAAAGCCTTGAGCTCCCCGAAGGGTTTGGGCAAAGCATTTTTGAAAGCCAGGTGAGGGGGGGGGTCACAGGGTATGTGATCAGATCATGCACAGTTCTTTTATTGGCTGATGGTGAGGGAACAGGGTGGTGTCACAGGTGTTAACTTTATCAGTCCTGAGGTTCCGGGAGGCCTGGGGCTTTGTGTTCAGGGACAACCCCCGCTCAGGACATGTTAGCGCGAGTTCGTGGGCCCGACGCCTAGTGAAGCCAAACACAGCAAAACGTCGCAGTTTGGAGCATAGAAAGGTTTATTGCAGGACCATACCAGGAGGTGAGTGGCTTGTGCCCTAAAAAGCCCCAAGCTCCCTGAAGGGTTTCAGCAAAGCATTTTTAAAAGCCAGGTGAGGGAGGGGTGGGTCCCAGGGTAAGTGATCAGCTCGGGCACAATTCTCCGATTGGCTGAAGGTGAGGTAACCAGGCAGTGTCACAGGGGTTAACCTTATCAGTCCGTAGGCTCCAGGAGGCCTGGGACTATGTGCTCATGGTCATCAAGTAGTTAACATCTTCCATTGGGGGGGGCAGGGTTCACATATGTAAAACAACTCAGGAAATGTGCGTCAAATACTATTATCTAGGTACATCCTGAGGGGAACTAAAGCAGAGGATATGGGGGAAGGTCAGTCCCGGGAGGGCGCATAGGGTCCTCTGCTCCGTTACAATTCCCCCCTTTTCTTTGATACTCCTCAATCTTGAGGAGAACAAGTTTTGAACAAGGAAAAGACTAAAGGTTCAGACAAGGAGGTTAATCATAAACTTGACGGAGGTACACACGGGGTCCTGCTCAGTTATAGGACTACCTTGTCCGGCTCCGTCTTCCCTCAGGGAGCTCCCAATCTAAACAAGAGCCTAAACTACACGGGGTAACTGGTAAGATACAGACAGACAGCACTAGGGAAGCCCAGACAGCCATGTGTCTGGGGGCTAGGTGAGGCTCCCTCAAAGATGGTCCTGGGCCTCGACTTTGATGGGGGAGTGCGGGTGGGCAATGGGTGTCGAGGAGGGGGGAACATCAGGCAGGGTTGAGAATATGATGGGTGTGGTGTGCTCAGGAGAAGCAGGGAGATGCCAGAAGACCCCTGTGTTGACGTAAAAAAAATATATGCGCGATGTGCAGAGTTCAGTTTTATTCGGGGCACAGTGAGGACTGCAGCCCGGGAGACAGATAACTCAGAGAAACTGCTCGAGGAGGCATTGGGAGGAGCCAGGATAAATAGGAGTTTTGCAACAAACAGCAGGTAATTGGGAACGTCAAAAGATTATTGTTAAATAAAGAAAACCAGATATCTCAAGTTAAGGAATTTAGCGCTTTTCTAAGTATGGGAAGATGCAAGAGTCTGGGCTCAGGGCAATCACTCCTTTGATATGCACCTCAGCTATCTGGGGCCTGTATTTTCACAACCTGAGTTTCCTCAGGGCTCACTGCAGGGAGTGGCTGCAGTCTGATGGCTGCTAGATGGCGGGCATTCTTTTCAGCCCCGAGTTTCCTCAGGGCTCACCAGCTCACTTTGGAGGGCTGCAATTGTTGGTGACTGTGACATCATTTATTGATATGGCAGGAAATATTCCGTTTATAAACATTCCATTTCATTTATAAATATTCCCTTTATCACCTGGAAGGATGGTGGTCTCGAGCTGGCAGCCCGGTGTGCGATGACCAGACTCTGGGACAGCTCTGAATACCGGGGCGCATCAAATCCTGGGGCCTGTGTTCACATCCTGAAACTTGCTTGTACTTGCTTCTTCAGAGTTTGCTTTCACTACCGCCTTTTCCTGACCGTACCTGAACCCATTTAGGTGCCATGGTGACGTCTGAATTAGCTTGGCCTGGCCAGCTGAGGGCTAGCCCACCTCTACTCTCCCAGGGCTAGTCATGGGCACAGAAGGCCCTAGAAAGTGGGTTATGCTGGACCAAGGCAGGTCGACCAGACCGGCAACTTTATTCACCAAGCTGCATCTCTAGGAGACGTACATACGTCTATGGACAATTCAAAAACAATGTAAAATCGACTCTTGGTGGGCTCTCCTTTTCTTATTACCTTGCTCTCAGCAACATCGGTGGTAAGCCCCCTCCCTGCCCAGACAGACTACTGCCACCACCACCCCCATCCGTGGTCTGCCGCCAGGTGTGGACACCCGAGTCAGGTCTCACCCTCTCTGCCAGCAGGCCTGGGGAATCCAGTTCTCTCACTGCCCCACCCCAGTGAACCCTCCCTGCTGCCGCTGGAGGTTCTCCATTCCCCACATGTGGCCCCGTCACAACCCTGCTCAAGAGTCGTAGCGTTGTCCTGTCCCAACCGCTTAGCAGGGCTTGCAAGACGACTCTTCATTCTCCCAAACCCATTTGCCTGGCCTTTTCCCCACGCCTCCTCCGAGTCAAGCCCCCATGCCATTGAATGAGTCTTTGCCTGGGCCTCATCTTAACCGCTGACTTCCACCCTCTCATCAAGGCTCAGCGGTAACCTCTCGTCCCCCTCCTCCTGGAAGCTTTCCTAACCACGATTCCTTTCGACAGCGGCTGAGCGGTGCCACCTCTCCTTCCCACAGTTAGTCTCATCCTCTTTGTCTATGAAGATGTCTTCTCACCTTTCTGCTGAGGCCATAGATAACTAGAGGGCGAAGCCTAAGCCTAGCTCCCGTCCTGCCGGACAACCTCCTCCTAGCATTGTGCCCCGCACCCAGCAGGTGCACTTGAGTTGGACTTTGGTGCCAGGACTACCAGAGGGCCTAGGCTATGCTTAACTGGTGAACAAGGCCCTCAGGTTATACCCTCTTGGAGAGAATACCCCTCCACCAGAACAATCCTGCTATTCCACGTGGTCTTGGCTGAGGAAGGCCCCAGGGAAAATATGACAACCTCAGAAAACCCCACTTTGTCTCCAGCACCAGTGACAGCTTTGCTGCCTGGCACCAAGACCATCTACCTAATTTGTGGGACCCAGTGCAAAATAAAAATGCAAGTCCCTTTTCAAAAAGCACGGAAAATGTGCTATTAAAAGTGCTAAAATACAAAGCTTTTTACTTTCTTCTGTAGTCTCTTTCTTGACCTGTTACGGTGCCTTGTTTTGTTTATTAATGAACTTTTTTTTTATAATAGTCATTGATTTGCAGAAAACATGGTGAAGATAGTACAGAGTTCCCAGTTTCCCTTATTATTAACATCTTACGCTAACACGGTGTAATCGTTACAAGTAATGAACCAATATTGATATCCTACTGTTAACTGAAGTCCACACTTGATGCAGACTTCCTTAGTTTTTACCCAATAACTTTTTCTGTGCCAGGATCCCATCCAGGACACCATGTCACATTTAGTCGTCATATCTCCTTAGGCAACTCTTGCTGTGACAGTTTCTCAGACTTTCCTTGTTTGGATGACCTTGACAGATTTGAGGAGTGCTGGTTAGGTATTTGGTCAAATGTCCTCTATTGTGATTCTGTTTGATGTTTTTCTCATGATTAAACTGGGGTTATGGGTTACTGAAAGGAAGACCATAGAGGTAAGATGTCGTTTTCCTCACATCATCTGAAAGGGACACGCTATGTGCAAGACTTATCGCGGTAGATGTTGACCTTGATCACCTGGCTAATGCCGTGCTTGCCAGGTTTCTCCACTGAGAAGTGACTCTACTTTCTCCCCTTTCCATTTGTTACTCTTTGGAGGGAAGTCATCATGTACAACCCATACTTAAGGGATGTAGAGATATGTATCACCTCTTTCGGGGTGCACAGAAGATTTGTCTGTTCTTCCCCATTTATTTTTATATTTAATCATGTATTTATATCAGTATGAATTCATAGATATTTATTTTATACTCTGGGTTATAATCCAATACCACTCTATTTTCTTGCTCAGACGTTCCAGGTTTGGGACATTTGGGACCTCTTTCAGTTAATTCCCGTGTTCCTTTGATATATCAATACTAAACAACAGTCTCCTGCCCCCTGAGTCCTTTTCCCTCTGGGTATATTGACAGGAAAAGATAGGACACTTGACAACAGGCATTGAAACCCTGGCCCCCTCAGCTATGTGGCCTCTACAAGTCATTTTGTCTCTGAGGCCTCGGTTCCTCATCTATAGAATGGGGATCTGATGCTCGCCCCAGAGACCTGCTGTGAGTATTCACTGAAGCGCTTAGCACAGCTCCCTGCTCATAGGAAGTTTTCCGTAAACGGGGGCTGCAGTATCACTGACAGCTTCGCTCTCTGAGACCTGGCCCTGAGTTCCAAGGACATCAGAGAGAAAACCTGTTTCTCTAAGCCTTAGAAGTCAGCTTGGGCAAGCTCTGTGTCTCTTATGCCAGAAAAGATTCCCAGGTGAAAATTACCTTTGTGACATCTATACCTCAATAAAAGTCATTTCCAAATATTCACCTCATAAGTGAACTGTCCAAACAACAGCTAATTGAAGCCACTTAGCTCTGCAGATCTGTCTGCCAGCGGGCCAGGGTGGGTAGATGCATGTCGACCTGCAGTGACGCACAGACTTCCACTGGGCAGATGTCTGAGCACGGCGATTCTGGACCAAGAAACTGGCCACACAGCACACCACCTGTGACCTTGCAGACAAAAGGGTGTTCCTTGGCCTCCACTTGCCTCCACCTCTTTCTTTTAGCTCTTTGGAAATCCTAGCCCTGAGAATAGCAACTTCCTGGCCATGGAAGGACTCTGAATCAAGGTCAGGTGCCATCCTCAGGCCCGTACACCTGCCCACACCTTCTGAGACAGGGCTCAGTGCAGCACACCAGAGCCTGGCCTTTTCCAGGAGGGACATGAAGGACATCTTTCTACAGAGAGAGATGGGAGTTTCCCCCACTTGCCCCTTCCCCCTGCCCTGTGGTGGGGCTGCTCTGGATTCTGGAAACCCACTTGCTGGCAGGACTAACTGGGACAAAGAAGCCTTGCTGGTGGTCCCCGGAGGGAGGTGGGGGTCTTTTCATCCTGGCCCAGCTGATGGGAGACTTTACTCAGGTGGGTTATCTGGGGATACAGGTCCCTTTGCAGAGACTGGTCAGGGACTGCACTTGGTGCTCCACTGGGAAACCTTGCTTAGCCTCACTGACTTCCACTCACCCACCAAGTGTTTACTGAGTACCTACTACATGCCGGATCTTGAGCTGGGTGCTGGGTGCTGGACTCTTGGGAAGCACCAAGTCTCATGTATATGAGCATTAAGTAGCTGTAACTAATACTATTTTCTGAGTACTTATTATGTGGCAGAAACAACGCTAAGCGCTTAACGTGTAATTAACATGTAACTAAGCCTCACTGTTAAACTATGAAATCACTACTGTTACTATGCCCATGTTACAAATAAGGAAACTGAGGCACAGGCCATTTAAGAAGTTTGTCTAAGGTCACAGAGTGTGTCAGGTGGTTCTCTGGGAAGCAGACGCCAAGATAAGTCAGAAATGCCAGAGATTTATTGGAATAACGCCTGTGAAAGATAGCCGCGGCCGGGGGCAGGAGAATGAGGGAAGTCTTCACACTGCAATGCAGTCCTGACACCCGTGAAAGGAGAACAGAGAGGAGGGGAGATTGAGTAGAAGAGCGTCATACCGGGGTACATAGCTGAGAAAATCTCAATAGCCCAACAGGTAACTCCAGCAAAGGCTGCACACAGAGGGCCTCGCACTGAGCAGAGATGTCCAGGCCCCAGCATCCCCTCTGTACTCAGTCATTGGCTGGGGGATGCCCAGGCTGAGAGCAGCCTGGCCTCAAACACTGTGAAGGGCCCCAAAGGTGCTGCAGCGCGAGGCCATCAGCTAAGTGCCCTCCCCACAGCTCCGTGACAAGTTCTTTCTTGGCCGGAAGTCTGAGCAGCCGACCCCCGTTACTGTCACAGCAAGAAGCCGTGGCTCAAAGCAGGTCTTTTGCTGACTCCAGAGCCCACACCCTTGTCCATTACGCTAGACTGAGAAGCTCATGCATGATTAGGTCTCTGAATGCTCTCTGCAAAACTTATCACGGTGCTAGTCAACAAGCTTTACAGAGCCCTAACATGTGCTCATCCCCATGAGGTGTGAAGACAAAGCCTGGCCCTGCGTAAAGGAAATCCTCGGCTGAGGAGGGTCACAAACTGACAAAAACAGGTTCTGAGATGAACCAAACACAGTCCCCACTTTCAGAGAGGCCACCTTCTAGATGGAACCAGCAACCGGACAATTCTAAGAGCAAAACAATGTGTGAGAAGGGGAGGCACAAGCAAGGGAGAACCCTAGCCCAGTCCCAGAAGCAGCATGGAAGGCTTCCTGGAGGAAGTGGCTTCTTAATGGGAATCTGGGAGGTGGCTAGGCATGGGCAGGATACAGAGGGGAAGATGTGGGGGGGGAGTGTT